>NW_004443994.1:5466597-5467621 GCF_000243295.1 Trichechus manatus latirostris
ATTGTGTACTGTCTTACCCTTCACCAAAGTTACCACTTATCTATTCAGTTCCGCCCCCCCACGACTCCTCCCATCCCTCGTAACCAACAAAGATTGTTTCTTTTTATGTGTAAACTTTCACATGAGTTATACAGTAGAGGTCTCATACAATATTTGTCCTTTTGTGATTGACTTATTTCACTCAGCATAATGTCGTCCAGTTTTGTTCCTCTTACTCGCCTGTGCTGAGTTCCTTTTGTTTGTGGATTTTTTTCATTTCTTCTTTTTTTTTGTAGGTTTTTGTTTTTACTGAGACTTTATGTTTTTCTTCTTTATTTTAATGAGTAGGTTTGTTAACTTTCTTTGTGGTTACCATGAAATTTACCCTTATCTTCCTAGATTTGAACCAGTCCATTATTACTTGGTATCGCTTGACTTCCTCTCCATTAGAAGGTTTGGTATCTACACTGTTTATTCCCTCTTTTATTGTTCTGATGCTGTTGTCATTTACAGATTAACTTCCCTGGTTTCCTTTTGTAATTCTTTTGGTTTTGCATAGTCCTTAAGAGTTCATGTCCTAGGTTGGTATCTGGCTAATACAATCCTGTGTCCTATATTCAACCTGTGATGTGATATTGTTTGTTCTCAAAGGACTTCCTTTAATAAGTCTCATAAGTTTGGTTTGGTTTTTACACAGTCTCTTAATTTCTGTTTATCTGGAAATGACCTAATTTCACCATCATATCTGAACGAGAGTTTTGCAGGATATATTATTCTTGGCTGGCAATTTTCTTCTTTCAAGGTTTTTATATATGTCATCCCATTGCCTTCTTGCCTGCATGGTTTCTGCTGAATTACCCAAGCTCAGGCTTATTGTTTCTCCTCTGTATGTGACTTTTTGTTTTTCTCAAGCTGCTCTCAGGATTCTTTGTTTGTCTTTGGTTTTAGCGAGTGTGATTATGATATGCCTTGGTGATTTTCTTTTGGGATCTATCTTATATGGGATTCGTTGAGCTTCTTGGATGGTCAGCTTTTCATCTTTCAT
>NW_004443994.1:5467721-5498828 GCF_000243295.1 Trichechus manatus latirostris
GGCTGTGTGTTCTTTGTTGTTTGCTCATCTGTGGGCACAATACTTTTCATCTCCTTCTCCAATTGGCAAGGTCAGTCACTCAGATATGGTACAGCAGGGCAGGTCTAGCTAAAAAGGAGTTGCTGGAATGGGTTGTCAGTGGCACTTACTACAGCCACCAGGGTGGGTTGGTAATCAGTGCAGGGCAGTTCTGGCAGGCCTTGCCTGTGCTGCTTTGTGGTGTGATGTTAAGCGCACAGTGCAGGTAGGCAGGATGGAGGGGGGCGATTGTGATGTGTGGAGCTAAGATGGGTATGGGAGGGAGGAGAGAGGAACAGGGGCCAAAAACATACAAACAAAAAAGAGTGCTAGGGGAGCTTGCCATTGGAGTGGAGAGATGAGAGACTATACAATGGAGAAAAACAAAAAGGGGAAGAAGAATAAAAAAAAGAATGAATAAATAAAAATTAGAAATAAAGAAGAACAAAAGCTCCCAGGGATCCCACTGGTGTGGCTACAAGGTCTGGGGAAGTTGTTCCTAGTTGTTCAAGTATGGCCTGGCTAGGAGGTGTAGAGGTATTCAGCACCAGGTATCCAGGGGACAGAAAGAGAAGGAAGGTATAGAGAGACGAGAAACTGAATAATGAAGAAAGACAAAAAGGGAAAAAGAGGGAAAACAAAACAAATTAAAAAAAGAACAAGAAAAATCCCCCAAAAAACAGAAAAAAAAAAAAAACTTGAGAAAAAGAAATGCTCTCAGGGATCCCCTCTGCACAACTACGCAAGCTGAGGCAGTAGGTCCCAAGCCTCACAGCACCGCCCAGCCAGAATGGGCTCCCAACTGGAGAAAAGAAAAATAAAACTAACAAACAACTGAAAACAAACAAACAAACAAAAAGCCCTGGGATTCCACCAGCATGGTAGCACAGACCGGGAAGCAGTTCCACACTCGAATGGAGCTCCACAGCCCCTCAGGAAGAAGCAAAGATGGTACACGGAGCCAGGTATTTGAGCAAAAGGAGAGGGAGGTGGTGAGAGGTAAGGAAGAAATCAAAAGAAGTGGAAAAAAGCAACACCAGCAGCCAACAAATGACACTCACGGAGTCGGCCAGTGTGGGCAGGTGGAATCCAAGCAGCCAGTGCTTCCCAGCCAAGAGAGTGTGGCCGTGGGAAGCAAAGGAGGCCAAGTGGGGGTGAAGAAGGCTGAGGGGTGGGAAAGCGTATATTGCTGTTTACCAGTTGTTCTGTCTCCTGCTGGAAGCTCCATGAAGCTGCTTTCTCATACCCCCATTTGCTGGTATCTGACAGGAGTCCAAAATGGTGGATCCGTGCCGCATTAGCTGATAAGGGACCTCTCCATGTATGTCTCCTCGCTCTCTGTTCTCTGTCAGTTTCTTATTCCATCTGGTCCTTGGCTGAGTTCTTTATCTCTTCATTTGATGTTTAGGATTTCAGGATTGCTGTTTTCTCTGTTTGGCTTAGTTTTTCGGATCTTTGCTGTGAAGGGATGGCGTGGTGCTTCTGCCTAGAGCGCCATATTGCCAGAAGTCCTCAAAAATTATTTATTACTAACCTTTATAGCTTTTCTATGACTAAAGCATTTCATAATAATTTAGTATTTAAGAAATGGCACTATGAACATCAGCAGAAGGGGCAGACTATGGAGAGTTGAAAGGAAGGGACTTGAAAATGAAGTAGGAAGTTTAGAACATGAAGTCCACACTTCTGTGGTATCTGTGGGTATGCATGTGTGCATGTAGGCAAACTTGCTTTAATATGCCTAAGCCACATTCTAAATACTGCTGGGAGGGCAGGTTCATTAAATTTATTATCACATAGCCTATGTTACAATTACTTTGGGGTGGTGTTTGGAAATCTCATTGTGCATTAAAAAGCAAAACAAACAAACAAAACCATTAGTTTTCCCCCCTAGCCCTACAGCAGTGATTTACAGACCCAAATAAAATCTCATGTAGAATTCAAATATGTAAGCAGGTAAAACTGTATTTTCTCTGGTTAAAGCTGGGATGGGAGCCTATGCTTTCACCATTCTTACCTCTTCTCTGTGGCAGCCTCAAAGCATCTCTGCAGGGTACTAGGACCTACTAGAACACAACTGAGAACACATACTCTAAAACAGCACTTTCTGAAGCATGTTTTTGTAGAAACAGAGGTCATGAAAAATGTTCTATATCAGCAGGATTCCCCGGTCATATATGCTTGAGATATGCTACACATTCTATACGCCTTCTTGGATGTTCTCAATGTATATTAAGGGCTCTGAGAAGCCCTGAAACAAAGAAAACTGCTTAACTTTGTTTCACTCTGCATTTCTCAAGCTTAGGTGACCACAGAACACTCCTCCTCACAAAGTGTCTACTAAATATCCATGGAACTCACTAAGCACTCTTTTAGAAACACATGCTTTAGACCAAGTGTTTCTTTCCAAGAAGACTGTCAATATTTGATTCATTTTCAATACAATAAACTTATGGTTACTAATAATAAGTCTTTACACCACCCAAATCCTTATTTTTTCAAATATATTTCTCTAGTATATTCTCTAGTAGTTTATCTATTAAAAACTTAAATATAGCAGGCCGATCATCTACTTATTTAGTTGTTTAACAAATACATACTGAGTGAGTGCTTATCCTACAAAAGGAACTTTAAATGCAACGATAAATGAGACCTGCATTTTATCTTCAAAAAATCCAAAAAGACTGTGTTGGCATTTGTTAAAAGGCAGGCATGTTGACAAAATAATGTAAATTCTTAAAGTATATACTGAATTTAAGTGAGTTTGATATTTCTGCAATGTATCAAGTCCCAAAAAACTTTATAAGCTGATCTTCCATGGCATGTTTAATTGTATGAGTTGCATTGACAACTCTAAATGCTTATGATAAGTAGACAATAAATATCTGTTGAATTAATGAATGAAGAAACACATTCAGAGGCCGTGACAGAACTGACTCCGAACCAGGGATTAACAATACTGAAATAATCTAGCAAAGTCAAAGAGAAAGGCTATATCTACTAAAAATTTTAATAAAGTACAGTTCAAGTTTCCATTTTAAAAGTTTTCTCTTTAACCAAAAAAACATGCATTTCTCTAGGCATGGGAATAAACAGCCCTAATTTGGCCACATACTAGTCTCCTGTTTGAACTTTGGCAAGTTACATGAATAAGTGCAATGTGAGCAGCTGTGGAGCCTTTCTTAAGGACTTTTGAAAGATGAACACCAAAAAGTAACATTAATGACTTCAGGAGTCCAAACATTCCAGTCTCTTGGCCAATTCTGAAGTTCCCTTTTGACAGTTCCCTGAGAATAGGGGAGCATATCCTACTGAAAGAACTGTCCAACTTAAATTGGGCTATTAAAGAAGGTATTAAACACCTAAGAAATCTGTTTTTGCTTTTCTATCTTGATGACTTTATTGGAGCCTTTTTGATGTACTACATACAAACTTCTTCCTTCATAACACACAGCCATTTGAAGTATTTTTATTCTCCTAGATTCTTCAGTCACTCATTCACTCAATCAATCAAAATCAATGTACATGCAGTGAGGAAAATTCAGAGAAATATAAAATTAGGTATTTGTCCTTGTGGAGCTTATAGTCTCATTGGGGAGACAAGTGATATAATATTTAATGACAAAACAACCTGGTAACCCAAGTGATGTTACAAGAAATTAACTGGTAAGGGCCAAATGAGTGATGCAAACATTCTACAAGTTTAGAGAAAAATGAATTTGCTGGGAGATGACCTGGTCATGAAAGTTTCATAGTGAAGAAAATTTGACCTGGCCTGAAGGATAAAATAATTTGGAGAAACTAAAAAGAGATGGAAGAACACTCCAGGGGTAAAAATTTTTGTGAATAAAGGCTCATAGAATGTCTGTAAGCCATTCAGAAGACACAATAAAATTTTGTGGTCACTACTTCACTTGGCTGGGTATATAAAAAGCACCCAAAATAAGCTGCCTAAACCAAAACAAGTACTAGCAAAAGTCCAAGCAAGAGAGAACACCAAAGACGTCAGAAATTATGCTCACCATCTGAGCATAGCTTCCTCTTTGAAGCCTACCCATATCCCTAAATTTCAACCTGCATATATGTTAACAACTTTTTGAAAGAAATAAGCAAAGGACTGGGAAAGCTGAACCAATTAGCTGCTGCCAAAGTCCTGCTACATTCCAAAGCATTCACACTGTTGAAGTCCCCTGCATTCCTCAGCTTTTCTGCCCCAGCTGAAGAGCACTCTCTCTCTCTCTCTCTTTTTCCCTAGGTCTGGAGCCCAGATAGTGGGATTGGAATATGTGAGGAGATTAGCTCCAAAGCAGACAATTTTTCAGATGAGTTCATAGAACACCGCAAGAAGATATCTGTACCCAAAATAAAAATACAAAAATGACATCCCTAGACATATTAGTTAAGTTTTACCTGACATCACATGCTTCCAATTGTTAATCACTGTTTTCCACAGTATCTTTCTGAATTAAGCAAAATACTCTGCCAAGTTCTTGGTTGAAATTGGTAGAGCAGTATATAGGTTTAAAATAACAAATCAAGTTATATTTATATTGTAATATCTACTTATATTGTAGTAGGCACTATTGGGAATTCAGGAAAAATGTGTTATTTGGGGAAGATAAGACAACACATGAAAAATTTGTTGTTGTTGTTGTTAGGTGCCATAGAGTCAGTTCCAACTCATAGTGACCCTAGGTATAACAGAACAAAACTGCCCAGTCCTGTGCCATCCTCATCATTGCTATGTTTGAGCCCATTGTTGCAGCCACTGTGTCAATCCATCTTGTTGAGGGTCTTCCTCTTTTTTGCTGACCTTCTATTTTACCAAGCATGATGTCCTTAACCAGGGGCTGATGCCTCCTGATAACATGTCCAAAGTATGTGAGACGAACTCTCACCATCCTTGGTTCCAAGGAGCACTCTGGCTGTATTTTTTCCAAGACAGATTTGTTCATTCTTTTGGCAGTCCATGGTATATTCAATATTCTTCGTCAGTACCATAATTCAAAGGCATCAATTCTTCAGTCTTCCTTATTCATTGCTCAGCATTCACCTGCATATGATGAGACTGAAAACACCATGGCTTGGGTCAGGCGCACCTTAGTCTTCAAGGTGACATCTTTACTTTTTAACACTTTAAAGAGGTCTCTTGCAACAGATTTCCCCAATGCAATGCATCGTTTGATTTCTTGACTGCTGCCTCCATGGGTGTTGATTGTGGATCCAAGTAAAATGAAGTCCTTGACAACTTCAAGCTTTTCTGTTTATCATGATGCTGCTTATGGGTCCAGTTGTGAGGATTTTTGTTTTCTTTATGTTGAGGTGTAATCCATACTGAAGGCTGTAGTCTTTGATCTTCATCAGTTAAGTGCTTCAAGTTCTCTTCGATTTCAGCAAGCAGGGTTGTGTCATCTGCATAACGCAGGTTGTTAATGAGTCTTCCTCCAATCCTGATGCCATGTTCTTCTTCATATTGTCCAGCTTCTCAGATTAATTGCTCAGTATACAGATTGAATAGGTATGGTGAAAGGATACAACCTTGACGCACACCCAGCCTGACTTTAAACCACACAGTAGCACCTTGTTCTGTATGAACGACTGCCTCTTGCTCTATGTAAACGTTCCTCATGAGCACAATTAAGTTTTCTGGAATTCCCATTCTTTGCAATGTTATCCATAATTTGTTATGATCCACACAGTCAAATGCCTTTGCATAGTCAATAAAACACAGGTAAACATCTTTCTGGTATTCTCTGCTTTCAGCCAGGATCCATCTGATATCAGCAATGATATCTCTCATTCCATGTCTTCTTCTGAATCTGGCTTGAATTTCTGGCAGTTCCCTGTCGATATACTGCTGCAAACAATTTTGAATGATCTTCAGCAAAATTTTAATTGCATGTGGTATTAGTGATACTGTTAGATAGTTTCCATATTTGGTTGGATCACCTTTCTTTGGAATAGGCATAAAGACGGATCTCAAATTTGGAAGACAGCTGACTGGCCAAACGACTGGAAGAGATCCATATATAACATAAAAAATTAGAGAGCAATAAATTGCGTTTACATAACCAAATGGTAGGAGCCTTGGTGCAGTGATGAAGAACTCAGCTGTTAACCAAAAGGTCGGCAGTTTGAATCCACCAGCCGCTCCTTGGAAACCCTATGGGGCAGTTCTACTCTGTCCTATAGGGTCACTATGAGTCAGAATCAACTCAAGGGGAGTGGGCTCAGGGGTAACCAAATTCAATAGTTATCTACATAACCAAATGCCATAGCTGGTGTGGTTCAGACTAAAAATTCGGTCAAACAACAGGCGTAATGATAAAAGAGTGTGAGATTAGTTCGGAGAAAGGGCTTTCATGGTATAGTGCAAGTAAAGAGAAAAAAAAGAATTTGCATCACACATATATGACAGCAACACTAGTTCTATGTGGAGGAGAGGGTATGTGGCTGGAAATTGTGGAGAGAGAAAAGGACAGACAGAATAAAGCTGTATGGTAAAACAGGGGTTGGTAACCTACTGCCAGCAGTGTAATTTTAAATTAAAAAATTAAGTCTTATTGGAACATTTGTTGTTGTTGCCATCGAATTGGCTCCAACTCATAGCAACCCCAGTTGTGGCAGAAGAAATGTTGCCCAGTTTTGCACCATCTTCATGATCACTGGCATGCTCGAGTCCATTGTTGCAGCCACTGTGTATTCTGAGTGCCTCCCAACCTAAGGGGGCTCATCTTCTAACACCATACTGGACAATATTCAGTTGTGACCCACAGGGTTTTCACTGGCTAATTTTTGAAAGTAGATCACCAGGCCTTTCTTCCTAGTCGGTCTTAGTCTGGAAGCTTTGCTGAAACCTATCCACCACGGGTGATCCTGCTGGTATTTGAAATACCAGCCATGTTCATTTGTTTACATATAGCCTGTGGCTGCATTCACATTGCAAGGACAGATTTGAGTAGTTGTGATAGTTGTTTGGCCCTTTACAGGAAAAATCTGCCAATCACTGGTGTAGAACATGCAAATATTGGGGAACAGAGAGGGGAGCTCTGAAATTCCAATGGATAGGTTATTTCTCCTTATACTACCCAGCCACATACATACAATATATCCCATTCTGCAGGCTCCATAGGATTTCTGACAAAGGACAGATTACAGAAGATTGAAAAATTGTCAGCAAGATTTAGAGTTGATGCTCAAGATAGTGGAAATTCTTACATAAGAAAATGATCAACCTGGAAGATTAATCTGGAAGGAGAGCAGACAGTGGAAACCTGGAGGAAAAGGCACTAGTTAAAATATTGCCTCAATCCAAGCAGGGGTCTTGACAAGGAATGGAGATCATATGACAATTCAGAGAAACATTTCAAAGGCTAATTCAAGTCTTGGTGACAAATTAGTGTGTGAGGGGACAGTATAAGGGAAAAACATTAGACTAGTAGCAATAGAATTGGGTTCTGGACCCAGCTGTGCCATTTACTAGCTCTAAGTCTTTGGCAGGAAACCTGGTGGCACAGTGGTTAAGAGCTCGGCTGCTAATCAAAAGGTCACCAGTTTGAATCCACCAGCTGCTCCTTGGAAACTCTATGGGACAGTTCTACTCTGTCCTATAGGGTCGCTATGAGTTGCAATCGACTCGACAGCAACGGGTTTTACAGGTACGTCTTTGGCAAGGACACTTTATGGGCCTCCGTTTACTCATTTATAACACTAGGGAGTTGGTAGAAACCTTGACATGAACCATTTTTGAGCACCTACTTGATGCTAGACACTGAGCAAGGGCACTTTACATGTTCATCTCTAATTGTCACAAAAGGCCCCAAGATAGGTATTGTCAAGCCCATTTCACAGATGAGGACACCGAGGCTGAGAGAGGTTTAATAAATTGCCTAATATGACATAGCTAGTAAAGTAACAAAACAAGGTTTCAAATTTGGCACTGGTCTCCGTATGCACAGACAATCATATGGTCCAAATGCTCATGCTCATACAAGGATAGTCACTACCTCATTCTGGGAAGTCCTGCACTGTCTTTCTCTACAATATTTAAGTAATTAAATTTTCCCTTCCTCCCACCTCTTTAAGGCTGAGTTTATTAGTGCTCACCAAATATCCATGTGCTCCTTGCATTCCCAGATGCCCTTGTAGTTAGGCTGATTGTATTCTGGCCAGTAAGATGTGGGTAAAAGTGGTGTAAACCACTTCCAGACTTGGCCCCTGACGACAAAACAATCAACAACATATATAGGCTTTACAGTTCTCAACAAACAGGCTTTCATGCATAGATTATCTCTGTTGGCTCTTACAACAAATAATAACTACGGCTATTATTATTATCTGAAACAAGGTTACAGATAAAGAATCCTAGTCACAATGAGATTAAGTAATTTGATTATTCTGTGGGTAAGGGGATACATCTGAAGGAGAATGCATCTTTCACTTCTTTGTCCTAGCATCTAGCCAGTGCCTGAAGAATCGGAACCAAATGATGACTATTTGCTGAATGAAGTAACTAACTGTGTACAAACAGGGTTCAAACTGGACACAAATAAAGTCAGTTCTTATAAGTAAGAGAACTAGCTCATAAATAATTTAGAAGATTAGTAATTGTATACTTTTTCATAGCCAAACCATATTTTTCCTCCTCTTAACAATTCTTCAGTTTTACACCCAATGTCAACTTAACAGTTTTACATAGCAGGGCGTAAAGTCTCTCTTGCTCACTCTCTCTCTCTCCTGCTTCAATACTTTTAAAGACCTGATCTGACTCCCAGACAGGTCTATGCACTGCCCTTCCCCTAACCATGACCTCATGGCCTAGGACTGAGCTTCCCTCTGCTCCATCCAATGCTTTCCCACTTCCTTTATTTTCCTGGGAACACTACTCTCCATACAAAGGCTGCAGCTCCTTACTGCCCCAATTCTGTTATTTCCTCCTTATTCCAGACAGGTAGTAGCTGATGAGGTGAACCAAAAAGGAGGGGTTACAGTACACCTGGCTGCTCAGAGCTCTCTGGTACCAGCTACTCGGTGACTGGAAGGCTCAGGGGAAGAAGATATTTTGGATTCTAAAACTGAGCATGTCCTTCCAGAGGGTGGAAGAAAGATCACTATATAGTAGGGATGACAAAGGAAGGGGCAGCTCAAGCCAAGGAAAGGTGCAGAAATACAGTGAAAATGGGTTCTTATCTCTAGAACCTCTAAGTCTTATAAAAAGAGAGGCTTAGAAAAGGGAGCCATCCTGCCTGTATCTAGCACAGGAGAAAGGACTGAGGGAGGCTGAGTGGGGTTGGGGCAGCCTGGCTGGTGAATCTGGGTTTGGAAAAGGTGGGTTCCACGTCTCTAGGCTGCAGACAAAAAGCTTGGACATGCTCTCCTCTGTTCCCAACTATCCCCAGAAACGAATCACCAGCAATTTGGGAGGTGTAGGCTCTTGTCCTTCTTGGAAGGTTTCTGAGGGTAAGAAAGACGGGTTTCTTCTGACCACCCACTCCAAACACTACACTGACTTAGGAAGATTTATTTTCCAAGTAGATAAAATATGACTGCAAGGCCAAGGGCAAAGTGCTCCTGTTCCGGGGAAGAAAGAGATAGATGATAATATAGACACAGATACAGAGATAGAGCTATAGCCTATCTATTTGCCCAAAACTGAATGCCTCTGTGTATGGGAAGTGGGGTGTGGATACGTGTGAGTGGAGCTTAAAAATAACTGTACCAAGACAGGTAGCTTCCTAAGCAAATTAAGGCTCTTATGTAAAAAATTCAGGGAGGTTCCACAACACTCTTCAAACAGCAGATGAATCATTTCCTACTCTACCTCCAAGTTCTGCTCATATCCCAGCTTTCTTTTTCTCTTCTGATCTCAACCCATTCTCTTTTTTCTATTCAGTGACAACTTCAAACACATAGTGAACCAGTGCCCACACTCCCACCCCGTGCTTGGCAAGCCTGAGCTAGCACCTTTTACAGCCCCTTTATCCTGGGATGGTTTCCCTTCTGGGTCCACGTGAGCGTTTAGAAATACTAAGAAAACTTAATTTGGTTCAATCCTGGGTATCATCAGTACAGTAGGCTGCTCAATCCTCTTGCTTATTCTTCTCTGAACAGGCTCTTATTTGTTATTGTTTGTTTCACTTCCATTGGAATTTAGTGAGAAAATGGCTTCAACTGGATCAGCCAGCCTTGGTGTGACAATAAAAATGAAAATGAGTGGTAAAAAAAAATCAAAAGGTTTGCACTTTGAGATATAATTTAGTGTCTGGCAAGAATAATTCAAGAAAATTGTGTCCACTTCCTGATCACATAACTAAACAAACAATGAAGAGGGGAGTCCTGCTGAGAGACATTTTCACATTAAAAGGTGCTAAAAATGGGCTAGAGCTCCTCACAGCCCTGTTGGAGGCCTCCGTTCAATTTTTAGTCATTTCCTCTCTGTCCCCAGACTGGTAGCAACTGTTGAGGCAGAGGAAAAAGGAGAGGTTACACCTCTGTATTGACCCACTCAGCTGTTTAAGGAGTGATTGGAAAGGGAAGGGAATCTTTTCCCTTCCAGTCATTTTCAGATAGTCACAGGGAAGGAAGATGAGAGAAAGTAAGGCAAATAAAAAAGATAAGAAAACTTCTTAAGACTCTTAGGTATAGATCTAAAATAAGTCAAAATCTTCCTGAGTGGTTTTGCATCAGAGTTGCTACATGGGTTAGACTTTCATTGGTGCCCAGATGCTACAAAAAAAAGTAAATACGCTTAGACATACAGCATTAGACATATCCTCTTCTACTAAGCCATCGGTACTGTCTTTTTGAGTTTTAAGACAGCAACCTTTTTCATCAAATGAATAAACATTCAATAAGCATGTAAATGAGCCTTCTACAGGTATTTATGGCTTCAAAACTTCCAATGAAAATACCATGTGCTTTGCATCGATGGTATTCATGTGGAAAATGATTCAACCAACAGTTCTGAGTGCCTACTATGGATCAGGCATTATACTAGATGCTGGCTATCTAAAGATGGATGAAACATTGCCCTCTGGAGTTCAGTCTGGGGCAGGGTTTCTCAACCATGACACTATTGACATTTGGGGACAGATAATTCTGAGTTGTAAGGGTCTGTCCTGTGCATTGTATCATGTTTACCAGCATCCTTGTTCTCTATCCACTAGATGCCAGTAGCACCCCACCCACATTGTGACAACCAAAAAGTTGTAACAACCAAAAATGTCTCCAGATACTGCCAAATACCCCCTGCTGGGCATATCACACACACAGCCCAGCTGAAAACCACTGGCCTAGAAGGAGAAACAAGGCTTTGTAAGCAAATAATTACAATGAAGTGAGAAGGATTAGAACAGAGTTTGCACAAAGTACTACGGGAGCACTCAGAAGAGAGCAACTACATAACTTGGAGTAGGGAGGTAGGGAAGTGAATGGCCCTATGTGTATTAAATCCACCCCAATGACCGAGTACATTAAAAAGCAGACAATAACACTAATAAATAACACTTAGAGGTCATTTTCGATGTGTCATGAACTGCTCTAAGCATTTGGCAGACATTAACTCATTTAATGATCACAATGAGTTTATGAAGTAGGTCCTATGATTAGCTTCATTTTAAGATGAATAAACTGAGGCATAGAGAGGTTAAGTAACTTGCCCAGAGTTATTTACTTTACTAGAGGGTCACAGAGCTAGTAAACGGTGGGGCCAAGATTCAAGACCCAAGCATTATATCTCACAAAGCTGTTAAAAAAAATCAAGCAGTCTGGCCTTAGCAAATATATTTTTAAACAATACAGACTAAGAGGACAATGTGATTTGATTACAAAAACAGAATAAGCACTGCCAGTAGTTAAAAAGCAGAGGATAAAGAAAGGAGGCAAAAGAGAAAGGTGTTAGAAAGAGGGAATGCTTAGCCACTGCCTTTTGAGAAATCATATTCTAGAGACGCTATGGCTAGAGGGAAATCAAGCATAAGCTACCCTTTGCATGCAAAGTTACACTTACAAGTTTGTACACAGAATACAGTTTGAAAGACTATTTGATCTGAAAATCAAAATAATTCTACTTAACCCGTAAACCTGTTGCCGTCGAGTCAATTCCGATTCACAGCGACCCTGTAAGACAGAGTAAAACTGCCCCATAGGGTTTCCAAGGAGTGACTGGTGGATTCGAACTGCCAACCTTTTGGTAAGCAGCAGTAGCTCTTAACCACTGTGCCACCATTGCTGCTCCTTGGTACAGCCCAATTTTCTATGCTTCTCAAAGTAGTATACCCCCAGGGTATATAGCAATGTACTAAGTGGTACATAAAGCCTTAGGATAAATATAGCATATTTTTAGAGTGCTCACTTTATTTTTTTGAAGATTTCATATTTTACAAGAATAGAACAGGTATATTATAAATTTTACATTACTTGTTACCATAAACTCAAAGCTTTCAGGAAATTTCAAGCTTGAAGTGCCACTGGAGGCTGTGCCCCAGGTCTCTAGGGGTATACATTCATTCTCCTTCTCCATTTATTGAGAATCCCATCTGTTGTGAATTGAACTATGTCCCCCAAAAATATATATTGAAGTCCTTGCCTCTGTACCTGTGGATGTGATCCTGTTTAGGAATAGAAAACTTTGTCACATTAATAACACCTCTTTACAAATGAGAAAACTGAGAATCTAAGTGATTAAACGTCTTGTCCAAGGTCACATATCCAGGAAATGGAGACTGGAGGGTGCTGCCAAAGCTCTCTCTTACTGTCAACAGCTTTGACCAAAGCTGTCCATTTGTATACCCAACTGTAATGGCTGCAAGTCTATCAATCTTGTACAAAGTCAGACCGAGTTAGTGGAAGTTCTCATATACATTCATTTCTGTTGTTACAATATAAATGTCTATATCTGAGCTGATAATTCAGCTTCAGAAAATCTCTTTAAGTGAATAGACAGTCCCATATCTGAGTAAATAGGACCAGATCAGGAGATTTAGCTCCAACACAATACAGGCAGTCCCCGGGTTACGAACATCAGACTTAGAGACAACTCATACTTGCCCTTTTAACGTTACATAAATTTGCCCTCACTTTGAAATGACTGAACCAACCCCTACTCATAACAAATCCTTCATCACAATCACCTTCACTTGCTGCAGGGGCAGCTTTTAAATCACTAAAAAGGCTTCGAGGCTTTTCTTGCACTGAAGTAAGGCTAAATAAGAACCATATGCACCTGTTCGACTTAACAACAAATTCTTAAAGACACACTCAGGAACAGATCTGCCTGTACTTCAAACATAGAAGGTGGCAGTGATGCACTCCAGCTCCAGGGGGTGGCAGCAGTGAGAAAAAGATTAACCTTTTGAAAGCTGGGCATAGGCACTATCTGAAGCAAACAGTTTCTGGGAGCAGTTATGGAATACTCTACACAAACCCAGTCCTAATAATGAGATAATGGTAAACCTTTGGACGTGAGTAGAATCCAGAAGGATTCCTGAACACACTGGGGAAAGTGGACACTAACAGGACTAAGGCTGGATTCACTGCTACTAAAGGCCTTTGAGGACTTGGGTATTGTTCTTGGATATTATTCTTTGGAAAACTACTTGAGAATGGAGACGGAAGGGAGATTGTGCACTATTCAAGTCTCAAACTGTAAATTAGGAATAAGACACCCCAGGCCATGCTGTCTTTTGATAGCCTGTTCACTTGTCTTCTCTGAATCACCCCACCCCACCTCATTAATATGTCAGATCCTTGAAGGCAGTTACTGGGTTATGTTTCTCTTTGTATTTCCAGTACCTAGCACAATACCAATTATACACTACCTATGTGATTAATATTTGTCTAAAATTAAACAAACAGGACTTTATCATGGCATTCGTGTAGATGTCTAACAACTCCCGTTAGCCTACTGTGAACTTCCATATAAACAAGGTTTGCTCTCTATTGTACATTCCAGTGCCCACGACTAGTACATTGTAAGCTTTTAAAAAGTGTTCAGTGAATGTCTGAATGAATTAACAGATGGATTGATGGATGAATGAATGAATGAATGCTGCTAGATTTAGGAATTACTACCACAATTTTTCTTTTTAAAGGTCTTCTGTTGTTGTTAGGTGCTGCCAGGCAGTTACAACTCTTAGAGACCTTATCTACAACAGAACAAAACACCGCCCAGTCCTGTGCCATCCTCGAAATCACTGCTATGTTTAAGTCCATTGTTGCAGCCACTGTGTTAATCCATCTCACTAAAGGTCTTCTTTTTCACTGACCCTCTACCTTACCAAGCGCAATGTCCTTCTCCAGGGACTGGTCCCTCCTGATAGCATGTCCAAAGTACTTGAGACAAAGTCTCGCCATCCCCAATTCTAAGGAGCATTCTGGCTATACTTCTTCCAAAATTGATTTGTTCGTTCTTCTGGAAGTCCATGATATATTCAGTATTCTTTGCCAATAGCAGAATTCAAAGGCATCAATTCTTCTTCAGTCTTCCTTATTCACTGTCCAGCTTTCACATGCATATGAGGCAACTGAAAATACCATGGCTTGGGTCAGGCGCACCTTAGTCCTCAAGGTGACATCTTTGCTTTTTAACACTTTAAAGAGGTCTTTTGCAGCAGACTTGCCCAATGCAACACGTCGTTGGATTTTTTGACTGCTGCATCCATGGGCGTTGATTGTGGATTCAAGTAAAATGAAATACTTGACAATTTCACTCTTCTCTCCATTTATCATGATGTTGCTTATTGGTCCAGTCATGAGGATTTTTGTTTTCTTTATGTTGAAGTGTAATCTATACTGAAGGCTGTAGTCTTTGATCTTCAACAGTAAGTACTTCAAGTCCTCTTCGCTTTCAGCAAACAAGGTTGTGTCACCTGCATATTGCAGATTGTTAATGAGTCTTCCTCCAATCCTGATGCCGCGTTCTTCTTCATAAAGTCCAGCTTCTTGGATTATTTCCTCAGCGTACGGACTGAATAAATATGGTGAAAGGATACAACCCTGGCACAAACCTTTTCTGATTTTAAACCATGCAATATCCCCTTGTTCTGTTTGAACGACTGCCTCTTGGTCTATGTACAAGCTCCTCATGAGCACAATTAAGTGTTCTGGAATACCCGTTCTTCGAAATGTTACCCATAATTTGTTATGATCCACACAGTCAAATGCCTTTGCATAGTCAATAAAACACAGGTAAACATCTTTCTGGTATTCTCTGTCTTCAGCCAGGATCCATCTGACACCAGCAATAATATCCCTCATTTCACATCCTCTTCTGAATCTGGCTTGAATTTCTGGCAGTCCCCTGTGAATGTACTGCTGCAACTGCTTTTGAATTATCTTCGGCAAAATTTTACTTGCGTGTAATATTAGTGATATTGTTCAATAATTTCTGCATTCTGTTGGATCACCTCTCTTTGGAATGAGCACAAATACGGGTCTCTTCCAGTCAGTTGGCCAGGTAGCTGTCTTCCAAATTTCTTGCCATAGACGAGTGAGCAATTCCAGTGTTGCATCATTTGTTGAAGCATCTCAATTAGTATGCCGTCAATTCCTGAAGCCTTGTTTTTTGCCAATGCCTTTAGTGCAGCTTGGACTTCTTCCTTCTATACCACCAGTTCTTGATCATATGCTACCTCCTGAAATGGTCTGCAATATTTTTAAAAGATACAGCACACCTAGCACTCAGATCTTTGTTTTTAATACCAGCCTCCAATAACAAGAATCGGACCTCCTTGGAGAAATGATTCTAGGCTGATTCTAGAGCTAAGGAAGGGAATATACAAGATGATCCTGGAGAATTGTACAGGGCCAGAAAGTAAAGAAGTGCTTACAAATAAAAAATTGATTGGCTTGTGTCAAAGGACACAGAAGCCAACTGAAAGAACTTCCAATGCCCAAAGCTGGAACAATTTAGCAGCAAAATAAAGTAGTATTGTATTTGTCTTAGTTATCTAGTGCTGCTATAACAGAAATACCACAAGAGGATGGCTTTAACTGAAATTTATTCTCTCCAGTCTAGGAGGCTAAAAGTCTGAATTCAGGGCACCAGCTCCAGGGGAAGGCTTTCTCTCTCTGTCAGCTCTGGGAGAAGGTCCTTGTCATCAAACTTCCCCTGGTCTAGGAGCTTCCCAGGCGCAGGGACCCCAGGTTCAAAGGATGCGCTGTGCTATCAATGCTGCTTTCTTGGTGGTATGGGCCCCCATGTCTCTCTGCTCACTTCTCTTTTATATCTCAAAAGAGATTGACTTAAAACACAACCTAATCTTGTAAATTGAATCTCTCATTAACATAACTGCCACTAATCCCACCTCATTAACATCATAGAGGTAGGATTTACAACACATAGGAAAATCACATCAGATGACAAAATGGTGGACAAGCACACAATACTGCGAATCATGGACTAGCCAAGGTGACACACATTTTTGGGGGGGACACAATTCATTCCATCACAGGATTATAATCCAAACTATAAAATAAATATCCACAAGTCCACAGTGACACAAATGATTGAATAAATAAATAAATTGGAGAAAATAGACAAATCTCCCATGTAGAATTTCAAATAATTTACATAGATACTCTGTCCTCAAGGAGGCAGAACATAGCTTCTCCTTAAGTGTGGGCTGGGCAGAGTGATTCCTTTCAAAGAGTAAAGTATGGAAAGGGAAAGAAAAAAAGATTAACCTTACAGTGAAGAAATATGACAAATACTACCTCAGCTAGGTGATCAAGACTAACATCAACAGTGATAAGTCATGTTGGTAGTATGTGCCCTTCATACAATGTGATGAGAATGGCACTTTTCCTCTGTGGTCTTCCTCCCAAAGACCATCACCTCAGTCTAATCATGAGAAAAATATCAGACATCGCAACTGAGGGACAGTCTACATAATGCTTGACCAGTACTCCTCAAAACTGTCAAGGTCATCAAAAACAAGGAGAGTCTGAGAAACAGTCACAGCCAAGAGAGCCTAAGAAGACATGATGGCTAACTGTGATGTGATATCTGGTTCTAGAACAGAAAAAGAACACTAAGTGAAAACTAAGAAAATCTCAACAAAGTGGTTAACAATCATCTATCAATATTGATTCATTAATTTTGACAGATGTATTATACATATGTAAGATGTTAACAATAAGGGAAACTGGGTATGGTATATATGGAAACTCTCTGTACTGTCTTCGCAACTAAACTATTCTAAAATAAAAGTTTAAAAAAAAAAGTCATAGGAAAAAAAGATACTTACAATGATATCCTGGTACTTTTTACAAGAGGTTATGGTGAATTCAATCTCCAAAAATGGGTTTGTTTTTTTTTTATTTCTTCTTTTTTTTTATTGTACTTCAGGTGAAGGCTTACAAAACAAATAGTTTCTCATGAAACAGTAGAACACATATTGTTTTTATGACATTGGTTAACAACCCCACAACGTGTCAACCCTCTCCCTTCTCGACCTATTTTTTTGGTGAAAATATACATAGTCAAAGATACACCATTTCAAAAATTTCTACATGCACAGTTCAGTGACATCGACTACACTCTTCCAATTGTGCTGCTAAGCTCACTTCAGATGAAGGCTTACAGAACAAAATAGTTTCTCATTTAACAGTTAGTACACATGTTGCCCTGTGACAATGGTTAACAACCTCACAATGCATCAACACTATCCTTACTCAACCTTAGGTTCCCTATCACCAGCTTTCCTGTTCCCTTCTGCCTTCTGGCCCTTGTCCCTGGACTGCTGTGCCTCATTAGTCCTATTTGGTTTTATGTGGCTGTCCACTCCCCGGCTGAACAGTGAACTTCGGAGATGACTTCACCACTGAGCTAAAAGGGTGTCTGGGGGCCATACTCTCAGGGTTTCTCAAGTCTCCTTTAGGCCAGTAAATCTGGTCTTTTTTTTGTGAGTTAGAATTTTGTTCTACATCCTTCTCCAGCTCTGTCCAGAACCTTCTGTTGTGATCCTGGTCAGAGCAGTCAGTGGTGGTAGCCAGGCACCATCTAGCTATACTGGACTCAGTCTGGTGGAGACCTTGGTAGCTGTGGACAATTAGTCCTTCGGACTAATCTTTTCCTCATATCCTGTTCTCTTCATTCTCCCTTGCTTCCGAAGAGATGAGACCAGTGGAGTATCTCAGATGGCTGCTCACAGGCTTTTAAGACCCCAGATGCTACTCACCAAGGTAGAACGTAGAACATTGTCTTTATAAACTGTGTTATGCCAGTTGAGCTAGATGTTCCCCGAGACCATGGTCCCCACAGCCCTCCACCCAGCAATTCAGTCCCTCAGGGAGTTTGGATGTGTCTGTGGAGCTTCCATGACCTTTCCTTGTACAAGTTGTGCTGGTTTTCCCTGTATTGTGTACTGTCTCACCCTTCACCCAAGATACCACTTATCTATTGCCTATTTAGTATTTCCCCCCCACCCCTCCCATCCCTGGTAACCAACAAAGATTGTTACCTTTTGTGTGTGAACTTTTTCATGGGTTTTTACAATAGAGGTCTCATACAATATTTGTCCTTTTGTGATTGACTTATTTCACTGAGCATAATGTCCTCCAATTTCATCCATGTTATGAGATGCTTCACAGATTCTTCGTTCTTTCTCATTGCATAGTACTCCATTGTGTGTATGTACCATAGTTTGTTTACCCATTCATCTGTTGATGGGCATCTAGGTTGTTTCCACCGTTTTGCTATTGTGAACAATGCTGCCATGAACATAGGTGTGCATGTCTCTTCGAGTGATGAATCTTATTTCTTTAGGATATATTCCTAGGAGTGGGATTGCTGGATCGAATGGTACGTCTATTTCTAGCTTTCTGAAGAAGGACCATATCATTTTACAAAATGGTTGTATCATTTTGCATTCAAAAATTGGTTATTTATGACTGGGCTATGTCAAAAGGATACAAGCCGATGATGCTTTTAAAATAAAATCCTCTTATTAGAGAAATTAGATGGCCACTATTCCCTATTATGTTGGTCAGTTCTAGATCCTCCAATAATTTTCTGGTTCTTTTCCCTATCGTCAGTTTTCTTATCCCTCCACAAAGTACAATTTGTATGGCCTCTTCTACAAAATTACTTCTCTATGATTGTTTACTGAAATTCTTCCTACACTGGATTACTGTTTTTGTTTTTTCCCGCAGCCAAGGAAGACCTAGAAACTACTCTCATCACTGAGAGCCTATGTCATCAGTAACTGCCTCCCTCTCCCCTTCAAGATCCACAGTCACTGCTCAACTCTCTGAATACGCCCTGAGGAACCAAAATAATAGCTGAGCCTGGGGCTTCACCAGTCATGGGAAGGAGGGCTGGACAGGTGCAGAAACCCAGCTGCTAGGCCTACCTCAGACTTGGCCTTTTCTTTCAGTGATCTGAGTCATTTCCTCTGGCCCCTTTTTATCCAATTGAGATTAAAATTTGCCTTTCTATTTGAGTCTCAGTGCTCCTTTGGTGTCTAAAGTCTACCTTTATTCTTTTGGATTTGTCACTGATTCTGAAGGGAAAGATAAAGTTAAGCTCATGGAGGCTGCCTAAGACCTCAAACCACTCAGCATGGCAGGAGGCCACCGTAAAACCTTTTCTCCCTCTTCTTCTTGAGGTAAGCCTGTCCATCAACAAATACCCGCCATTTGTAGAGATGGTAGAGTGGACACCTTCCCAAACCTTCGTACTGAAAAGCAGTCCCTCAGAAACCTTGATATTTGTAAGTCAGAGCAACAAGCACCATTAGGGAGTAGAAGTGATTGAGTGGAAGCAGACATCAGTGAATCATATTTGAATGTATCCCTCAAACAATGTTCATTAATATGCAAAGCCCATTTGTTACACAACCATCCATTTCTCAAATTGAGAATTCCTGTTTTATATCACTTTGCCTGGAACTCTCAATTAAACTATAAACAAGGACCTGTGAGGAAACAGAATCAAACACAACTTTAATAATTATTGGAAGTGTTCACTCTCATTAACAAGGGGTAATTGTTTCTGTTTTGTAAATTGATCTGAGATGAAAGGAGTTAGTTAATAATTTATACTGTACTCTGGAAAGGGGGCTGTGAAAAGACTCTACGGAAGGATTTGAATTAAACAGCCTTTCACCCTTTTAATATCTCACAAGAGATTCTTCTGCACTGGTTCATTTAATTGAGTGGACACCGCAGTGTGGCCCATTGATTGTGGACAAAACTTCTGAAGGGCCTGGTGTGCACTCCTGTTAAAACGTGGGAAGAGAGTAAAGTTGGATGTGAATTAATTTGATTCTGTACATAATTCTTTTTCAATGGGATTCTGTGTCCCATTGCAAAGGCATGAAAAAAGGAGACACTGAGTTTGATTGCTCAATATTCATCTACATTTTCCTCTCTATGGGCACAATATGCTCGGCTTAATTAACTTTTCTCAAAGGTGAAGCAGTGCGCACCATCTGCTGTGAGACAATCACATTTGTATGCCTCTCAGAATAATCCCTTTACTACTGAAAACAGCTATCATATAGTAGCCAAAACCAAAACTTTCAAACATTTCTGGCCTGGGAGAGAAAGACCAAATCCATTCTGGTCCAGAGGCACAGTGCTGGGAAGCGACATTCAGCAGAGGCAAAGGTTGTTGTTTTTGTTACAGCCCAGCTCCTTGCTCAGAGATGATTTTGAGTTTGCCTTGTCTTCCTTACTCCAGCAAATTAAAAATTCTACATGCTTCATTTAAAGCCCAGCTCAAGAACAACTGCACAGCGGGAGCATCCTCCTTTTCTCCTACCTCTTAATTTCAAACCAACAGAAGAATAGGAAAGTGCACTATGAAAAGAATCATCAAGTCACTCAAAATCCCAATGCAAAATATTGAGGCAAAGTTTAGCCATTTAATTTTTTAATCAAGCCTCAAGGACCACACAGTGTTATCAAGGGCCTGCTGAACTTGCTCGAAAGCTGGGTCATTATTTGATCTTTGTGGCTGGTAATCTGATTATCTCATTGTGGAGGTAAACTTCAGACCCAATCTTGTTAGCAGCTGGTGAAGCTGGATTACTACAGCTACTGAACTGGAAAATGAACTGAGCAGTCCAGCTTTGGCCTTGCACTCTTTGAGCCCACAGTTGGCTACTTCAGGGTATATACTTTTGTGTCTATATCAGCACTTTATTCCAGAATCTCGCAATGCAATGTAAACATATTCTCTAATGATAACATCAAGCCAGGACTCTAACACACAAGCACACTCACATACACACACCTATATTCCAGCTCACACGCGCACATCTGCAGACCAGCTCCAAAGAATCCAGAACAGGTAATGCTCTATTCAGAAAAGTATATGGGCCCACAATATTTAACGAAGGAAATTAATGAGCAGCTTTCTTTGCTTTGAGATTCACACTCAACAGAGTTGCTAAAATATGCAAATACTCACAAGAGTTGTGTGGTCCCTGCTTAAGACACTCGCAGTTTTGCTTGTGGTCTCACTGAGGCATTGACTGCTTTTACAGTGAATGCCCAGCCCCATCAAAGCCCAGAAAGTCTTGAAAAATCGCTTGAAAGAGTTCAAAGGATCTAAAAGACAAAAAAGGACTAAGCTGGGATTTTTATGTACACTGAAAAGAAGAATAAAATATAAGTTCCTTAATGCAGGATGTTATGGCAATGTTACCCATATCAAAGCATTATGGTGCTACCGAAGAGTGTTGAAAATTTTCTTGCACACCATATGCAAAAGAGAAATAGGAACAATTTAGGCCAGCGGTGATTCTGTGACATGAAACATTGAATGCTCTTTTTTGACACACTATTGAGTGAACAAGGAATTCAAACAGTTTGAACTCGAACAAGTTTTCTGCCTCAATAAGCCATAATCAGCCCCAAAGAACTGAGTACTCCTCAGAGTAGTGGTCTGCTCTCAAGGCTGCCCATGGTGGGTTTTGCTGGCTATTATAATGTGCATCAAAGCAAGGGCTCTTATGTTGGCTTTCCTCTTATCAATTCCGCTAAAACCTCAAGTCTTTGGTGCGATTTTTGAAACCAGAAAGCCGATCAGCAACACTCCCAAATATCAACATCCCACACAACCATCACAGAACCACATTAGTATACGGAGCAAGTTAGACAGCAAGGCAACTAAAAAGAAACGCATCTGTGCTGGGCATGTGATATTGCAGACATTATTTAGTAGCACTTACAATGGTCCTTGATTTATTTCCAAAGTCTAGTGGATAAAGCAATCTTACTATATACGTTGGGTTAAACGAGCAAAACAGATTTTACAAGCGATAGCTTGCCTAGAAAAGAATAGCCAGCTCAGATTTAAAATGCATTTTTGCATTTATTTCAAATTTTTTCAGGAGATTTTATTCATTTTTACAATTTCCTTTTTCAACATTTAAATTCATAGAAAATTTGCAGAAATTATTAATGTTGATATTTACCACAAAATCTGGTATTTATACATTACGGTTGTTTTCCAGCATCTAACAATTAAGATTTCCATAGCAGGGTACACACACATGGGATATGTCATCAATTATCAGCACTGCTTTTCGATAATTTTTCTTTAAGACAGAAATAAATATACACTTAAAAATATATTTTCCAATGTGTTAAATAATAATTGAATTTACTACTATTACTATATTATAATCACAATGTGAAAAACCATGCTGATGAAGCTATGGGAAAAATAATAACGTGACCTTTTTCTAGCCAAATCTGCTACAGCATTTTAAGCAACTAACTGTGTACATGTTTAAAGGCAGTAATTAATTTTTCTTTCTGTTCAGGCTGCTCAGCAAGCTCCAAAATTACATTGTATAGTTTTATAAGAATATTGTGGGGCAGGGGAAATTTTTTATGTCTAAATTTAGATCTGAATTTGCAAGGAACACCTTTTAATTAATCATGACATTTGACACAATCAAGTTTGAAGTTACCTGCACACCTTCACACCTATGAAAATTGTTCTAAGTTCTCAGTGCAACTTAAAATACAGTATCTTACATGCACAGCAGTCTACCTGTGAAAGACGCATCCATGAGGGAAGAATTTGTTTTAAAGAATGTAGCTATGGTTTATTTTCCTAATTGTCTGCTTTTTACTTTCATAAAATGTTGTAAATTTTCCCTTGTTAGCACGTACGTACATTTAAAAAATTTCTATATCCAATTGACCATATCTTGCAGAGACCTTGTCCCCAAATGTTAGAATAAAACTTACACACCCACTACTAGAAGAGATAGAATAAATAAAAATAAAGGTAAAAATACATTTATGGGAAATGTGGGTCATCAAAACTGATGCTCCTTCTTATAAGCAAATTTTAATATGTGTAATTTAATGTTATAAATTAAAGATACTTTAATATGAAGCTCATTTTCTAGTTATTATAAATATCTTGATAATATGACACGCAGTCAAAATGAAGAAATGTATAAGAAGAAACAAAGAATATAGCATCCATTTTCTAAGCTCTAATTACATAATTCAAAATTCCAAAGAGGAAGTATATGAAAATAAATATGCAAATATTTAAGAGCCTTATATTATAAAATAGACTGGGTAAAGCAAATTTGACTTAAGAGTAGGAAATGGATGTTGATTTTTTAATTTAATTAAAAATTTGTTTTTCAAATTCCGCAATGGCTGCTATTACTGGTAGTTTTAGCATTGGTGATCATTATCTCTCAATTGGATTGAAAAAAGCAAATAACAATAGTGAACAGACCTCAGCTCAGTGTGCATATGTAAGTGCATAGTTTCTGCTTTTTAACAACAGCTATTTGACTAAAACAAAAATCCTCAAAACTGGACCAATAAGCAACATCATGATAAATGGAGAAAAGACTGAAGTTGTCAAGGATTTCATTTTACTTGGATCCACAATCAATGCCCATGGAAGCAGCAGTCAAGAAATCAAAAGACGCATTGCATCAGGCAAATCGGCTGCAAAAGCCCTCTTTAAAGTGTTGAAAAGCAAAGATGTCACCTTGAAGACCAAGGTGCTTGTGAACCAAGCCATGGTGTTTTCAACTGCCTCACATGCATGAGAAAGCTGGACAATGAATAATGAAGACAAACTGATGCCTTTGAATTGTGGTGTTGGTGAAGAATATTGAATATACCACAGGCTCCCAAAAGAACAAACGTATCTGTCTTGGAGGAAGTACGACCAGAATGCTCCTTAGAAGCAAGGATGGCGAGACTGTGTCGCACATACTTTGGACATGTGATCAGGAGGGATCAGTCCCTGGAGCAGGACATCATGCTTGGTAAAGTAGAGGGTCAGTGAAAAAGAGGAAGACCCTCCAGAAGATGGATTGACACAGTTACCGCAACAACGAGCTCAAGCATAACAACAACTGTGGGGATGGCGCAGGACCAGGCAGTGTTTCATTTTTTTGTACATAGGGTTGTTATGAGTTGGAACTAACTCGACGACACCTAACAACAACATTTGACTAAAGAATCTAGCTTTTTTCTTTAGCCGGAAACACCCCACCTACCTGCTCACTGATTAGTCTATGAATTGTAGTTGCCATTCCCCAAAACTTTGTCACATCATGTAAACCTTTCTTTCAGTAAATATAGCTTGTGTTTAATACCCCTAGCTTGTAGTCTTCTAAATTCTGTTTACTATGTAACTTGAGTTACTCACTTGGAGATCATCCCATCAGGTCAGACTTTATTGCTTTTGACAAAAGCCATTGCAAGACTAACAGAGGAGATGATGGTAGGCATAATGTGATTCCATGTGAGTTAGTGAGCAGATACTGTGATGCTCCACCTAGAGCCCCCTTCAAAACTGATTTACCCATCCGTCTGCTACGGTGAGATTTAACAACCTGGTGAGGACTCCAGTAAACAATGCTAACACACTGCTAGGATAGTTCCTAAAAGTTTGGAAAATCAATGATACACACTAAGTAAAGTAGAAATTCCAGAATTGCCATGTTATTGGGAAAAGGGGATCAAAAAGATCAGAAAACCAAGTATGCTAGAGTGGATATAGTATGTAAGGCCAGAAAACTCATGAGCCAACTATGAAGACCTAGAGTACTCTCCATTTACCAAAGTTATTGACACAGAATGTGTTAGAGAAAAAGACACTAGCATCATTGAAAAGCTCAGTGGTGGCTAATGACAGAAGATTTATTAAAAAACTGGGATTCCAGAATCCTAAAATGAAAGAAGCCAAGTGGCAACACTTAACCAACAGAAACAAGGCAGGCACAATACTTATGATGAGGGGCAAGATTGGAATGGCAACCAGGGGACTTCAACCATCAGAGAGATATGGAAATGGTTACTAGGACACAGTGTTCATAGAGGCAAGAAACTTGAGCAGCCAACAAAGGCATTGCTTAATTTACACAATTAAAAAAAAAATCAAGGAAGGATGATCAGGAAGCTGAGAGCAGCTGCCCTAGTAAAAAGTCACAATTCCTTGCCCATACTTGATCCATTTATCAAAACCAGAATTTATTGAGTGAAAGTGAAGCCAAGTACCTACGATGAACCCTGAAACACAGGATCAAATGTATTCAGTAGTAATTTTCCTAGTCCTTACCCAAAGGAATTTACAGCCATTCCCCATACTTGGGTAACCATGCCTTGAAAAAGCGGGAATACTCAGACCTTTTGAGAATTGTTGAACACAGGGTTTGAAATAACATTGATATCCAGAGACCTAAAGAACTATCATGGCTTCCCTTTTAGGGTGGGGTCAAAAGGCAGCAAGGTAATAAATGGAGTTGTAGCCCAGGTCTGGCTCATAACTGGTCCACTCAATCCACTGGGTAACTAAACTCAATCAGTGATCATTTCTTGGTCCCTCAATATGTAATTGGACTGGACATAAATGGTAATTGGTAGAACCCTCATATTAGTTCCTTGGCCTATAGGTTAAGAGCTATTATAAGGGAGAAAGTCATACAGAACCCTCTGACACTTCCCTCAACCCCTAGCCAAGATAGTAAATCAAAAATAATACCACATCCTATGAGAATGGCAGAGATTAGTGCCACCCTCAAAGACTTAAAGAATGCAGAAGTGGTGATACCTGTTGTATCTCCATTTAATTCACCTACCTGGACCCTACAAAGCCAAATGGATCATGATGGATGAAAGTATAATACTGCAAACATAACCAAGTAGTAGCGACAATTGCAGCTAATATGCTGCATGTGTTATCTTTGCTAAAGCAGACAAGCACAGCCTCGAGTGCATGGTATGAGGCCATTAATCTGGGGAATGCATTACTTTCCATTCCTATAAAAGAAAGATCAGAATCAGTTCAAATTCACACGAGATTGACAACAATATTAGAGTTTTGTCCCAGTGCTATGTTTATTCTCTCTCCCCATGTAGTAATATAGTCCAAAGAGACCTGGATTGTCTAGAACAATGGTTCTCAAACAGGGGAAATTTTGCCCGTTTTAGTTATCTAGTGCTGTTATAATGCTTTAACAAACAGAAATTTATCTTCTCACAGTTTAGGAGGCTAGAAGTCTGGATTCAGGGCACTGGCTCCAGGGGAAGGCCTTCTCTCTCTGTCGGCTATGGGGGAAGGTCCTTCTCTCACCTCAGCTTCTGTTTCTTGGTTCCTTGGTGATCTTCACCATCTCTGCTTCTTTGCTTCCTTACTTAATCTGCCCCTTTTATATCTCAAAAGAGATGGACTCAAGACATACCCTACACAAATACTGTCCCATTAACATAGCAAAGAAAACTCATCCTCAAAGGGGATTATAACCGCAGGTAAAGGGGTTAGGATTTACGTATTTTTGGAGGATACAATGCAATCCATAACAACCCCCCTAGAGGCCATTTGGCAATGTCTGGAAACATTTTGGTTGTCACTACATAGGGGGAGCTGCTACTAGCATTTAATGGGCAGAGGTTAGGGATGCTGCTAAACATCTTACAATGCACAGCACAGCCCTTCCTTCCCCACCTGAAGCACAGCATAGACTCCTAGGAATCTAGAGCAAGGATATGCTAACTGCAGCACAGAACTATAAACCATAAAAAATAAAAATTAAAAAAAACTCCTATCATGCTACAGGGCCCTGATAGGGACATCAAGTGACCATATAGCCAAAGCTGCTTATCATCAGCTGGGTGTGTCAGATCCACAAAATCATTAGGTTGAGAAGACCCAGGAACAATCCAAAGTACAATGGAAGCCATACATTCAAGATTGGGCATGAGCAGGCCCAGAGGACACAAGTAAGCTGTATAAACAGGTGAGCCATACTCTCCATGTCATCCCTTACTATTGCACTGATGCCTCTCACTCAGTTCTTAACTGCAGCTGTATGACATGCGGAGGGGTCAGTATGACTAACTCTGTGACAAAGGAGAAAATAATTCCAAGCTTGGCTCACAGATGAGTCAGCTCAGTGAGTCAGTGAAAGTCAAAAATGGACTGTTGCACTACCACCCCATCCAAAGGTTACCATGAAAGACAGTAGTGAAGTAAAAGCAGCCTTGCAAAGTACAGAGCTCCAGACAGTGTATTTTGTCATTCATTTTACATGAAAAGTAGTAGCTAGGATAGGAACATACACAGGTTCACAGGCAGCAGAAAGTAGTGTCACTGGTTTGTCAGGGACCTGGAGCGGGGGAAATGGGTTGGAAGATTGGGAACAGATTGGTCTAAAGAAAAGACATGTGCATGGATACATGGGAGTGAGTACAAAATGTCTCACATGTTTGCATCACATGTTAACTGTCACCAAAAAGCACTTACCATCACTAACTAGACAACAGATAACTGGTAACTTTGGTAAAGGGTAAGACAGTACACAATACTGCAGAAGTCTGAACAACTTGACCAAGGAAAGGTCATGGAAGCTTCATAGATACATCCAAACTCCCTGAGGGAACGAATTACTGGGCTGAGGGCTGGGGACTATGGTCTCAGGGGACATCTAGCTCAACTGGCGTAACACAGTTTATAAAGAAAATGTTCTACATTCTATTTTGGTGAGTAGCACCTGGGGTCTTAAAAGCTTGTGAGTAGTCATCTAAGATACTCCACTGGTCCCATCCCATTTGGATGGAGTAAGGGAGAATCCAGAAACCCAAAGACACAAGGGAAAGATTATTCCAAAGGACTAATGGACCATAAGTACTACAGCCTCCACCAGACTGAGTCCAACACAACTAGATGGTGCCCGACTACCACCACCGACTGCTCCGGCAGGGATCACAACAGAGGATCCCAGACAGAGCTGGAGAAAAATGTAGAACAAAACTCTAACTCACAAAAAAAGACCAGACTTACTGGTCTGACTGAGACTGGAGAAACCCCAAGAGTATAGCCCCTGGACATGCTTTTAACACAGTACTGAAGTCACTCCTGAGGTTCACCCTTCAGCCAAAGATTAGATGGGCCCATAAAACAAACCAAGACTAAGTAAACACATCATTCTAGGGGCAAGGATGAGAAGGCAGGAGGGGACAGGAAAGCTGGGGAACCCAAAGTTGAGGAGACTGTTGACATGTCGTGGGGTTGGCAACCAGTGTCACAAAACAGTATGTGTATTAATTGTTTAATGAAAAACTAATTTGCTCTGGAAACCTTCATCTAAAGTACAATTTAAAAAAAGCATTTACCATAGATAAACTACTAAATAAACAAACAGACAGGATGACTTAACCAACTGATGTCAGCCACCCTCTGTCATTTCCCACCCTAGTACTATCACAGTTCATTAATCAAGTAGCCATGGTAGCAAGGATGGAGGATATGCATGAGGCCAATAGCATGGGCTGCCACCTACCAAGGTTAATCTAGTTAGTGCCACTGCTGAATTTCCAACCTGGAGCAACTAAGGTCAATGCCAAATCCCCAATAAGGCACCATTCCTTGAGATCAAATAGCCCTTTGGTGACAAAGTTAGAAGTCTTCCATCCTTTAAGGGGTAGAGATTCATTTTACATAGGATAAACAACTGGGTCAACCTGGGATCAAGATACGGAGCTGTCTTTCCTGCCCCCGTGGTCTAAGACAGAAGCACAATCCAGGGACTTAGAGAGTGTGCTTCATTCACCAACATGTGATTCCCCATACTACTGCATCAAATCAAATGTCTTAGTTTCCTAGGGCTTCCATAATAAAATACCACCAAGTGAGTGCCTTTAGAGGACAGAAATTTATTTTCTCATAGTTCTGGGGGCTAGCTGTCCAAATCAGGGTATTGGCTGTGTAGATTCCTTCTGAGGGCTCTCAAAGAGGAACTATTCCATGCCTCTGTTCTAGCTGCTGGTAGTTACCAGCCATCCTTGGCGTTCCTTTGCTGCTGATAGGCGCATCTACATCTGTTATCGCATGGCATCTGTCTTCCTCCTGTGCAACTGTTTCCATGTCTGTTCTCCCTTTTTATAAAATACCACTCAGAAGGGATTCGGATTAGGACCCACTCTACTTCAGTATGACTTAAGTGAAAGACTCTATTTCCCCCAAACAAGATCATATTCACAGGTACAGGGATTAGAACTATAACATATAAGGGACACAAATCAATCCATACCACTCTGCCCTTTGCCAAAATTCATTCCCTTCCCACATGCAAAATACATTCACCCCATTCCAGCATGCTCAAAAGTCTTAACCCATTCCAGCATTTAATCTAAGTTTAAAATCTCATCTTCTGAATCATCTCATTAAGGTATGAATGAGTCTCTAGGTATAGCCCATCTTGGGCAAAAATTCCTCTCTATCTGTGGACTTGTGAAATCTAGAATACAAGCTATCTGCTTCCAAAGTACAATGGTGAAACAAGCACAAAGGAGACATTTCTATTCCAAAAGGGAGAAAATGGAAGAAAAAGATGGATCATGGGTACCAGGAAAGTCCAAAATCCAACAGGGCAAATTTCATTAGATCTCAAGACTTAAAAATAATCCCCTATTCTCCAGGCACATCTGGATGGTAGCTCTGCCCAGCAGATTCTGGGCAGTGGCCCTGGGTGTGTTGGCCCCATCTCCTTGGTCCTGGGCATCAGCCCTGCTTTTCCAGGAAACCAGAGAAAGCTTCCTTCAGTGGTGCAGGCTGGCATGAGGGGAACAGTTGCTGCTCTGAGAGGCACAAAGTCCTGCCCTAATGCTACTACCCTACAAAACAAACTCTTTAAGCTGCTCGGGTAAGGGCAGAAAACAGTGTCACTGTAAAGATACATGTGAATATACCCTCTGTGGCTGAGGGAGGAGTAAAGGAAAAATCCTCTACCTTTGGAGAAAGAGTAAGAAACTGTCCTGGGCCTAGACAATTATATATCTCTTATCACTGAGGGAGGGGCAGGAAACTCTTCTGCACAAGACCTGCCAAAGAGAAAGCTAGAGTCTGGATGCAAAAGAGAAAAGGGGCAAGATCACAGAGAAAATTCCACCTCAAATACCTGAGGAGAAGAGATCTGCCTAATATTGAGGCTATTAGAAAAATAGGAAACCTCACCAACTCCCACCACCAAACTATCAAGCCCCAAGTAACAAGCAAAATCAGTCTACCACCAGAGGAGGGACATGAACACAAGGCACAGGTGCAAAGGAAAAGCCAAAAGCTAAGGATTGTTTTCCCCACTCCCACACTAAACACAACGAACCTTCGAAGAATTTGAATCCAGTAATAGACTAAAGATAGCCATAGAAACAACTCAGCCTAAACCTATCTCAATTCCTGACTAGAATAACTCAATATCTCCTGCTAACATACACACTAATGGCCTATCAGTAAAAGATACATATCTATTTTATTAGACCTCAAGGAATAAATACTATTTACTTCAGTCGCTACTGGTCAATACATAATATCTAGCATTCAGTCAAAAATTAAAAGACACAAAAAGAAAAAGAAAAAAAAAAAAAAAACAGCTAAACCCACTATCAAGAGACAAAGCAATCAGGAGTTCCAGCAAAATGGCACTCTAGGCAGAAGCTCCACGCCGTCCCTCCACAGCAAAGATCCGAAAAACTAAGCCGAACAGAGAATACAATAATCCTGAAACCCTAAAACATCAAATGAAGAGATAAAGAACTCAGCCAAGCACCAATGGAGTGAGAAAACTGACAGAGAACGGAGAGTGAGGAGAGATT
>NW_004443994.1:5498928-5502909 GCF_000243295.1 Trichechus manatus latirostris
CTTCACCAAAAAAAAAAGAAAGGTTGAGAAGTTAGAGGGTTAATATGTTGTGGGGTTGTTAACCAATGTCATAAAACAACATGTGTACTACTGTTTCACGAGAAACTATTTGTTCTGTAAGCTTTCACCTGAAGTATAATAGAATAAAATTTTAAAAAAAGAGACAAAGCAATCAACAAAACCAGAATGAGATGTTGGAACTATCAGACTATATTAATATATTAAAAGCTTTAACTGAAAGGTAAACAACACACATGAATGTACAGCAAATTTCAACAGAGTTGGAAGCTATAAGAATGAGAAAAATGGAAATGTTAGAAATGTAGAAAATTTCTAACAGCGAGCAAGTATGCCTTCAACAGGTTCATCAGTAGACTCAATGAAGTTGAGAAAAGTATCAGTAAATTTGAAGATGGGTCAATATAAATTATCGAATCTGAAATATCAAGAGAAAAGAGTGAATAAACAGAACAGAGCATCAAAGAGCTGTGGAACAATATCAAATGGTGTAGCATACCAGAAAAAGAGAAGCAGAACAAAGCAAAAACGTTTTGAAAAAATGATGTCCAAGAATTAAACCATGAATCTAAGTAGCTCAGAAAACTCCAAAAAGTATGAATAGCAAAAACAAGAAACATTAAAAAGCCCTCCACCCACACAGACTGTTAAGCACATCATATTGAAACTGCTTAAAACCACAAATAAAGAGAAAATCCTAAGGGCAAGAGAAAGCTGGAGAAAAAAAAAACCACATTATAAACTGAGGGGGAAAAGATATGAATTATAGTAGACTCTTTGTCATAAGGAAGAAACTTTGGTGGGGTAGTGGTTAAGTGCTACGGCTGCTAACCAAAGGGTTGGCAGTTTGAATCCACCAGGCACTCCTTAGAAACTCTATAGGGTAGTTCTACTCTGTCCTATAGCGTCGCTATGAGCTGGAATCGACTCGAAGGCAGTGGGTTTATTTGTCATAAACTATAGAAACCAGAAGACAAAGAATTGACATCTTTAAATGCTAAAAAGAAAAAAAAAACTACTCAGAATTCTATATCCCATGAAAATGCAATCTAACAAAAGTTGAGAAAATTCATTACCAGTAGACCTGCACTACCAAAAAAAAAAATCTGTTTTAAGTTCTTCAGTAATAAAGAATGTGATATAAGAAAAAAAAAAAAAACTTGAATCTAACCAAAGACATTTAAATATCCAGAAATTATTAAAATAAAGGTAAACATAAAAGATATTTTTTTCACTTTTAATAGCTTTAAAAGATAACTGACTATATAGCGGCAGTAATGTATTAAGTGGGGGTTTACAGTATAGTATATATAAAAGTAAAATATATGACAACAATAGCACAAAAACCAAGAATAGGGAGAGACTGAGAGTATACTGTTGTAAGGTTCTTACACAATACGTAAAGCAGTATAATATTATTTGAAGCTAGACTGCAATTTTATTTCAATATGTATAATAAGATAGATACTAGGGCAACTACTAAGAAAAAAATTTTTAAAGAGGTATAATTAATGAGACAAATTTTAAAAAAATCCATTGCCATCAAGTTGATTCCAACTCATAGCAACTGGACAGAACAGAGTAGAACTTCCCCATAGGGTTTCCAAGGCTGTAATCTTTACAGACTGCCACATATTTCTCCCACAGAGCGGCTGGTGGGTTTGAATTGCTGACCTTTCACGTAGCAGCCAAGCACTTAACCAATGGCCCACCAGTGCTCTTATAAGACAAACAGTGGAGATAAAGCAGAATTTTTAAAAATACTCAGTCTAAAAGTAGGCAAGAAAAAAAAAGGAAAAGAGGAACAAGAAACAGATGGAATAAAGAGAAAACAAACCAGCAAAATGGTAGCTGTAATTCCAACAACATCAATTATTACATTAAATGTACACTAACTAAACCCACCACTTAAAAGACAAAGATTGTCATGTTGGCTAAAAGAGCAAGACCCAACTGTACACTATATACAAGAAACTCATTTAAAAATCTGTAAGTGCAAACAGGTTAAAAGTAAAGGATGGAAAAATACATACCTTGCAAACAATAACCAAAAACAATGGCTATACTAATAACAGACAAAAAACATGCAAAACAGGGAATATTACAAGGGATAAAAAGGGATAATTATACAGGGATCAGTTCACTAAGGCGGCAAAACAATTCTAAATGCTCTTATACCTAACAACAGGGCTTCAAAATAATTAAAACAAAAACTGACAGAACTGAAAGGAGAAATAGACAAGAAAGAAAGAATTGTAAAATTCTATACAGTTATATATGGTGACTTGGTACTACTGATTTAGCAGTAATTAACAGAACAAAGACAGAAAATCAGTAACAATACAGAAGACTTGAGTAACACTATCAACCAACGTGACATAATTGACACTCAACAAATGACATAACTGACACCGAGAATACACATTCTTCTAAAGTGTACACAGAACATTCACCAAGACATTCCAAACCATACACCAAGCTTCAAAACCTTTAAAATAATTGAAATCATAAGAAACATGTTCTCTGGCAAAAACAAAGTTAAGCCAGGAGTCAGAATAAAAAGTATAACTGATAAACTTCCTAAATATTTGGAAAACAGACAATGTACTTCAAAATAATACATTGGTCAAAGAAAAATTCAGAAGACAAATGAGAAAATATTCTAATTAAATTTTAAAATAAAGCTATAATAAAATTTAAAAACAGTACAGCAAAATTCATGGGGTGCAGCTCAAACAATGAATAAAGGGAAATTTATAGTATTAAATGCTTTTACTAGAAAAGAAAAAAAATCCTCATCAATGATAAGAAAAGTAAATTTAACCCAAAGCAAGCAAGAGAAAAGAAAAATAAAGATAAAAGCAGAAATGAGGACTTCCAGGCAACATGGCACTATAAACAGAAGCACCACACCATCCCTCCATAGCAAAGATCTGAAAAACTAAGCCAAACAGAGAAACACGTCAATCCTGAAACCATAAGCATCAAATGAAGAGATAAAGAACTCAGCCAAGCACCGAATGGAATAAGATACTGACTGAGAACAGAGAGCGAGGAGAGATACATGCAGAGGTCTCCTATCAGCTATTGCAGCATGGATCTACCATCTTGGACTCCTATCGGACATCGGTGAACAGGGGGTACAAGAAAGCAGCTTCATGGAGTATCCAACAGGAGTCAGAACAACCAGTAACCAGTGATATACGCTTCCCCCACCCCCACCCCTATTTATCCCCACTCGGCCTCCTCTGCTTCCTTCGGCCACAGTCTCTTGGCCAGGAAGCACCAGCTTCACCCTGGTGTAGCTTGGATTCCACCCGCCCGCACTGGCAGGCTCCCTGAGTGCCATTTGTTGGCTGCTGGTGTTGCTTTTTTCCACTTCTTTAGATTTCTTCCTTACCTCTCACCACCACCCCCTCTCTCCAAAACATCTGGCTCCATGTGCCATTCTTACTTCTTCCTGAAAGGCTGAGAAACACCGCTGAATGTGAAACTCCTTCCTGGCCCGTGCTGCAACGCTGGTGGGACCCCTGGGGCTTTTTTTGTTTCTTTGTTTGTTCTGATTTCTTCTCCTTGGATTCGTTAGTTTTCTTTTTCTTTTCTCAGCTTGGGAACGCCTTCTAGCCGGGCAGTACAGCGTGGCTTGGGAGCTACTCCCTACCACTGCACAGATGCACAGTAAACATCCCTGGGGACATTTTTTTCTGCTTTTTGCTTCTGTTTTTTGGGGTTTTTGTTTGTTTGTTTGTTTTCTTTTCTTCTCTCTTTTTCTCTTTCTTCATTTCTCAGTTTTTTCTTTTTCTTTTTTCTTTATTTATTTAATATATTTTATTGTATTTCAGGTGAAGGTTTACAGAACAAATAGTTTCTCGTGAAACAGTAGTACACATGTTGTTTTATGACATTGGTTAACAACCCCACAACATATTAACCCTCTAACTTCTCAACCATTTTTTTTTTTTT
>NW_004443994.1:5516488-5518213 GCF_000243295.1 Trichechus manatus latirostris
AGCAATAAGGCAAGAAAAAGAAATAAAGGGCATCCAAATTGGTAATGAAGAAGTTAAACTGTCCCTGTTTGCAGATGATATGATACTATACACAGAAAACCCTCAAGACTCCATAAGAAAACTACTGGAACTAATAGAAAGATTCAGGAGAGTAGCACAATACAATGTAAACATACAAAAATCAGGTGGATTCCTATACACTGATAAAGAGAACGATGAAAAGGAAATCAGGAAAACAATACCATTTATAATAGCCCCCTAAAAAAAAAATACTTAGCAATAAATCTAACCAGGGCTGTAAAAGACCTCTACAAAGAAAACTACAAAACGCTACTGCAAGAAACCCAAAAGGATCAACATAAATGGAAAAACATACCATGCTAATGGATAGGTAGATTCAACATTATGAAAATGACAATTCTCCCCAAAGCAATCTATAAGACAATGCAATTCCGATCCAAATACCAACAACATTCTTTAAAGAGATGGAAAAACTAATGATTAACTTTTCATGGAAACGGAAGAAGCCCCAGGTAAGTAAAGCACTATCAAAGAAGAAGAATAAAGTAGGAGGACTCGCGCTTCCTGACCTCAGAACCTACTACACAACTACAGTAGTCAAACAGCCTGGTACTACTACAACGACAGATACATTGACCAGTGGAACAGAGGTGAGAACCCAGATGTAAATCCATCCAGCTACTGTCACCTGGTTATGTCGACACGGGCCCAAGTCCATCAAATGGGAAAAAGACAGTCTTTTTAACAAATGGTGCTGGCAATACTGGACGTCCATCTGCAAAAAAAATGAAACAAGACCCATACATCACACCATATACAAAAACTAATTCAAAATGGATCAAAGACCTAAATATAAAACCAAAAACTATAAAGATCATGGAAGAAAACAGAGTCACTGCTAGGGCCCCTAATACATGGCATAAATAGGATAAAAACCATAATTAACAATACACCCACACAAGAAGACAAGCCAGATAACTGGGATCTTCTAAAAATTAAACACTTAGCTCATCAAAAGACTTCACCAAAAGAGTAAAAAGAGAACCTACAGACTGGGAAAAAAATTTTGGACATTATAAGTCAGACAAAGGTCTAGTATCTAAAATCTGCAAGAAAATCCAACACCTCTACAAAAAAGACAAATAATCCAATTAAAGAATGGGCAAAGGACATGAACAGACACTTCACCAAAGAAGACATTCAAGTGGCCAACAGATACATGAGGAAATGCTCGCAATCACTAACCATTAGAGAAATGCAAATTAAAACCACAATCTCGCCCCAGCATTCCTGGCACGAATCAAAAAAACTGGAAATAACAAATGTTGGAGAGGCTGTGGGGAGATCAGAAGTCTTATGCACTGCTGGTGGGAATGCATAATGATACAATTATTTTGGAAAATGATATGGCACTTCCTTAGAAAGCTAGAAATAGAAGTACCATATGATCCTGCAATTCCACTCCTAGGAATATATCTCAGAGAAATAAGAGCCATCACACGAATAGACATAAGCACACCCATGTTCATGGCAGTATTGTTCCCAATAGCAAGACGATGGAAACAACCTAGAAGCCCATCAACAGACGAATGGATAAACAAATTATGGTACATACACACAATAGAATATTATGCAACAATAAAGAACAATGATGAATCTGTGAAGCATCTCATAACATGGATGAAACTGGAGGACATTATGCTG
>NW_004443994.1:5518883-5523261 GCF_000243295.1 Trichechus manatus latirostris
TGGCCTGAAAGAGACTGGAGAAGCACCGAGAGTATGGCCCCCGGACACCCTTTTAGCTCAGTGGTGGTGAAGTCACTCCCAAGGTTCACCATTCAGTCAAAGATTGGACAGCGTCATAAAACAAAACGGGACTAACGAGGCACAGCAGTCCAGGGACAGGGACTAGAAGGCAGGAGGGGACAGGAAAGCTGGTGATAGGGAGCACAAGGTTGAGAAGGGACAGTGTTGACATGTGGTGGGGTTATTAACCATTGTCACGGGGCAATATGTGTACTGACTGTTTAATGAGAAACTGATTGTTCTGTAAACCTTCATCTAAAGTACAAAAAAGAAAAGAATTAACTATGCGAGATCAAACTGACAACAGCAAATTAAAAGGTTTGATGGGAAGCCTACGGGACAGTGAGTTGAAGACTATGGTGATGGAATAATTTGGAAAAGGATAGTAAGAATAGCAGCACAACTGGAGCAATGTAATCGATGTCACTGAATTGTACATGTAGAAATTTTTGAGATGGTGCATCTTTGGCTATGTATATTTTCACCAAAAATAAAAGGTCCTCTAAGGTCGAGAAGGGAGAGTGTTGACATGCGTTGGGTTGTTAACCAATGTCATAAAACAATATGTGTACCAACTGTTTAATGAGAAGCTATTTGTTCTGTAGATCTTCATCTAAAGCGCAATTTTAAAAAAAATTAGAAGCAAAAAAAAAAAATCAGAAATGAGTGATTTTTAAAACTGGGTAAAAATACAGAAAAATTAATTAAAAAGCAGGTTCTTTAAAAAGATCAATAAAATTAATAACTTTTCAGCCAGACTGATTAAGAAAAAAATGAGAGAAGATGAAAATTACCAACAGTAGAAATGACAGAAGGGACATAAATATAGATCATACAGTCATTAAAAGAATAAGTAAATATTACCAATAACTTCATGGTCATCTATTTGACAAAATCGATGAAATGGACAAATCCCTTAAAAGACTCAAACTACCAAAGCTTACTCAAGAGAAAATAGATAATCTGAATTTGTGGTTTAAAACCTTCCAACAAAGAAAACTACAGAACCAGATAGCTTCACAGACCAATTCCCTCAAACTTTTTTTATTTTTTCCCATACAAAAATTTTACACATACATTGTTAGGTGACTCTAATTGCTCTCCCTATACTGTGACAGCACACTCCTCCTTTACACCTCTGATTCCCCATGTCCATTCAACCAGCTCCTAACCCTGTCTGCCTTCCCATCTCACCTCTGGACAGAAGCTGCCTATTTAGTCTCTTGTATCTACTTGAGCTAAGAGGCACGCTCCTCACGAGTATCACTTTATGTCCCACAGCCCAGTCCAATCCCTGTCTGAAGAGTTGGCCTCAGAAACTGTTTTAGTTCTAGGCTGATAGAGAATCCAGGGGCTTTGCTTTCCTGGGATCCACCAGTCTCAGTCAGACCATTAAGTCTGGTCTTCTTACTAGAATTTGAGTTCTGCACCCCATCTTTCTCCTGCTCCATCCAGGACTCTCTGTTGCGTTCCTCGTCAGGGCGGTCATGGGTGATAGTCCGGCACCATCTAGTTCTTCTGGTCTCAGGCTGATGAAGTCTCTGGTTTATGTGGCCCTTTCTGTCTCTTGGGCTAATAATTTCCGCGTCTTTGGTGTTCTTCATTCTCCTTTACTCCAGGTGGTTGGGACCAGTTGATGCATCTTAGATGGCCACATGCAAGTTTTAAGACCCCAGATGCCACTCACCAAAGTAGGATGCAGAACATTTTCTTAATAAGCTTTGTTATCCCAATTGACCTAGATGTCCCCTGAAAGCATGGTTCCCAGACCCCTACCCCTGGTACAATGTCCCTCAAAGTGTTTGATGTTATTCAGGAAACTTCTTAGCTTTGGTTTAGTCCAGCTGTGCTGACTTCTCCTGTGGTGTGTCCTGTCCTTCCCTTCACCTAAGATAATCCTTGTCTACCATCTAGTTAGTAAATAACCCTCACTCTCCCACCCCACCCTCGTAACCATCAAAGAATGTTTTCCTCTGCATTTAAACCTTTTCTTGAGTTCTTATAATACTGATCTTATATAATATTTGTCCTTCTGTGACTGACTAAATTCACTCAGCATAATGACCTCTAGCTTCCTCCATGTTATAAAATGTTTCATGGCTTCATCACTGTTCTTTATCATTGTGTAATATTCCATTGTGTGGATATACCATAATTTGTTTATCCATTCGTCCATTGATGGGCACCTAGGTTGTTTCCATCTTTTTTCTATTGTGAACAGTGCTGCAATGAACATGGATGTGCATATATCTATTCATGTGACGGCTCTTATTTCTCTATGGTGTATTTCAAGGAGTGAGACAGCTGGAACGTATGGCACTTCTATTTCTAGCTTTTTAAGGAAGCACCAAATCGATTTCCAAAGTGGCTATACCATTTTACCTTCCCACCAGCAGTGTATAAGTGTTCCAGTCTCTCCACAACCTCTCAAGCATTTATTATTTTGTGTTTTTTGAATTAATGCTAGCCTTGCTGGGGTGAGACGATATCTCGTTGTAGTTTTGATCTACATTTCTAATGATCGTGAGCATTTCTTCATGTGTCTGTTAGCCGCCTGAATATCTTCTTTGGCGAAGTGCCTGTTCATGTCCTATGCCCATTTTTTAACTGGGTTATTTGTTTGTTTGTTGTTGAGATTTTGCAGTATCTTGTAGATTTTAGAGATTACACGCTGATCAGATTTGTCGTAGCCAAAAATTTTTTCCCAGTGTGTAGCTTGTCTTTTTACTCTTTTGTTGAAGTCTTTTGATGAGCCTAAGTGTTTGATTTTTAGGAGCTCCCATTTATCTAGTTTCTCTTCTGGTGCTTGTGCATTACTTATGGTTCGTATTGTGTTTATGCCATGTATTAGGGCTCCTAGCATTGTCCCTATTTTTTCTTCTATGATCTTTCTCGTTTTTGATTTTATATTTAAGTCTTTGATCCAGTTTGAGTTAGTTTTTGTGCATGGTGTGACGTATGGGTCTTGTTTCAGTTTTTGCAGATGGATACCCAGTTATGCCAGCACCATTTGTTAAAGAGACTGTTTTTTTCCCCAATTAACGGGTTTTGGGCCTTTGTCAAATATCAGCTGCTCATAGGTGGATGAATATATGTCTGGATTGTCAGTTCTGTTCCATTGGTCTATGTATCTGTTGTTGTACCAGTACCAGACTGTTTTGACTACCATGGCGGTATAATAGGCTCTAAAATCAGGTAGTGTGAGGCCTCCCACTTTGTTCTTCTTCTTGAGTAATGCTTTATTTATTCAGGTTCTCTTCCCTTTCCATATGAAATTGGTGATTTGTTTTTCCATCTCATTAAAAAATGCTGGTGGAATTTGGATCGCGACTGCATTGTATCTGTAGATCGCTTTGTGTAGAACTGACATTTTCACTATGTTGAGTCTACCTATCCATGAGCAAGGTTTTTCCACTTATGCAGGTCTCTTTTAGTTTCTTGCAGTAGTGTCCTCTAGTTTTCATTGTATACATCTTTTACATCTCTGGTTAGATTTATTCCTAAATATTTTATCTTCTTGGGAGCTATTGTAAATGGAATTGATTTGGTAATTTCTTCTCAAGGTTCTGTTTGTTGGAGTAAAGGAATCCAACTGATTTTTGTATGTTTGTCTCGTATCCTGAAACTTTGCTGAAATCTTCTATTAGTTCCAGTAGTTTTCTTGTAGATTCTTTGGGGTTTTCTGTGTATAAGATCATATCATCTGCAAATAGAGATACTTTGACTTCTTCCCTACCAATTTGGATGCATTGTATTTCTTTTTCTAGCCTAATTGTTCTGGCTAGGACCTCCAGTACAATGTTGAATAAGAGTTGTGATGGGGGCATCCTTGTCTGGTTCCCATTCTCAAGGGGACTGCTTTCAAAATCTCTCCATTTAGGATGATGTTGGCTGTTCGCTTTGTATAAATGCCCTTAATTATACTGAGGAATTTCCCTTCTATTCCTATTTTGTTGAGAGTTTTTATCATGAATGGGTGTTGGACTTTGTCAAATGCCTTTTCTGCATTGATTGATAAGATCACGTGGTTCTTGTCTTTTGTTTTATTCATGTGATAGATTTCATTGATTGTTTTTCCAATGTTAAACCATCCCTGCATACCTGGTACTTGATCATGATGAATTATTTTTTTTGATATGTTGCTGAATTCTATTGGCTAGAATTTTGTTGAGGATTTTTGTGTCAATGTTCATGGGGGATATTGGTCTGTAATTTTCTTCTTTTGTGGTGTCTTTACCTGGTTTTGGTATCAGGGTTATGCTGGCTTCATAGAATGAGTTTGGGAGTATTCCATCCTTTTCTATGCTCTGAAATACCT
>NW_004443994.1:5523843-5562694 GCF_000243295.1 Trichechus manatus latirostris
TGAATTTCTTTATTCCGTCCTTAATTTCTTCTACAACCCAGTGGTTTTTGATCATGGTGGTGTTCAGTTTCCATGTGTTTGATTTTTTTTCCTTGCTTTTTCTGTTGTTGATTTCTACTTTTATGGCCTTATGGTCAGAAAAGATGCTTTGTAATATTTCAGTGCTTTGAATTTTGTTTAGATTTGCTTTATGGCCTAACGTGTGGTCTATTCTGGAGAATGTTACATGTGCATTGGAAAAGAAAGTATACTTTGCTGCTGTTGGGTGGAGTGTTTGGTATATGTCTATGAGATCAAGTTGGTTGATTGTAGCATTTAGCTCTTCTGGGTCTTTGTTGAGCTTCTTTCTGGATGTTCTGTCCTTCACTGAAAGTGGTCTGTTGAAGTCTCCTACTACTATTGTGGAGCTGTCTATCTCTCTTTTCATTACTGTTAGAGTTTGTTTTATGTAGTTTGGAGCCTTGTCGTTGGATGCGTAAATATTTATGATAGTTATGTCCTCCTGGTATATTGACCCTTTAATCACTACGTAGTGTCCTTCCTTATCCTTTGTGCTGGATTTTACTTTAAAGTCTATTTTGTCAGAGGTTAATATTGCCACTCCTTCTCTTTTTTGAGTGTTGTTTGCTTGATATATTTTTTCCATCCTTTGAGTTTTAGTTTGTTTGTGTCTTTAAGTCTAAAGTGCGTCTCTCGTAGGCAGCATATGGACGGATCGTGTTTTTTTATCCAATCTGCCACTCTCTGTCTCTTTATTGGTGCATTTATTCCATTTACATTCAGTATAATTATTGATAGGTATGGGTTTAGTGCTGTCATTTTGACGTCTTTTTTGTGTGTGTTGTTCACAGTTTCTTTGTTCCACTTAATTTCCTGTACTGAGTCGTTTTTCTTTATGTATTTTCTTTTCATCTTCTTCATTGTTGTTGATTTTGTTTGCTGAGTCTTTATATTTTTCTAGTTTTTTACTTTGACTTGTAGGATTGTTAGTTTCCTTTGTGGTTACCTTAATATTTACCCTTATTTTTCTAAGTTTATACCAGTTTTTTATTTGTTTATATCGCCTTGACTTCCTCTCCATATGAAAAATCTATATCTACATTTTTTAAGTCCTTCTTTTTGTTTTAATGTTGTCATCTGTTACATATTGACATCTGCTTCCCTATTTTCAGTGACTTCCTTGTCTGGGTTGATACCTGGTTGCTCTGTCCTGTGTTCTAGTCTTGGATTGTTATCTGATATTACTGAATTTCTAACTAGAAGACTCCTTTTAGTATTTCTTGTAATTTTGGTTTGGTTTGTGCAAATTCCCCAAACTTCTGTTTATTTGGAAATGCCCTAATTTCGCCATCATATTTGAGAGGCAGTTTTGCTGGATATGTAATTCTTGGCTGGCAGTTTTTTTCCTTCAGGGCTTTCTATATGTCATCCCATAGCCATGTTGCCTACTTGGTTTCTGCTGAGTAGTTTGAGCTTATTCTTACTGACTCTCCTTTGTAGATGACTTTTCGTTTATCCCTAGCCACTATTAAAATTCTCTCTTTATCTTTGGTTTTGGCAAGTTTGATATAACACGTCTTGGTGACTTTCTTTTGGGATCTACCTTATGTGGGATCGATGAGCATCGTGGATAGATATCGTGTCATCTTTCACAACATCAGGGACGTTTTCTGCCAACAAATCTTCAACAATTCTCTCTGTATTTTATGTTATCCCCCCATTCTGTACTCCAATCACTCACAGGTTATTCCTCTTGATAGAGTCCCACATAATTCTTAGGGTTTCTTCATTTTGAAAATCCTTTTATCTGATTTTTCCTCTAATAAGATGGCGTGAAGTGCTTTATCTTCAATCTTACTAATTCTGACCTCCATTGCCTCAAATCTGCTCCTATGACTTTGTACTGAGTTGCCTAATTCTGACATTTTACTGTTAATCTGGATTTCTGATTGCTGTCTCTCTATGGATTCTTGCAGCCTGTTAAATTTGTCATCATGCTCTTCTCTAATCTTTTTAATTTCCTCTAGTGCGTGTTCTGCGTTTTGCTTAATTTCCTTCCTAATTTCTGGAAGACTTCTGTATATTAATCTTTTGTATTCTGCCTCTGGTAATTCCAAGAAATTTTCCTCCTCCAGAAAATTTCCAGATTCTTTATTCTGGGAGCTTGCTGAAGCCATCATGGATTGCCTCTTTATGTGATTTGACATTGACTGTTGTCTCTGAGTCAATAAGTTATTATATTTATATATTTTATGTTTGCTTACTGTGTCCTACCTTCTTGTTTCATTTTGATATGCCCAAACAGGCTGCTCGTATGAGCTAGTTGATTATTCACACCTTTGAAGCTCTAATGTCCTGTTACTAGGTATGTGAGCTCAGGAGTCCACCCACTCCTCCTGTATGGATTCAGCCCAGGTGCCCAGGTAGATGGCCACTAATGTGTGGTGTAGGCTCTCACTTACAGTTCTAGGTAAGCATGGGTGATTGGTGTAGGCAGAGGCATCTGGCTGCAGCAGGGGGACACACTCTGAGCAAGGCAGGGGGCTGACAGCAGCCCTCAAGTGTCTGGGAGGAAGGCGTGTCCCTGTTACTAGAGTGCATAGGTGGGTGGGTTTTGTAGCTGGACTATGAGCACCTAACGCTGTTGGCTGAAAGGACTTGGGGGCACCTCTTATTCATGGGCCCCTATCGCAGGTGGCTAGGTGGTGTGGGTGGAGTCACCAGTCCTCAGGACCCTGATGTGGGTAGGTGAAGACCCTGCTTAATGGGCAGAGCAGTATCAAATGTCAAGAACCTGCCACTTCACAGCTAAAACAGCTGAAGTTAGAGTTCCGGTATATATCCTGTTGTACTGCAGTAATGAGGGCCTACACTGTTGAGATGGGCCCACACAGGTCTATGCAGGGGGAAAGACACTCAAAGGCCATGGATCTCTTATGCCTGTGCCTAGGCAAAGGAGCTGTGCCTACCCTGGTTTCCTGGCTTAGGGGAGCTGGCAGTTTATTTTTTCCCCTGTTTATTAATTTGTTCACTCTCCAAGGCAGGAAGAATGACTCCGGGCATGTGATGGATCCTACTTCTGGCCCAGGGGACTCAGCAGTTGCTGAAGCCTGTCTGGGACCCAGTGCAGAGCAGGGAGTGGGGAGGTAAACGGGAGAGAGGTTTTTCCCTAAGGTGGCTGTTTTTGACCTGCGTGGTAAGCCGTATGCAAGTACTTATCTTTCGCCGATGACGGCTGCTTCTCACTGGTTCTGGGTGGCCGTGTAGACTCTCTGGCACTGGGTCTCTCCCAGTGGAAAACACACCTCCCAAGCACTGCCACTTGCCTGCCTCATCGCTCACCCCCAAGCTGCTCAGGCCTGAAGGGCTTAGGCTCTTGCTGGGTCAGGTCTGGCAACTTCTCACTGCTCCCGAACCGTCTCTCCCTCCCTTGTGCCACTCAGTCTGGTTACTCAACTCTGCCTTTGATGTTCAGGGCTCCCAGATTGCCACATATAATCAAATCACTTGTTTTTTTTGGGGGGATCTTTGTCGTAAGAGGTTCCACCAGAAGTGCCTGACTACCTCTCTCAAACTTTTAAGGAAGAAAAAATATCAATTCTATACAAACTCTTTGAAAAATTTGAAGAGAAATTAACACTGCTGAGCTCACTGCATAAGACCAGTATTACCCTGACACCCAAACCAGACAAAAATATTATAACAAACCACTACCTCTTACGAACTTAGATACAAAAATCTTCAACGAAATATTAGTAAATCGAATCCAGCAGTATGTGAAAAGGATAATACAGCATGAACAAACGGATTTTATTCCAGAAATGCAAGGTTGGTTCAACCCCTGAAAAATTAAACAATGCAATTCACCACGTCAAAAAACTAAAGAAGAAAACCCTTGTGATTATCTCCATACATGCAGAAAACACATTTGATAAAATTCAACATCTATTTATGATAAAACCTCTCAATAAACTAAAAACAGAAGGGAAATGCTTCACTCTGATAAAGGGCATCTACAAAAAACCTGCAACTAACTTCAAACATAATGATGAAAGACTAAATATTTTCCCTGTAAGATGAGAAATAAGGCAAGGATGTCTGCTCTAAGCACTTCATTTAACACTGAAATGAAGGACATATCTAGTGAAAGTAAGCAAGAAAAAGAAATAGAAGCCATACCAATTATAAAGAAAGAAATAAAGCTACACTGTCTTTATCTGCAGATATAATGATTGAGAAGAAAATTCTAAAAGAATCTTCAAAAAAGCTAGTTGGACTAATAAGTCAGTTTAGCAAGATCAGAGGACAATATATACTAGCAATGAGAAGTTTGAAATTGAGTTTCTGTTAAAAAAAAAAAATGAAATACTTAAGTATAAACCTAACAAAATATTTACAAATCTGTATGCTGGAAATTAGAAAAGCCTGTTGAAAAACAGAATTAAAAAAACATAAAGAAATAAGTATATATCATGTTTAATAATGTGAAGACAATATTCTTAATGTGTCAATTCCTACCAGATTTCAATCAAAATCTCAGTAGGATTTTTTGTAGAAATCTACAAGCTAATTCCAAAATTTATATGAAAAAGCAAATGGAACAGAATAGAGATATACAGGTCCAGTCCCCTTGCCTCAATTTGGGATAACTCTTAAAGAGACACCCTGGCTTCAGAGCTCCCTGTATGAATGAGCTAAAGCTTCAGTTATAACTGGACTGTGGGTCAGCCTCTCTTTCTGCCCAGTACTGCCTTCCTTACAGGGATGTCTACTAAGATCAAACCCCAATAAACCTTTCATACACAAGTCTCCATCTGAGTCTGCTTCCAGGGAACTCAATCTAACTCAGTAAATTAGAATGAGTTTCTGTAAATAAAAATATTAAATATTAATGGATGATGTGATAAAAGAAAAAAATCAGACCAATGGATCACTGTGTCAATTTAAGAACAGTGTCTACAATGAATTTGGCTCTGATTTCTCAAGCAGACTTAAAAAAAAAAAAAGATTTTAAAATGTACATATGTACTTTATGATTCCATTTACATAACATGCTTGAAAAAATTACAGAAATGGACAACAGGATGCTAAGGAGGGAGTTGGGGCAGGAGGGAAGTACATATGGCTATAAAAAAGCAACATCCTAATCACCTTGTGGTGATGGAAGTGTTTTGTATCTTGATTGTATCAGCGTCAATATCCTGGTTAGGACATTTTTCTATAGTTTTGCAAGAGGTTACTATTGGGGGAAACTGAGTGAACGGTACATGGGATCTCTTTGTATTATTTCTTACAACTGCATGTGGTCTAAAATTATCACAAAATAAAAAGTTCAATTAAAAAGATAAAATATATGCATATATCTATGAAAGTATTAATGAACAGCTTTTCAAAAACTGAACTTGAGGGAGGTTATTCTAGTATAGATCCAAGGCACTAAACCAAAAACAAATCCATTGCTGTTGAGTCTATTCCAACTCATAGCGACCTTATAGGACAGAGGAGAACTGCCCCACAGGGTTTCCAAGGAAAAGTTGGTGGATTTGAACCACTGACCTTTTGGTAAGCAGCCATAACTCTTAACCACTACGCCACCAGGGTTCCTATTCAAGGCATAGGACAGTGTAAAAGTTAATATGAAATACCAAAACCTTTGTAAATTTTAGTTTACTAGTTTCATTAGGAGACTTACGGAATCTTCCCTCAGTCATAGCAGTGGGTCTGCTCTGAATACAGACTTTAGGAGAGCTTTATGAATCTAACAAAAGTAGAAATGACCTTTTAGAGTTATCTAATGTATATAGCCTTGTAAACCCTATGGGGCAATTCTACTCTGTCCTATAGGGTCACTATGAGTTGGAATCAACTTGACGGCAATGGATTTGGTTTTTAATGCACACATTTTTAATTTTCTTATACCACCTGAGAAAACTATAAAACAACACATCCAACTTATAAATTTTCATTTTTAAAAAAGTTTCTGAAATTGCTGCCTGCTTCTGAAAACACCTCTAAACCAACATAAAAGAAGTTAAATTGGCAATAACCACATATTCTAAACTCAATTCTTAGACTTCTGAGACTAAATAAAGCATAATTTTAGAAGGTAGTTACCGAGCGAGCGAGAGAGGTGCTAACTGAAGGGAATTCAAATTTTGCAAAGTTGAAAGTTTCCAGGGTACTAAAAGATAAAAGAAACATTTATTGTTGATTTTTCGAAACAGTTCCTTGTGTTTTGTAAGTTATAATAATTATTGTCACGAATTTTTTAGAATTTTAAAACATTGGTCCAACCATTTTCAAAAAGTCTCTACTTTTTTATGATAAAATTCAACAGATAATAGAGTTTAGGCTATATCCATAAAATGGAATACTATACAACAGTTAAAAATAATAAGTCAACCTTTTGGGAATCAATTAATAGGATTTCTAAGATATTTTGTTAAGTGAAACTAGCAAGGCACAGAACAATGTGCATGCTATATGTAAAAACAAAATAACGCATATACATAGAGCATATCTCTGAAAAAATATACAAGCAACCGATAACAGTAGATGCTTCCTACAAATGCCTGGAGCTGAAATGGAAGGGAGATTGCTTTCATTGCATATCTTTTGGATCTCAGAATTTCGTGTCATGTGCACGTATTTACTTGAATACTTAAAATTTAAAAGAAAAAAAATTGAACAAGTAAACAAATGGATTATACTAAAAAGTATCCATTTAAAATTACTAACTACTAGTGAAGTCATATAAACAAGTATAGGTTTTGAAGTGGAATCACTAGTAACTGGAATCTGCCCTTTACTGGTTATTGTGGCCTTGGGTAAGTTGTTTAATAATTTTATCCTCAGACCTCTTGTTTGTAAAACGGGGATTCTAAAGTCCATCTTTAAGGGTTATTCAGTGAATTAAATGATATACATATTAGAGGCCCATAGAAAGCATGCAACAAATAGTAGTTAATTTCCCCATCCCTACTCTCATTATTCATACTATTCTGGCCCTGGGATGATGAATCTAGAAGAATCACTGGGCAGTTATGCTCTCTTATGTGATAATGTTTCTGAAGGTCAAGAAAACATGCTGAAATCCCTGATGGTTTTCCCTATTCTTTTTTCTGCATCTCCCATACCTCCAAGGCCAGCTGCGAAGTACCTCAACCTTATTTAAGGCTTCAATAAGATTACAGAGTAGCCAATTAATGGCATTGTCTTAGTTTGAGTTTCATCAGAAGCAGAGCCTGAGACAAGGTGTTGGGTACAGATGGTTTACTTGGGAGGTGATTTCAGGAAACAGGGGTAAAGGGAGCCAGGAGAATGAGAGTGGAAAGAAATAAAAACAGAAACAAAATAAAGCTTTATTATCAAGCTTCCCACTATGGGCAATGAAGACTTGGTTTAGCCAGGACCTCAAGAAGCATGCATAATGCCCTCCAGAACTCTCTACTCAAAGGTAGAGTTCCTGCTCCCCATGGGATGAAGGTTGACCTTGGGAGTATTAACACCACCACAATTTTGGGCCGTACTTGCATGGAGGTTAAGCAGACTCCTGTGGCATCAAAGAAGGCCCCGAGGAAAAGAACAGAAAGACACACAGTGTACACATGAAATATGACATTGTCAGCGCAAGGTGAGTACAAACTTGTATGGAACTGTCCACTGAAGCTGCAGCTAAAAACAGACGTGGGCAGAGGAGATATGACATGGAACGCCAGAGGCACTTGTTACATACGTCACCCAGAAAAATGCTGGCCAAGTTACTGATGCTAAAAGAACAAATACGCCACGATTGTCATAATTTTCTTTCTTGTCTTTCTTCTGGAAGATGGCAGTAACAATTGCGTGTTTAAAGCTTGTGGCATTACTTCAATGATCCTAATGCTGGAAAAAACTCGTGCAGATTTCTTTGAAGAGCCTGAAGAGCTCAGCAGGCATGACATTGACTTCTATGTGTTTACTAGTCTTAACAGTTCTATAACTATGTTCACTTTTCTATAAAAATGGATAGAATATTCCTATTCAAGATGGCTAATAAATGACATGTTTACCTTGTTTCCCTCCCAAAACTCCAAAAATTGCAAAATAAATATATTTTTTATATCCACTATAGTGCTAGAAGCAAGGGAGAGGTGCCACCTGCAGATCAAAACAAGGAGAAATCTCTGGAGGATATACAGCCAATGAGAAAGGCTGGAAATAAACCCAAGATAACGGAGTTATAATTCTCCTTTACTGCTGACCTTGTTTTCACTGCTACAAGAACAGTTGCAAATGCAGTCATTCTGTGATGTGGGCACTGCAAAAGTGTATGTAACATTTGAATCCCAGGCAATGAGACCCAGAAGCCTTCTAACTTTAGTAACTTTGAAACTGGGTTTATTTCTACATCATGATGGCTATCTGTGGCAGAAAACTAACAGGTACTGAGACTCTGTAGCTCCAAGAACACGTATTTCAGGAAGTCATATTAATAACATATTTCAGAAAGTCATATTAATATACCCTTTGAACGCAGTCTACATGATTGAACCCCTGGTTGCCTCCTTCTAGGGAAAAGATGTCCCAACAAAAAGTATGGCTCGAGTACTAAGAAGCTATCATAAATTTTAAGTTGCATTCCTTCCTTTTCCTATATTGTTGTCATTGTTAATTGCCATTGAGTCAGCTCCAACTCAACATGGCGACCCCAGTAAAACAGAAGAAAACCATGCCTGGTCCTGCACCATCTTCACAATTGTTGGTATGCTCAAGTCCATTGTTATAGCCACCGTGTATCTTGAGTGCCTTCCAACCTAAAGGACTCATCTTCCAACACTATATTGGACAATACTCTGATGTGATCCACAGGGTTTTCATTGACTAATTTTTGGAAGTAGATCACCAGGCCTTTCTTCCTAGTCTGTCTTAGTCTGGAAGCTCCATTGAAACCTGTCCACCATGAGTAATCCTGCTGGTGTTGGGTCATAGCAACACACAAGCCACCACAGTACAACAAACTGACAGATGGGTGGAGACTTCCTATACTTGGTAACTCCAAATGGTTATTACAAAGTTGCTTTTGCATCCTCCTTTACCGTACCTTATCAATAGGGGAATGTTGGAAGAGCAAAGGTCAAAGGTAGCTAGGAGTTAGTGTTAAAGTATGTAATCAAGCATAAATGCTGAGCCTCACATCCAGTCTCTCTAACCCATCAGAGGAACTGTAAAATCCAAGTGTTAGAAGCACAGAGAGCAAGAGGTAAGATAACTCATCAGCAGGAAAAAAGAAAAAAGCTGTTCTTGCATCTTCTGACTCCAAAATTTGCCCCAGAATAGAGGCACGAGGACAGATCTCTAAAATCAAAATTCTGACAGAGTAGAGCCCTGGATTGGGTGCTGGGCCAGAGAAATTAAACAGTCTCCAGGCAATTTAAAGGCCACAAAGGACAGGGAATAATACACGATCCTCATAGCCAGGTGTGTTAGACAGAAGATGGCCTCCCAAAGATGCCCACGTCCTAATCCCCAGAATTTGTGACTGTATTATTGTACTCAGAAAAAAAAGACTTTGCAGATATGATTGTGTAAAGAGTTTTGAGATAGGGAGATTACCCTGGATTACTGGGGTGGGTCCAACATAATCACAAGAGCCCTGATAAGTAAAAGAGGGAGGCAGGAGAGTCAGAGTCAGAGAAGGAGATGTGACAGTGGAAGCAGAAGTCAGAGTGATGTGATTTCTCACTTTGAAGATGGAAGGGGACCACTAACCAAGGAATGTTGAAAGCCTCTAGAAGCTGAAAAAGGCAAGCAATAGATTCTCCCCTAGAGCTCTCAAAGCAGACTGCTGACACCTTGATTTTAGCCCTGTCGGACACTTGCAGACTTCTTGACACTTTCAAAAATTTGAATTGTTTTAAGTTTGTGGTAGTTTGTTATAGCTGCAATAGGAAACTAATCACAGTGTTTATGTGATCAGAACAGGTGTTCACTGATAGGCAAAGAGGGGTTTTTCATCTGGATGCTATATCTAAACCCTCATCTACATATATAAACACATTAAAAAGAATCATCAAATATTTAGAAAAGCCACTGCATGAGAGGCACCAAATATAAAACGAAGAAAATAATTAATCCCCAAGGAAACATTCAGTACATGAAATAGAAAAATTATTAAATTAGTACAGGTAGTATCCTCATAAGTATGTAACAGAAAATTCCTTTCATAAGGAAAAAATAACCAGTTAAGACGGACTAGGAAGAAAGGCCTGGTGATCTACTTCCAAAAATCAGCCAATGAAAATGCTACGGATCACGATGGTTCAATCTGCAACCAATCATGGGGATGGCTCAGGACCAGGCAGCATTTCATTCTATTGTTCATGGGGTCACCATGAGTCAGGGCCAACTCTACGGCAGCTAATAACACCATTAAAATTTTTAGGAATTTAAAAGGTTATTGTGAAAAAATCTTAATATATAAGCTGAATAGTAGAAAAAAATACAAGAAAAAATTGAAGAGCTAGAAGAGTGAGCAAAGGAATGTTCATAGGACACAATAAAGAAGAACAAAGCAATAAAAATAAGATGAGGGAAAAGCTAGAAGGCATGAAGGATAGAGAAGTTCACACATCTTTATAGTAGGAGTTCTAGGGAAAAAAAGAAAGAGAAAACAGAGAAGTAAATACATGATCAAAGAAAGAATGAGGTTCACAATAGCAAAAGGATGGACACAACCTAGGTGCCCATCAACAGACGAATGGATAAACAAATTATGGTATATCACACAATGGAATACTACACAACAACAAAGAACAACAACGAAGCCGTGAAACATAACATGGAGGAAGCTGGAGGGCATTATGCTGAGTGAATTTAGCCAATCACAGAAGGACAAATATTGTATAAGATCACTATTGTAAGAACTCAAGAGAAGGTTTAAACACAGAAGAAAACATTTTTTGATGGTTACGAGGGGGAGGGAGGGTAAGGGTTATTTACTAACTAGATAGTAGATAAGAATTATCTTAGGTGAAGGGAAGGACAGCACATACCACAAGGGAAGTCAGCACAACTGGACTAAACCAAAGCTAAGAAGTTCACTGAATACAAACACTTTGAGAGACAGAGTAGCAGGGGTAGGGGTCTGGGGACCATGCTTTCAGGGGACATCTAGGTCAACTGGCATACCAAAGCTTATTAAGAAAATATTCTGCATCCTACTTTGTTGAGTGGCATCTGGGGTCTTAAAAGCTCGCAAGCAGCCATCTAAGATGCATCAATTGGTCCCAGTCACCTGGAGTAAAGGAGAATGAAGAACACCAAAGACACAAGGAAATTACTAGCCCAAGAGACAGAAAGGGCCACATAAACCAGAGGCTTCATTAGCCTGAGACCAGAAGAACTAGATGGTGCCTGGCTATCACCAATGACTGCCCTGACAGGGAACATAACAGAGAGTCCCGGATGGAGCAGGAGAAAAGTGGGGTGCAGAGCTCAAATTCTAGGAAGAAGACCAGACTTAATGGTCTGACTGAGACTGGAGAAACCCTGGAAAGCATGGCCCCTGGATTCTCTAACAGCCCAGAACTAAAACAATTTCCAAGGCCAACTCTCAGACAGGGATTGGACCAGACTGTGGGACATAAAGTGATACTCGTGAGGAGTGTGCCTCTTAGCTCAAGTAGATACAAGAGACTTAATGGGGAGCTTCTGTCCGGAGGTGAGATGGGAAGGCAGAAAGGGTTAGGAGCTGGTTGAATGGACATGGGGAATCAGGGGTAGAAAGGAGGAGTGTGCTGTCACAGTATGGGGACAGCAATTAGAGTCACCTAACAATGCATCTATAAATTTTTGTATGGGAAAAAATTAAAAAAAAAAAAAAAAAAGCAGCAGCAGGAGGAACCCCAGAGTCTGACTGGAAACTGTATGGCATGGCCTTAGTGACTTTCTCAACCACCTGTCTGTGTTCTGATGCTATCTCCTGAGAAATTAATATGACAATGACCTATTACACAGGTAGTCTCCACCTTATGATGTATTCGAGTTATGACAAACCTCACTTAATGACCTTCCAGAGTTTTTTTTTTTGTACATCTTATCATTGGAAAAAACAAAACTTAATGACCTTCGGTGGGAAGGGTGTTTGTACATCTTATTATTGGAAGAAACAAAAACCTGTTGCCGCAGGGTCAATTCTGACCCATAGTGACCCCAGAGGACAGAGTCGAACTGCCCCATAGGGTTTCCAAGGAGCGGCTGGTGAATCTGAACTGCCGACCTTTTGGTTAGCAACCATATCACTTAATCACTGCGCCACCAGGGCTCTATCTTATCATTAGTAATATATATTACACACAGTGTTGCAGCATGTAATTTGCTGATGTTATCATTCTCATACCAACCCTAAAGACAAATAGAGATCAAATTTATAAAGATACTAATAATAAAAGGCAATAATAATGAAAACTAAAAAAAAAAAAAAAATGAGGTATTCGACTTACATCAGAACCAACTTACGGTAGAGTTGTCTGAATGGAACACCAGTAAGTCAGGGACTATCTGTAACCCGTTTTCACTGTTCCCTCTTTGGAGCGCCTTCCGGATATGTTTGGGTTGATGCTGCCTGATTTGAATCGTATCTACTCACAATAAATATATTGTGTTAGAATAAAAAAAAAAAGAAAAGAAAGAACGGGGTAGGGTGAAGGACGTAGGCTGGAGCAAAATTCTCATCTTCAAATTCAGTGGGCCCACTGAATGTAGACAGAATTAACAAACTCAAAAAAAGTCACTTCTAGAGACATCTTGGAGCCCTGGTGGTGCAGCGGTTAAGAGCTCGGCTGCTAACCAAAAGGTTAGCGGTTCGAATCCACCAGCCGCTCCTTGGAAACCCTATGGGGCAGTTCTACTCTGTTCATTAGGGTCGCTATGGGTCAGAATTGACTCAAGGGCAACAGGTTTTTTTAGCGACATCTTGGTAAAATTTTCTGACATCAAAGAGAAAATCCTTAAGGTTTTAAAACACGGGAGAGAGCAGATTTAAATTGGCATCAGACCTCTCAGTCATCACTTTGGACAGCATGACAATGACAATGAAATGACGTCATTAAAGTTCTGAAGGAAAAGTTACTTTGAATCCAATAAAAATCAAACCTGTTGCTGTCAAGTGATTCCAACTCATAGTGACCCTGTAGATCAGAGTAGACTGCCCCATGAAGTTTCCAAGAAGCGGCTGGTGGATTTGAACTGCAGACTCTTTGGTTAGCAGCTGATCTCTTAACCACTGCACCACCAGGGCTCCAAATAACTATTAGGTGAATAAAAATACTTATGACTTCAAAACTATCATTCAAGGGTAAGGGCAAAATGAAGACATTTTCAGCTGCAAGGCTCAGAAAATTTACCACCATATACCCTTTCTGAAAAATCTTACTTGAGAATAAACAGCATAATGAAAATGAATTCAACAAAGAATCTGACATGATACAAGAGTTGTGAAAGCAGTAAAATGTATGGTTAAGCATAAATAACATTGATAATAGGGCTGTGTGTCTTAGAGGGGATCTTAGGAGGAAAGTCATGGGATATAGGTGGTGGCGTCTAGGTATTAAAAAATTCTCAACACTGATTTTTCACATATAAGTTTAAATGCTTTTTTTTTTTTTTTTAAAGTAACTATTACCCATTGCTCTCAAATGGATTCCAACTCATAGTGACCCTGTAGGGCAGGGTAGGGATGCCCCACAGGGTTTCCAAGGAGCAGCTAGTGGATTTGAACTGCTGACCTTTTGGTTAGCAGCTGATCTCTTACCCACTGTGCAATCAGGACTCCAAGTAACTAGTAGGAGAATAAAAATACTTACGACTTCAAAACCTTAGTTTCTGGTTTGTTTTTGTTTTTTTTTTTTTTAAAAAAAAAAAAAGCATAACAAACAGAACCAACTAAATAAGACATCAGGAAAATTAGCAAATGTGTAAATTATCAGACATGATGGGATATGCTCAACTCTCTGATTAAAGCAAGGGGGTCAGGAGACCTGATGAATTACCTGCTATGTTTTGATCATGAAGAAAATAATATTCAGAAGGGTTTTATATACACTTTTTGAGACAAATTAGTGATGGGGACATAGAAAAATAAGTAAATGAAAAAAAATTAGGTGATTACAACACTGCAAGAAAACCAAAAAGTTGAGTAAGAAAAGAAATATAATCACAGTTTTTGCTTTGGCTCAATAGTGAAAATACTTACATAGTCATAAGAAATGGATAAAATGAATGACAATAACACTCATCCACCAGCACTATTGTGATGATGGAATTAATTACTAAATGTAAAGCACTTAAAGATGTGCCTGGCACATATTCAATACGCATTCAAAGTTAGCTGTATTGTTAGCTATGTATGAAATAAATACTGAAAATTTCTTTAACCAAAAACCGTGATAGTTGAGGAAGACAGGCAGAGGGGTTCTTTTCTTCAATAAGAAGTCAATAGACATATAAGCATATTATTTAGAAACCTGGGGATAAATACCAGTTCAAGAAGTGGCTAAGAGAAGGGAAATGGGTATCTTTCAGGAACGGCAACAGTGAAAAAAACCAAGTACCAAGGTGTTTAAGTAGAATCCTTTTAATTCTACCTTACTTTTTAAACTATTTGTATTTTTTTATTAAAAATAACAGTAATTCTAGAACAACAGGGATAAACTAGGTAAATATGAAAATAAAAGTATCTCACAATATAAAATTCAAACCTAAAGTCAAAATGGGTTAAATATCAAGAATATGAAACTGCCGTGAACTGTTATGCACCTTACAACAAAATAAAACTATTAGAAATCAAACGGTAATTCGATGAATTCTCTAGCATACAGGGAGGTTTTAACGTACCTCTCTCATAAATTGACAGATCAAATGGAACAAAAATAAGTTTTAAAAATAGGATGCTTGACTAATGCAATTTGTTTGTTGTTATTGTTGCTAATTGCTATGCAGTAGATTCCAAGTCATGGCAACCCCATGTGTGCGGAGTAGAACAGCTCGGCAAGGTTTTCAAGGCTGTACCTTTTAGGAAGCAGATCATCAGACCTGTCTTCCGAGCTGGAGCTGGGTGAGTTCAAACCACCAACCTTTCGGCTAGTAGTCGAGTGCTTAACCGTTTGTGCCACCCAGGGACTCCTAATGCATTTTTTAAAAAGTATGATTTAATAGTTTTACATTAGACAATTTTGTACTAACAGAGAATACATTCTTTTCCAAAACTAATGAAATGTTTATAAAACTTGACCGTGTATTAAGGCCTCAAAAATTTTTTCACAGCATTTAAAATATAAGAGCCAAATCTCTAACACGTCTAAATTAGAAATGTAACATGAAGACAAGCAGAAAAAAGGAAAAGAAAAGGCTATCTCGCCGTTTTAAAACATTCTTTTAAGTAATTATTGGGTTAAAAAGATAAAATAAGGAGAGAATGTATCTAGATAAAAAAAAATCAACTTCACTAGTAATTAAAGACATACAAAATTAAAATAGTGATGATATGTCTTTTTTTGCATGGGAAAACAGCACTCATATTGCTGTCTGGAACGAAAATCAATACAACCTTTTGGAGTAGCATTTGGCAGTATACATCAAAAGCCTTAAAAATACGTATACCTCCTTTTTGCCTTGGTGATTCCCTCAAAGCAAGATAGATTACCAGGAGGTCTACTGGAGCCACCCGTGAAAATTCCGCCATGGTTCCCACTCTTCCTGCCTGTGTTCAAAGGAGAACTGTCTGATCCGGAAATATGGCCTCAATATGTGCCGCCAGTGTTTCTGTCAGTACACGAAGGATACAGGCTTCATCAAGTTAGACTAAGTGATCTTCCTTGAATGGATTACCCAAGACATCTACCCAACAAAATAAACAATGCATACCCTTTGTACATAAAATTTTAAAAGTTCAATTAAAAAAAAAAATACATGTATGCCTTTTAATCCAGATACTACACTCTAGGAAACTGTCTTAGGGAAATAAATAACAATGTGAGAAAAGAAGTGAATATAAGAATATTTATCAAATACTCTTAGGAAAAAATTGACAATATAAATGTGCAACAATGGTAAAATCGTGAAGTATTTGACGATACAAATGAATGACAATGCTGCTACTTACAATGATGGCCTTGAAATGTATTAGTTCACATGTAAAGATATACTGGTAGCTGAACCAAAAAGATTATGGAACAATGTATACTACCATTCATAATTTGTACTATCTGTTCTGTCTACATGTGTATGTCAAGTGTCCGGCACGTAATAGGCTCTCAATAAATATTAAGTGCATCAACTGTAAAAACTGTATATATTATATACAAATCACACAGAACTACTGATTACAAATATTATGTAATATTATAATCATGTAATTAAAAACTATTGTGTAATATTATAATTATGTAATTAAAAACAACTCTAGATTTTAATGCTAATGACATGTGAGATACATTTTAACAATATAGGAAAATATGATGCCATACTGTTAAAGAAAAATAAATGAATAAACATAGGGTGAACATTCATAGAAAAACACACAGAAAAAAAGTCGAATTTCTTTGGGTAACAGGATTATCACTGATTTTATTTTTCTTCTTTCTGCTGTTCTATATTTTCCAAATTTGTTGGCGATGAACACTTTGTAATGAAAGAGAAAACATTTTAGATGAGTCCCCTGTTCTAGGATATTATCCATTTACTTAAAATTATATTTTAGAAGGACACTCATTAACATGAGAAAATGGTCACAGTACATCATTAAATAGAAACAACCGCCTGGAAAGACTACATTTAGTATGATCCCTGTTAAGGGTATAAACACATACACAAGGCTTTAATTTCTGGGTAGTATAATTGCTTTCATTTCCTTCTTTGTAATTTCCAGTATTTTCCAAATTTTCTACAAAATTATCCCCTTTTGGTCATCAGGAAAAAGCACAGCAAGAGGGCGGCGAAAAAATGTTTCGTTTTTAAGAAATGGAAAATATATGAGTGAGTTGAAGGTCAAGTCATCAATCCTTGACAGAGTTTCTCAGATTTGGGGAAATTTATTCTCCATGATAAACTTATTCTTCCCTCAAGTACGTGTTTTCTACAACTGTTCATGTGTATGCCTCTGAATGCTATTAAAATATTAATGTATTCTTCTCATGTTTTCCTCTCACATTGCCCACTTTCTATCTGAGCAATAATTCTATACTTTCCCAACCTCTGAAAGAGCGAGGAAGCTTGCTGAAGGTGACACACTGCTTATCTGTGGCAATTAAGACTGAAACACAATAGTCCTGCCTCCCAGTTCAGTATTAGCCCCTTGGGACACAAGTTTAAAAATCCATTAAACAATTAAAAATGTTTGTTCTTTACGTACTCTCTTTCATATCAGCAATAAGGCAACTTTTGACATCCTCTATTACAGACCCAGGAAACCCTGGTGGCATAGTGGTTAAGAGCTATGGCTGCTAACCAAAAGGTCAGCAGTTCAAATCTACCAGGCGCTCCTTGCAAACTCTATGGGGGCAGTTCTATTCTGTCCTATAGGGTTGCTATGAGTCAAAATCAACTCGACAGCAACAGGTTATTATGGACCCAATTCCAACAAACCTCCAATGGCTCCTGTCTTGGTAGGGAGAGAAGAACATAATCATTAAGAAAACATTAGTGTCTTCCACAATACTGTGTACCTATTGAATGTTTAATAACCACTTGTTATTTAATTGTTATCCTGCTTCATTGATGGGAGAACGTGTGCAAGATGAATTGCAAAACCAGGAAAGTCTAGCTTAGGCTCTCTCCCAGTCTCCTTATCCATGTATAAAGCCTCCTACAATCCTGAGAAGCTTCCACCAGCACCACAAGCTGGCACACCTAGGCAGAAATACCTACCAGTCTCATACAGGCAAGAAATATACACTCTTCACACACAAAGCATTCTGCATAGTCTCCCCCCAACAACAACAACAAAAAGATTTCAACAATCTGTCAGATCCATAAGTGGCATGTCATCTAATAACCCATAATAGGTTCTAAAACACATCAGACCAGCCTTTCAAATGGTAAATTTCCATGAACTATTAATGAAACAGCATCGCTCTCTTTTTAAAAATTCCTCAAGTGTAGCATTTGAAATCTCATCCAACTCAAAACCCTTTAAACATCAAATCCAACTTCTCATTCACAGTAAACACAACATCCAGAAAGCATCATTAGCCCTAACTTGGTGATGAAATGTTTGCTGCTGTTTCTCCGCAACATAATAAGAAAATGCTACTCACTAGGGATGATTAAAGTCCAGATGCCACATAAACCTCACAAATCTACCTCTCAAAGTTGCTTAATCATTTGCATAAAGAAAACTAATACGGTGACTTACTACGCTTTTTATTTGCCAAAAGCTCTCCCAACCACCACATACACCAAAAAAAAAAAAAAAAAAAAAGCAATAAAATCTAATTAACTTTTTTGCAAGTTAGCTCACAGTTCACCTCTCAGTATATGTATGTAGGCTATTTTAATCTCCATCCCAAATAGGAATAACAGAGGCTTTTGGAATCTTTCTTCCTGTGACTTCTACTGCCATATTCATAATCATATTACAAAAAAGAAAAGTAGCAATATCCTAAAATAAAGAATTCCATCATTAATTAATCCATCATTAATTTCCTCTCTTCTCACAAGACAGAGTTTCACATTTTGGAATTTAAGAGTGCTGAGATAAATATCCCTTTATGTTTAAGAAAAGTAGATTAACTTCTGAGGAAATCATCTTTTCTTGCTTCAAAGACAAAATAGCACATCAAGGAAAAATATACTAATTGATGGCTCTCTTGAATAATACTAAATTGGTTGTCTTAGTGTCAAATTAATCTCTTCATTATATAGAACCAGGCTGGCTATTTTGTGTTTCAATCCATCCTTAAGCCCAACATTTGATTAATCAAGTTAATGATGACAGGTTTTAGCTAGTGACAAATGATACATTTACTCAGGCAGTATTTCAGATGATCCAAGCTATTGTGAGCAAAAGAAAAAGAAACATCAGGTTGGAAGATTAGATTAGTATGCCTAGTATGCCTAGCTTGAACTCTACACTTACTCCAGCAAATGAGCTTAGAAGTAAGGATTAGTTAATGAGTAAATCTAAGGAATCTCCACAATAAAAAGTACTCATCAAACATGCCAAAAAAAACCCACATTGCCCTCAAGTCGATTCCAACTCATAGCGACAGTATAGGGCAGAGTAGAACTGCCCCATAGGGTTTCCAAGACAGTAGTCTTTATGAAAGCAGACTGCCACATCTTCCTCCCACCAAGCAGCTGGTGAATTCGAACTGCTGACCTTTTGGTTAGCAGCCCAGGGAGTGCTTAACCACTGAGCAACGAGGGCTCCCCTCAGCAAACATAGGGTATAAAAACTCTTCCAGATAATTTTATGTTAGAGAACATATTAAAAAGCTGCATATTTGGACTAAATTTCACAAGAATTTGGCCAAACGCTTAATTTCAACTCAGCTACCTGCAAAATAGCATTAATAAAATCAGAGCTGTTTTAAGAGGCTCCTCTTGAAAGTAACTGTTAGCAGCTACCAGAGGGCAGCTCATTTTCCCCCTTCACTTAAGGGTCAAAGACATGAAGTAATGTTGAATTATAACCCTTTAAGTTTGAGTGATCAGGTAACTAGTTTGGCTAGTCCAATCTATCCATTTATAGCAAATGCTCTAATACGGGTTTTGGCAAACTACAAATGCAGCCTGCCACCTGCTTTTGTAAATAAAGTTTTATTGGAACACAGCCATGATAGTTCATTTGCCTTTGGCTACTTTCACGCTACAATAGCAGAGTTAAGTAGTTGCAAGAGAGACCATATGGACTGACTGCAAACCCTAAAATATTTACCACCTAGCTCTTTACAGAAAAAAGTTTGTTGACCCTGCTTTAATATACTAGTTTTCAAAGTTTTTTTTTTTAGCACAGAATCCTTTCCAAAAAAAATCTTATAAGAAAGCTCAGCAAATAAAACATCTGAAAGCAATATTTTATCAGCATATATTAATTTTTGAAATCCAAACGTATAGCATTTATTTAATGTAGATCAATCAATGAGATCAAGCAGCAGTTTTGTTAAACATAAAATTAGAAATTAAGAATGGCAGGTGACAGCTGCAGTCATAGAAGTATTCCTGTTTTTTCTGTATTTTGTTTTGGTTGCAGAGAATTGATTCACACAGATAAGTGGTTGCAAATAGTAAGTCTTTTTAAAACTCTCCCTTGCAAACTCAGAATACTCCTCAATTAAAAGATGACAGAAAAAGTTTTATTCCAACAAACTGTAGAAGTTAGTCTGACAGCCCAAGTTAACACACTGCTAGTTTTAAAATTCAGTACCTAGCACTTTGTTATGTCTGCTTTTTATTACCATTTTAGGAAGAGGTTTTTTTTAATTTAAAAGAATTTTTAGTTTGTTGCAAGGGTTAATTACATATAAAGTACATGAAACTGTTTGCCGAGTACACGTTTCCCACTTCTGGATAATGTTTTTCCGAAACTTCAAACATGTAATCTTAGAAAGGAGTCTCTGGATGGTGCACATGGTTAACGTGCTCAGCTGCTAACCAAATGGTTGGTAGTTCAAGTCCACCTGCATGTGCCTCAGAAGAAAAGCCCAGCAATCTACTTCCAAAAACTCAGCCATTGAAAATCTTATGGAGCGCAGTTCTCTAACACACATGAGGTTGCCATGAGTCAGAATAGACTCAATGGCAACTGGTAATAGTAGCAATCTTAGAAAGATCATTCATGTTCCTGGTGATGCCACCTTCCTGACCACAGAGACGGGCCCAAGCCAAGCCAATCACAGCACTCTCCCAGGATTCTTTAACCAGGCACCAAAGAGAAGACATTTCACTTCTTCTCTGGTGTTGAAGTAGAGTGATAGGAGGCCCAAATGTTGCCAGAGATGGTACTTTTCAGAATCCAACGTAAGAGAATGATAGTGACACACAGAGAGAAGCACAGTTAAGAGATGGAAAAAGCCTTAGCGACACTGGAGCCTGTCCTTCCACTTACCTGAAGTCTTACCTGCAACCCTGTCCTGCCTGTACCTTGATTACAAAAGCCAATATATTCCCCTCATTCTTGCCTGAAGCAGTTTGAGTTAAGTTTGAGTTGAGTGTCCTGATACACACAAGCATATGTGTTTTAATTGACAGATTTGAGACCATTTTGAGGGGTAAATCTGGCAGAGCTTGGTGTCAAATGTACAGGGGAGAAAGCAATGAAAGCTGTCAAGGGTAGCTGTCAAGTTTCTTGCTTTGGTGATTGAGTAATAAGGATGGCATCATCTGAGACAGGATAAAGAAACAGAACAAGCTTATAAGAGAAGATGACGAATTCCAGTTGGTCTTGTTGAGTTCTGAGTACCTGTGAGATATCTAGATGGAGGTATCCGATAGGCAGTTGGAAAGGGCAGCCTGGTATTTGTGGGTTTGATAAGGAGCAGAGATATAGACTTGGGAATCATTAGCATTTAGGTGATAATTGAAATCATGAGGATGAATAAGATCATTTACAGAGAGTATGTAGGGTGAAAAGAGTAGTGGAATGGAATCCAAGGAAACATTAATATTTTAGGAATAGATAAAGAATAATAGAGGATCTTATGAAATAAATGGAGAAAGAGTAATCAGAGAGGTCCAAGGAGAACAAATAATGTGTAGAAGCCAAAGATGTACAAAAGTTCAAAAAAGAGAAATTTATCAACTATATGAAATTCGGCAGAAAGATCTAATAAGAAAAGGACTAATAAATGTCCACAGATTTTGCAATTAGAATTTACCCACAACATGCATAATGAAGACATATCTGTGAGTGCTGGTCTGGGAAGGGTCCCTTTTAAAATTGTACTTAAAACCAAACCAGTTGCCATGGAGTCGACTCTGACTCATGGCAACCCCATGTGTGCCAGGGTAGAACCATGCTCCACAGAGTTTTCAACTGCTTATTTTTTGGAAGTAGATCAGAAGGCCTTTCTTCCAAGGCACCTCTGAGTGGACTTCAACTTCTAACCTTTTGCTTAGTGGCCAAGTGCATTAACTGTACGCACCACCCAGGGACATCAAATTGTACTTAGGAACCCAGAATTTAAATGTAAATAATGATAAAATGGTATCAAGAATAAAAAGCCAATACAACTGAAGTTCCATTCTGATTTGGTCTGCTTGCCACTTTTGAAGTAATTGGGTTCTGTTTCTGAACTAAGAAGGAAATTCTTTACATCTTCTCTTTAGGCTCAGAAGCTCATGGAATATGTTTTTTCACACAGCTGAAGAAATTACAAACGATCTACCCTTGAATATTCACACTCTCCTCTGTTTTTATTACATTTTAAATAAGACTTTAAAAATGCTAACTTACCAGAAATACACTAGAGGAAAACGAAACAGTGTGGATATAACCCCCTACTAATGAGGCACTAATGCATAATTATTATAATACACGTACTTCTCTCCACAGACGAATGTTTATAAACACTGAAACAGTCTAGTTTGCAATGAAGTCTTATGTACAGATTGTTTTTCTCTTGTGGTTTGTCCTTTTTTTTTTTTTTTATTGTGGTAATATTTAATGAATTTCACAGTCTCTGCTCATTCTCTGAAAATGCTGAATGAAACTATGCACATAATATGTGCTGACTTCAATGAGTATATAGAGATGAGCTATTAAGCAACCTTAAGTACATTATTATCAGCAAAAGCAGTCACTTATCTCAATTGTAAATACCTATGCTTAAGCTAAAACATAATATGTTAAAACTGGTTGAATTAAATAATCTCAGAAGATGAAGTTTAGGGAGGGGGTCAGAGGGGAGCTACAATTATCAAATTATATTATTGTATTATTAATTATCTGTGTTGTATAGTCTGTTTGTACTATAGTACTGGAGTTCCTGGGTGCTGGAAATGGTTAATGTGCTTGGCTGCTAACCAAAAGATTGATGGTTTGAGTCCATCCAGAGATGCCTCAAAAGAAAGGCTTGGCAATCTACTTCCCAAAAATTCGTTATTGAAAACCTTATGGAGTATAGTTCTATTCTTACACATATAAGGTCACCATTAGTCAGAACTGACTTTACAGTAACTGGTTTTTTGTTGTTGTTGTTGTTGTTATTCTATTATTATTGAAGAATAATCTGAATAGTTTAATTGTTTAAGTACCGATAAACTTTGATGGAGCCTACTAAATAGCACCCTTCCGCTAAGCCTGGGTACTGAATCAACTGAGAGGTAAACAAAAGATGGAGATCAAAATATTAGTACTATTACCTACAAAGGCTAATCTAGGTTGGAGGCCATGGCTTAGTTATGTACCAGCAATGAATGTAAATTAACTCATTCACTAAGTCCCACGCAGTGCTGAACAACTGCAGGCCTACCCAGCCATTAGGAAGATCAGCACTGAAGGAAAGTATTCCCTAAAGACAACATTTCACATTGTATAAATATTTTCATTAGTTCATTCAATTTCTACTATTGAAAATTTACATGGAAAAGCAGACGAGAATATGTGCTTCCTATAAGGAGCTGATTACATATATATACATAGAGAGAGAGAGAGGCCAGCTTCTGCAGGCCCAGTTCCTCTCAAAACTTAGAGTAGAAAGATAACTAGCTACACCTATCTGGGTTGAAGCAAGGAGTGGGGGCAAGAGAAAAATCCCTCCTCATGGAGAGCAGAGGTTTGGGCAGGAAGTGATTCCCACTACCCCATAAATACACCACAACCACGTGGGATTAATACCAGGTATGCAAGGATGGTTCAACATTAGAGAATCAATCAGTGTAATCTACCACATAAATAAAACAAGAGACAAGAATCACATGATCATCTCAATCAACGCACAAAAAGCATCTGATAAGGTCCAACACCCATTCCTTATAAAAATTCTCAACAAAATAGGCACAGAAGTGAAATTCCTTAACATAATAAAGGGCATCTATACAAAACCAACAGCCAGCATCATTCTTAATGGAGAGAGGCTGAAAATATTCTCTTCAAGAAAAGGAACAAGACAAGAATGTCCTTATCACCACTCCAATTTAACATTGGGCTGGAAGTCCTAGCTACAGCAATAAGGCAAGAAAAAGAAATAACGTGCATTCAAATCGGTAAGGAAGAAGTAAAACTATCCCTATTTGCAAATGATATGATACTATACATAGAGAACCCTAAGGACTCTACAGGAAAACTACGGGAACTCACAGAAAGATTCAGCAGAGTAGCAGGATACAAGATAAACATACAAAAATCCATTGGATTCCTATACACCAATAAAGAGAACTACAAAAAGGAAATCAGGAAAGCAATATCATTTATAATAGCTCCTTAAAAACTAAAATACTCAGGAATAAATTTAACCAGGGACGTACAAGACCTATACAAAGAAAACTACAAAATACTACTGCAAGAAACCAAAAGAGACCTACAAAAATGGAAAAACATACCACATTCATGGATAGGTAGACTCAACATTGTGAAAATGTCAACTCTACCCAAAGCAATCTACAAATACAACGCAATCCTGATCCAAATACCAACAGCCTTCTTTAACGAGATGGAAAAACTAATCATTAACTTTATATGGAAAGGAAAGAGACCCAGATAAGTCAAGCACTATTGAAGAAGAAGAATAAAGTAGGAGAACTCGCACTACCTGACCTCAGAACCTACTATACAGCTACGGTAGTCAAAACAGCCTGGTACTGGTACAGTGATAGACACATTGCACAATAGAACAGAATCAAGAACCCAGAGATAAATCCATCCACCTTCGGTCACCTGATCTTTGACAAAGACCCGAAGTCCATTAAACGGGGAAAAGACAGTCTTTTTAACAAACGATACTGGCAAAACTGGATGTTCAACTGTAAAAAAATGAAACAAGACTCATACCTCACACCATACACAGAAACTAATTCAAAACAGATCAAAGACCTAACTACAAAACCGGAAACTATAAAGATCATGGAAGAAAAAATAGGGTCACTGCTAGGCGCCCTAATACACGGCATAAATATGATACAAACCATAATTAACAATACACACACATAAGAAGACAAGCTAGATAACTGGGATCTTCTAAAAATTAAACACTTATGCTCATCAAAAGACTTCACCAAAAGAGTAAAAAGAGAACTTACAGACTGGGGGAACAAATTTGGCAAGGTCTGATCTCTAAAATCTATAGGAAAATCCAACATCTCTACAACAAAAAGACAAATAATCCAATTAATAAATACAAATGATTATTAACTGATTTTAGTAAAGTTTTTTTTTTGCTTTTTCTCAACTATAGGGTGGGTATAAACATGTTGCTATACATTTTATTTCTCTTTGGTTCTACTTGTCAAAATTATGATCATAAATTTACAGATATGCATTGAACATGTATCTACACTTTTTGTAGAGACAGGGTGTGAGCCTGGAATTAACATCCAGCTAGTGACTAAGGAAGGTCAACACTGAAGAAAAGCATTTCCTCAAATTATATTCCACATTATACAAACACTATCATTCATTCATTCAATGAGCCTTCGCTGAGAATCTCTTTATTGAGAATCCAAACAGTGGACTAAGCCCTGGAGATGCAAAAAATTAACAATTCAAAATTCCTGCTAAGAAGGAACCCCCTCAAAAAATAATGCTACAAAATATTATAAATTTAGCTAACTCAAATATATAAGATAATTTAGTATATAAAAAAGCACCCTCTCTCATCAGAGCAGGATAAACTGGACCACTAAATAAGGGGTGTTGAGATAAATGGGTAGTCATCTAGAAAAAAGCAAATTTTTATCCATAGCTTACACTTTAAACCAAATTAAATTACAAACAGACCGAAGATTTTTTAAATGTACAAAAATAAAACCTCAAAAGTTCCAGAAGAAAACATGGGTAAATTTTTTATAAACTTGGATTAGGAAAAGCCTTTCTAACTATAATTCAAAGGCTAAAAGCCATATCTCATTCTTTCATCTTGACTAGGGAAGGATCGACTTCCAAATGCCAAGGTTCTTTGCAGAATTCATGGCAGTCTGTTTCTTCAATGTCAGCAGCAAGGAGAGAGAGCCTCTGCTACTTTTAGTCTCTGACCTCTAGACATTCTTTTAAAGGGCTCACCTGATTAGATCAGGCCCATTCAGGATACCCTTACTTTTGATTAACTTAAAATCAATGGATTAGGGGTTTTAATTACATCTGCAAAACCCTCCACCTTTGCTATATTCTCTTGGTTAGAAGCAAGTCAGAGGTTCAGGCACACATTCAAGGATAGGGGATTATACAAGGATGTTACTTCATTGGGGGTTCACCTTAGGGTGTGTCTACCATATCTCCCTAATCTGTAAAGAGCCATTAAGATATCACTAAGAAAAAAATCTAGTAGAAAAACTGTCAAAAAAAAAAGTTTCCAATAAAAGTATACAAATGGCCCTTAAACATACGAAAAGATGTTCAACCTCATTCATGATAAGAAACATGCCTTTTTTTAACTTTTCATATTAGTAAAACTGGAAAAGTTAGATAATACACTGTTAGTTTATTTCCTGCGGAGAAACAGGCACTCTGAAACATTGCTGGCAGAGTGTAAACTGGTCTAACCCTATGGAGAACCATTGGCAATATCTACAAATCCATCCCCAATCAGCCATCTCTTCTGCCTTAGTTAACACAGTATCATATCTCTCCCAAATTGCTCTAATATCCTTCCAAACTCTCTGCATCTAGTATCTCTTGAATCCATATTTCAGAGTTGTCAGGATGATGCTCTCAATAGCCCCAATTTGATCAGGACATTCCCTTGCTTAAAATCCTGCAATCGTTTCTTGCCTTCTTCAAAATAAAGTCTAAATTACTTGGCATATCACATCATTGTGGTCTGACTCCTGCCTGATTCATCTACTGCTGTCTCCACTCTTTCTTTCCCCTCTCCCTCAACACACAAACCTGCCACTCCAAAAACTTGCAGGCTCCCAATCTCATCACGCCTAGCCCATGTTCCTCCCTCTTCCTGAAATCCTTCTGCCCCCTACACTATCTAATCTCCATTATTCTTTACTGTTGGTTTACCTGGTACATCTACTCTGACTGTGAAAATCTTTGCTAGTACCTCGTTTTCTTTCCTGTCCTCCAATCCTAGTACAGTGCCAGGTACACAATGGGCTGTCAATAAATATTTGTTGAATAAATGAGGCAGGCAAGGCAAACCAGCTATCATTCTAACACAGTGAATGACAACTCCTACAGCCTAAAATAAGGCCTTGCTTAAAAGAAATGATTCTTGTCAGTGCATCTTTTGATGTCTTTGACTTGCTCTCCTAACTCAAATCTTAAAGACACCTTCGGGGAATAACGTTTTTACATTGTGCCTTAAAATTTAAAGCATCTATATTACATAGAGAGGCCCACTGAGAAGCATGACCAGCAAGATAAAACAAAATTAGTATAAATAGCTCAAGTTAGAAAGTAATGGTTTTCAATCAATTAAGGTTCATATAAATACGCTGTAAAATATTAAAGAAGAGTTTGCAGTCTATCTGTGGTTAGTCCCTTAAAATTGTAACAGTGTCTATAAAAGGAAAACTCTAATTCATTTAACCTAGGAAAGGTTATATATCATGGTAAATAACGTTTGCTAGAAGAATGGAATCAGGAAAAGAACATTGAAACTACATAAAGCCCTTGTGTGGAATGTAAAACATCCAAACTTCGACTCATTTTTGTGTTGCTTAAATGTCCTGTACTTGCAGAAACATTCTCTGTCACCTTGACGTTTTTCTTTTGTATACAGATTTTATTTACCTGAATTATTAATGCTGCTTTTGTTTGTGCCCATATCTTAATTTTTCTCTCTTCATCCACCTGTCATAAGTGTTTTGATTCACATTTCAGGGGATGATGAACAAAATATTTCTTTGGGAAACTAGGTAGTGTCACCACCGTTTTTGTACTGCTAAGAGATTATTCTGTTTTCCCAGTTTAAAAAAAAAATCATTGCTTCTTTTTTTATAAACTGTCAATCACTGAAATTATACTTTAAACTGTATTGAATGGCTAAAAATAGACCTTAAAGTACGGATTGTATGTCAGACAAGAAAATATAGTACATAGAGACTGCAGTGAGCAAGTAATTCACAATATGAAATAAGTGCCTTCAGGAAAAATCCCTCAGGCTAATAATAGTAAACAGCAATTAGTAATGCTCATGAGAGCACTATTTTAGTCATACAGCCAAACATTTTTTGTTTTTTACTAGCATCAGACTATACAGCCCACAGTGTTCATCCTCAAAATCTGTTTGATTTAGTCATCAGTTTTGCTGAAGCAAAAGTTGTGGATGGAACTATTCGAGGCTTGCAATTATAAGACAAACGCCTCAACTTTAATTTAAAAGGCACTAGGGGTCAACAGTTATACAGCTTTTTTAAAAAAATATACTCCTTTATGCTGAGTAAAATAAATCAGTCACAAAAGGACAAATTTTGCATGGTCTCACTTTTAAAAAAAGACAAGAATAGGTATACACACAGAAAGCAACATTGTTTGATGGTTACCAGGGATGAGAGGGAGAGAGAGAGGGAGTAGATCCGTGTTATTGTTGGTGATGGGAAAGGTAATATACAATATGGGTGAAGTCTGCACAACTTGACCAAGGTAAATGATGACACTAAGAAGTACGTAAGAATAGAGGACAATTTTGGTAAATGCTATAACATATACAGTTTTGCAACAACAGTAATAATAACCAAAATTATGTGAGTGGTTACATAGGTAGAGATGTATGCATATACATGTATAGGAAGGCACGTGTGAGTATATGGGTATGCATGTGTAGGTGTACCTGTAGGCATATGTATATACATGTTTATGTGTGCTACATATATATTCATATATATAATAAAACAGACAGTACAGTTGCGGATACTTCCTAGATATAAACAAACAGCTGGTTTTGAAGGCTTAGGACCATAGTCTCAGGGGACGACTTGGTCAATTGGCATAACATAGTTCATAAAGATACTGTTCTACATCCTAGTTTGGTGAGTAGCATCTGGGGTCCTAAAAGTTTGCAAGCAGCCTTCTAAGATACAACTACTAGTCTGTACTCATCTGGAGCAAATGAGAAAGAAGGAAACCAAATACTGAAAGAAGAAATCAGTCTACGGGACTAACAGCTCACAGGAACCACAGTCTCCTCTATCCTGACACCAGAAGAAATAGATGGTGCCCGGCTACCACTAACAACTGTCCTGATCAGGGACACAACAGGTGGTCCCAGATAAAATGGAAGAAAAATGTAGAACAAACCTCAAATTCCTAAAAAAGTCCAGACTTTCTGGACCAGTAGAGACAAGAGGATCCCCCAAGACTGCTGCCCTGAGATACTGTTTGAATTTGGAACTTAACCCATTCCCAGAGGTCACCTTTCAGCCAAATAATCGATTGGCTCATAAAATAAACAATGTCACTCATGAGTAATGTGCTCCTTTTAAATAAGTATCTATATGAGACCGATGGTCAACATTTACCCTAAAGCAAAGATGAGAAGGTAAGGGTGGGGGGAGGGTGGGCAGGCAAGCTAGATTAATGGAAACAGAACAACCAGAATGGAAATAATGAGAATGCTGATATATTGTGAAAAACGTAACCAATGATACAGAACAATATGCATAGAAATTGTTAAACAAAAACCAAACCCACTGCCGTCGAGTCGATTTCAACTCATACTGACCCTACAGGACAGAGTAGAACTACCCGCTAGAGTTTTCAAGTTTGTGATCTTTATAGAAGCAGACTGTCACATCTTTCTGCTACAGAGTGGCTGGTGGGTTTGAACCGCCAGCCTTTTGGTTGGCAGTCAAGCGCTGTAACCATTGCGCCACCAGGGTACTTACAGAAATGGTTAAAGGGAAACCTAATTTGCTGTGTAAAATTTCACCAAAAATACAATAAATTTTTTTAAAAAGTACTCCTAGTTTTCTCTGTTTCAGTTTACAATAAACCAAACTTTCATTACTGGTAAGAAAGAAAACAAGTCTGTCTTTTCCCAAAAGTTCCTTGAAACTCTTTAAGAAAGAACAATGTCTCACCAACTTCCTCTGCAATTACAAAGATTCAGTTGAGATATTAGAAGACCATATGTACAAACACTCTATGATTTCAAACAGACAAGCTCATTGCAAAGTAATAAGTTTTCTTTGATTTCTTTTAGAATGATAAAATGAAAGGGACAGTAATACATATTTTAAGCCCACCAAATTCACAATGGGGCTTTAGAATAAAGAGGTAAAAACCTTTGAACTAATAAGGGCCATCACTGTGTACTTTCTTCCTCACAAGTGCCTTATAAAGGAAATTATGCTGGATGGAGGGACCAAATGGCTTTTGCCACTACACCCTTAGTAACATAGCACATTTCCAGACTGTATCAATGCAGTCAGATTGTACCACACCATTGACTCCTCTGGACCTTTCCTCTTACTGCACTGAGCCGTTTTCAGTTCAATGCCCTGTGAAAGCATTCACTCACCAGCTGACCTCTGAGTGTCTCTTTGTACTAGTCCAAAGCCTGAAGTCCACAGACTGCATTAAGTTGATTAAAGTAGTCCAGGAGACTACCTAGGCTTTTATGCTGTCCTTAGATTAAAGACAAAAAAGCCTTCTTCTCAGGATGTTTTGGTTTTGTTTGAGGAGGTAATTTGGATGAGGTGTTGGGTTTTGTGGGTTTGTTTTATATATAGATAGATAGATTGATTGATACAGATTTTTTTTTGCTGTTTTTTTTTTTTTTTCCTGTCTGTAATTTTCAAACAGGTCAACAAAAATACAAAGGCTCTTGAATTAGAAAAAGAAAAAGAGAGGAGGCTTTTATTACAAATGATCTCTAATTACGCCTTTGTTCCAAAAAGACAGCAGTTACAGCTGCTGCAACTTAAGAAGCCATCATGATGTTCGGATAAAGCATTCATCCTGGGCCCTGGAGAGTCTTACGTAAGTTCAATAATTTCTTTAAATTTAACTGAATGGAAATGGCTCCACAGTCAGTAAATTCAAAATCTAAAAGAAAATCTGGAGAGCAAAAAATGAAATAGTCTACGTGTGAACTGACCATAAACCCATGAAAGAATCAAGGAAACAATGGGATACAGCACAATTTGAATGTCTATGTTCCATCATATCAGTAAAAGGTATTAAAAAAAAAAGACAGAAAGAAAAACCAAACCAGTTGCCATCGTGTTGATTCTAACTCATGGTGACCTCATGGTGTTAGAACAGAACAGTGCTCCATAGGGTTTTCAATGGCTGATTTTTCGGGAGTAGACTGCCAAGCCTTTCTTTCGAGGTATTTCTGGGTGAAATCGAACTGCCAGTTGCCAAGGTTTCAGTTAGCAGCTGAACACTTAACCATTTGTGTCACTCAGGAACTCTGGAAAAGGTATAGCGTAGTGGTTAAGAACATGGGTTCAGGAGGTAAGCACCCTGGTTATCTGACTACCTTCACCAATTATGTGACCTTGGGAAAGTTACTAAGTCTCAAAAACTCAGTTTTCTCATGTGCAAAAATGAGGATAATAGCATCTACCTTATATGGCTATAAAAAATGGCTTGTAAGAGAAAAGGTATTATGTTTAGCACACTATACACACTCCATACATTTTAACTATTATTGTTATTCTATATGAAATATTTTCTACAACTCAATAAAGCAAGTTTAGAAATAGCATGTGGCAGAGTTTGAGACACTAGGGTTAATTCCAAAAGATCTAGATTTTCATTCTGGCTCTGCCCTTTACTTGCTGTGTGCCTTTAAGTAAATTTTGGGGCCTCAATATCTTCATCTGTAAAATGACAGAGTTACAAGAGATTGATTTTCACACTTTTTTTGAAGTAAGAACTTATGTTAAAGTGAAATCTTACATTATATCCAAAGGGCCACCACTCCACTGAATCTGTTCGTTTAGGTTACTAATCATTTCCATGTTGCCAAATCCCATGGTCAATTCTCAATCATCTTCCTACTTGAACTCTCAGCAACAATTGACGTAATTGATCTCTTATTCCTTTTTGAAACACCTTCTTCTCTTGGATTGCAAATCAGCACAACTAAGCTTGTTTTTCTTCTAATTCACTGAATGCAACTTTTCTGTCTTCTTTGACGTTCCTATCCCTTCCTATTCCCAACCTTCAGATACTGGAGTGCACCAGGGCTCAATCCTCAGTTCTCTTGTTTTCTCTATTTATGCTCATTCCCTAAATGACTTTATCCAGTACCATGAAGTTAAATCTATTTATATGATTATGACTTCCAAAATTATATACTCATCCCTGACTTCCCTGAGCTCCAGATTTGTGTATCCAAACCCCTTCTCAGCAGTACCACTCTGTATGTTTAAACCTGAATTACTACTATTTCCCACAAATCCTGTTTCACTTGGCCAAAAAAGAACTTTTCTTTTTCTCTCCTAACCCCTTATCTCCACAAATTTTTCCATTCCAGTCCAATAAATAGCACTGTTGTTAATTTAGTTCCTCAGGACAAAAACCTTGGAATCAAAAGGTTTTTTGTTTGTTTTTCGTAGCCCATACCAAATTCAACAAAAGTCCTATTGGCATATACTCTGGATATATATGCAGAGTTTGACCATTTTACCTTACATCTACAGCTACCTTTCTCGTCCAAGTCACTATCATCTCTGGTCTGGATTACTGCAATAGGTTCCTTCCTGTTGGATCAGACCTTTTACAATTATGAAGTATCTCTCTGATCTCTGATTATGTTTCTTGCCTTAAAAGTTTACTTTGATAACAGTAAAGCTGGTACAACATTATTTTACTTAGCGGTTTTAATTACGTTTTCCCATCTTTTTACTTTTAATCTCCTTTTGTCCTTCTGTATTTCTGCATCCTTTATTCCATGTATACAGCAGATAGTTGGGTTTTGTATTTTAATTTAGTTTAACAATCTCAGCCTTTTACATAGACTATTTAGTCCATTTACTTGTAATACAATTACTGATATGGTGGGTTTATAGCTTCAATTTTACTGTTTTCTATTTTATTGTTCATTTTATATTCTCTATTATTTCCTTTTTGGCTTAATCAAATATGCTTGCTTCATCTTTTCCTTTGTTAGCTTCTTATACTATTTTTTTAGTTGTTCTCCTACAGATTCATAAGGCTTTCATTGGCTAATTCTTTTCAGAAGCAGACCTCCAGGTCCTTCTTCCTAGTCTGTCTTAGACTGTAGGCTCAGCTGAAACATGTCCAGCATGGGTGACCCAGGCTTTGTACACAGGGTCGCTACGAGTCCGAACTGACTTGACAGCACCTAACAACAACAACCCCTATAGATTATACAGGTTACATCATACCTAATTAACTTATTATTACCCATTGCTGCCAAGTTGATATCAACTCATAGCAAACCCATAGGACAGAGGAGAACTGCCCCACAGGGTTTGCAAGGCTGCAATCTTCATGAGAGCAGACTGCCACATCTTTCTCCCACAGAGTGGCTGGTGAGTTTGAACCACCAACCTTTCAGTTAGCAGCCAAGTGCTTAACCACTGCACCAACAGAGCTCCTTGGGCTCATTAATTGTTGTTAGGTGCTGTCAAGGTGGTTCCAACTCACAGCAACCCTATTGACAGAACGAAACACTGCCTAGTCCCACACTATCCTCACAGTTCTTGCTATCACTGTTGCAGCCACTGTGTCAATCCATATTGTTGAGGGTCTTCCTCTTTTTCACTGACCCTCTACTTAACCAAGCATGATGTCCTTCTCCAGGGAATGGTCCCTCCTGATAACATGTCCAAATACAAGAGACAAAGTCTCACCATCCTCACTTCTAAGGAGCATTCTGGCTATACTTCTTTCAAGACAGATTTGTTCATTTTTCTGGCATGGTATATTCAATATTCTTCACCAATACCATAATTCAAAAGCATCAATTCTTCATTCTTCCTTATTCATTGTCCAGCTTTTGCATGCGTATGAGGTGATTGAAAATACCATGGCTTCGGTCAGGCATCCTTAGTCCTGAAGGTGACATCTTTGCTTTTCAACACTTCAAAGAGGTTTTTTTGCAGCAAATTTGCCCAATGCAATATGTGGTTTGATTTCTTGACTGCAGCTTCCATGAGCATTGACTGTGCATCCAAGTAAAATGAAATCCTTCACAACTTCAACCTTTTCTCCATTTATCATGATGTTGCTTATTGGTCTAGTTGTCAGGATTTTTGTTTCCTTTATGTTGAGGTGTAACTCATACTGAAGGCTATAGTCTATAATCTTCATCAGTAAGTGCTTCAAGTCCTCTTTGCTCTCAGCAAACAAGGTTCTGTCTTCTTCAAATCACAAGCTGTTTATGAGTCTTCCTCCAATCCTGATGCTGCATTCTTCTCCATATACTCCAGCTTCTCGGATTATTTGCTCGGCATACAGATTGAATAACTATGGTGACAGGATACAACCTTGACACACACCTTTCCTGATTTTAAGCCACATAATATCCCCTTGTTCTGTTCACACAACTGCCTCTTGGTCTATGTACAGGTTCCTCAGGAACACAATTAAGTGTTCTGGAATTCCCATTCTTCACAATGTTATCCATACTTTGTTATGATCCACACAGTCGAATGCCTTTCCATAGTCAATAACACACAGGTAAACATCTTTCTGGTATTGTCTGCTTTCAGCCAAGATCCATCTGACATCAACAATCTATCCCTCATTCCATGTCCTCTTCTGAATCTGCTTGATTTTCTAGCAGTTCTCTGTCAATGTACTGCTGCAACCGCTTTTGAGTTATCTTCAGCAAAATTTTACTTTCGTGTCGTATCAATGATATTGTTCGATAATTTCCACATTCTGTTGGATCACCTTTCGTTGGAATGGGCACAAATATGGATCTCTTCCACTCAGTTGGCCAGGTAGCTGTCTTCCAAATTTCTTGGCACAGATGAGTGAGCACCTCCAGCGCTGCTGATGTTGTTGAAACATCTCAATTGGTATTTTGTCAATTCCTGAAGCCTTGTTTTTCACCAATGCCTTCAGCGCAGCTTGGACTTCTTCCTTCAATACCATTGGTTCTTGATCATATGCTACTTCCTGAAATGGCTGAATGTCGACCAATTCTTTTTTGTACAGTGACTGTGTACTCCTTCCATCTTCTTTTGATGCTTCCTGCATCATTCAATATTTTGTCCACAGAATCCTTTAACGTTGCAGCTTGAGGCTTGAATTTTTTCTTCAGTTCTTTCAGCCTCAGAAATGCCAAGCGTGTTCTTCCCTTTTGGTTTTCTAACTCCAGATCTTTGCACAATTCATTATAATATTTTACTTTGTCTTCTCAAGCTTCCCTTTGAAATCTTCTGTTCAACTCTTTTATTTCATCATTTCTTCCATTTGCTTTAGCCACTCCTCGTTCAAGAGCAAGTTTCAGAGTCTCTTCTGACATCCATTCTGGTCTCTTTTTCTTTCCTGTCTTTTTAATGACTTTCTGCTTTCTTCATGTATGATGTCCTTGATGTCATCCCACAACTCGTCTGGTCTTCGGTCATTAGTATTCAGTATGTCGAATCTATTCTTGAAATAGTCTCTAAATTCAGATGGGATATACTCAGGGTAGTACTTTGGCTCTTGTACTTTAATTTATTTACTCTTTTCTTCTTTTAGCATTACATTTGTCATGTGTTTTCATTCTACACCAATTTAAAATTCTAAAAGACTTAACTATTATTGTTCTATAAGGTCAATATTCATTTATATTTCCCCATGTTTTCCCTTTCCGGTGTTCTTCATTCACTCTTGAATTTATATGCTACTCTCTGAAAATTTCTTTCACTATTTCTTTTAGTACAGTCCTGACAGAAACAAATTGCTTCCATTTTTATTTTTCTGAAAATGTCTTTATTTTACCTTAAGTTTTGAAGGATATTTTCACTGAGTATAAAATTCCAGCTTGGCAGTTATTTTCTTCCAGCATATTAAAGAGCCCATTCCATTGTCTTCTGACTTTCATGGTCTCAGTTGAGATGATGTCAATATTGTTGATGCCCTTTTGAAAATAACACGTCCTTTTCTCTGTATTTAAGATTTTCTCTTCTTATTAGTTTTTCAACAGTTTTACATATGAGGTGCTACATATTATTTTCTTTGTGTTTCTCCTAGTTGAATATGTGGAATGATATATTTCATGAATTATGGAAAAGTGTGAGTTATGAACTCTTTGAATATTGTTTCAACTATATTCTCTCCACCTCTCCTTCTGGCACTTCAATTACATGTCCTTAACATGTCCCACATTTTTCTTATTCGTTTTTCTCATTTTTTTTTCCCTGTTTCAGCTTGGATATTTTCTAGTGACCTGTTTCAATTCCAAGAAAAACCTTAGTGACCTCAGCTGATTCTATCTTTCAACATAAAGGTTTTCCCCTTTCTGCTACTAGGCAGGATGACTAATCATTTCAAGTCAATCAGGGATTGACCCTTTGGGACTGCAGTGAAATTCTGGTAAGATTCAATCTAACTCTTCTTGCACCTGTTCCTAGGGCATGGTTCCCCAGGGTTCTTAATTACAAGCTTCGTATGACTTTGACTTCCCATACCTGAAAAACTGGGTGAAATTCAGTTCTGCCCTTCAGAAGTTTCCAGCTCAGTTTTTTAGCTTCCTGCCCCACACAGGTTCAAACGTGGCAAATGTCTTGAAGGGAAGACCAGCTATGTGTCTGAGGCTTCTCAAGTCTCCAGTTGTGTTAATCCAGCTGCAACAAATTCCAAAAGATCTGCTTTTTTCTCTATTTCCCAAGAATGGCCTTCTGCCAGATGTCAAGTCTGGATTTTCAACCTCTAGCTGCACCCAGATGAAAAAAAGCTGTAGCTCAGTTCATCACTCCTTGTAGGAATTTCATCCCTTCCCTACTCTATTGTGGGGCCTCCTCCCCTGGAGAAGTCTTTGTTTTCTAAGATTATGCAATATTTCACTATACCTTTCTTAAACTTTCAACCTAGCTTTTTAATCTCTTGTAGAGCCTCATAATTCAGCAAATGTCTTATGAGGAAAACTCTCCACGCATTCCAGATCCCTCCAGTCTCTGATTTTCTCACTCCAACCCCACAAAACCACTAAAAATTTTATTTTTCCTAGAAATAACCATCAGTCTGGGCCAAGTTCTGGTCCTCCACCCATGCTCAGAATCATCAAATGCTCTCAGGGAAAACACGGCCGCTGATCATCAGCTTCCTCTTTGAAATTACAGTCCATCTTGTCCTCATTGCTTCCAGAGTTTTCTGGTGCCTTTAAAATTATGAGTTTTGTGATTTATCCAGCTTTTTCTAATTGTTTTCATCAAGAGCATGGCTTTGCCACAATCTAGTACAATTTGCTCAGAAGTGGAGATCTACATAAGCCTCCTATCAGGCTTTGCTGTTTCCATTCTGGCCGTAATGTAGGCTATTCACTACACAGATGGTAGGATGATCCTTTTAAATCATAAATCAGATCACATCATACACACTGCACTTATAATAAAATCCAAACTCGTTATCATGCTTTCAAGGCCCTACATGTTCATTTTCCTGATACCTTTCTGACCTTACCTCTTAGCTCTCTCCCCCTTGCTCACTGCGCTCCAGCAACATAAGCTGTCTTGTTATTCCTCAGGTATGATTACCAGAAATCTGTTCTTCTCCCTCTACCACCTCCCCAGAGTATAAACTCTATGAGACCAAGGATTTTGCCCACCTTGTTCAACAACTTTCTTCCCAGTACCTAAAGCAGTGTCCAGCCATAACACAGATGCTAAATAAATATTTACATACCAAATGAATGACTAAAATTGAAGCTGCCTTGGCTGCAATCAGCTGAGGTTCTGAAGCCCTGCCTAATAACCTCCTCTTTGCTGCCTGTGATAGCTTAGATCATTGAGAGTTGACTACAGATTTTTTAAACGAAATTTTAATCAAATTTGCCTGAAACAGAAACCCTGAAACACACTCAGAGAAACTTGGGGTTCCAAGGATCACAGTTTGAAAATCTATTCAATCACTAAGACTCCTTCCAGTTCTAATATTCCAGACAAAAATACCATGTTAGGGGAAAAGCTGAAGCTAAATATTGCAACAGTCCTGTTCCACTGGTACATATTTTTTTGCAAGAAAAATATAACGCCTTAGCTGCCTTAATCACTAAAAAGCTGAATATGAAAAGCAAAAACAGCAATTACTATGCACTTACTTTATAAATCCAACTGATTTTCTGGTGAAATCTTTTCACTTCAGTGCCAGGCTTTAGAACCCAACCAAAATTAGTTCTCGGCTTCCTTCTGAACAAAAAAGACACTCTTCTCTGGACAGCCCCGTAAAACCAAATGAGACTAACGAGGTACAGGAGTCCAGTGACAAGGGCCAGAAGGCAGAAGGGGACAAGGAAGCTGGTGATGGGGAACCCAACATTGAGTAAGGATATTATTGATGTGTTGTGAGATTGTTAACCACTGTCATAGGGCAACATTTGTAGTAACTGTTAAATGAGAAACTATTTTGTTCTGTAAGCCTTCATCTTAATTGAGAATAACAGCACAACTGGAAGACCACAGTCAATGTCAGTGAACTGTGCATGTAGAAATTTTTGAAACGGTGTATCTTTGGCTATGTGTATCTTCACCAAAAAAAAACGGTTGAGAAGTTAGAGGGTTGACATGTTGTGGGGTTGTTAACCAATGTCATAAAACAACATGTGTACTATTGTTTCATGAGAAACTATTTGTTCTGTAA
>NW_004443994.1:5562794-5603375 GCF_000243295.1 Trichechus manatus latirostris
AAAGACACTCTTCTCCAGAATGCAGCGGCATCTATACAACTAGCTATGCATGTGGCAATTTCAAATGCGTTGCTTAAATTTTTGTAGTTTTGCAGTCTGTGTCCATTAAGATCTTAGGCACAGAGTTATACAAGTTTCACTTGTAGGCGGGAAGGAAAAAACGAAGTGTTCCCGCTGACCTGTGCTCTGCCAAACACTTACTTTCCCTGACGATGAAAAAGGACTTCATGTTTATGGAACTTCACAAAAGTAATGACTACCTGAGGTCCAGACAACTGTAGTCTCTAGAAAGGACTGCATTTCATCAAAAGAGGTAATTAGTAATCACTCACACAGACCTGGTATTTTCATCCTACTGCTGCAAAAAAAGTATCAAGTTGTTCTCTGTCTCTGGGCAGCTTCCCATCATTCCTCAATACAAGATTTCCCTGAAGTACCACCTTAGAAGGCACGAGGGTTGTTAGGTATACATTTGGTACCTATCCCTTTTCACGGCAATAACTCTCTTTCACAATTCCATTGACTCAAATATGTTTTGGTTTGCTTTGCTTAAATAAAATAACATAAAAATAATGAATCATTAAAAAGACAAAATTCAATCAAGCTAAATCTTAAAATGAGCAATAATTACCTTAGACTTGGGACAACCTAAATTCATGCCCTGGAGAAAAGTTTATTTTTTGGGTGAGATAATACAAATTTGCTCTGATGTTATCCTTAGCTCAACTTACAGCATCATCAAATATCTTAACACCAGTCAGAGGCCACAGCTACCACTCCACCTGTATCTGAAAGAAAAGCTCAAGATAATTTGATGTTTACACAAGTTGCTTTTTACAATCAACCTCGATGCATTTTTAACTCCCAAGTACGTATGTTAGATGCAGGTAATGACAAATGACAAACCACCTAATTTTCTCCATAACTAGTACAGCTAAATGTCTCAGAGACAAAGATGATGTCTCTTCAAGTCAGCCTTTAGGATTCAGATACTTAAAATGCTTCTTTCTTCTGAGATGAAGATTGAAAACAATTTTGTCTCAAGATTTTTGAGAAGCATGATGATCAAATTAATAAATGTGTTACTTTTCACCTCTGAAGATTAGCCTATAATTCAAAAGTCTCAAATGGTGACCTACACATTAAAAAAAAAAATGCCATCGAGTTAATTCTGACTCATGGTGACTCCCATGTGTATCAGAGTAGAAGTATGCTCCATAGGATTTTCAGTGGCTGATTTTTCAGAAGTAGACTGCCAGACCTTTCTTCCAAGGCACCTCTGAATGGACTCAAACCTCTAACCTTTTAGTTAGCAGCTGAGCACATTAACTGTTTGCACCACCCAGGGACTCCAGCATATATGTACTCCCAAACCCCTTACTGTCAAGTCAATTCCAACTCATACCAACCCTAAAGGACAGAATAGAACTGCCCCCATATGGTTTCCAAGGCTGTAATCTTTACAGAAGCAGACTGCCACATCTTTCTCCTGCAGAGCAGCTTGTGGGTTCGAACCGCTGACCTTTCGTTTAGCAGCCGAGCACTTTAACCACCTTGTCACCATGACTCCTTGGCCCATACGTAGATGAGTTATTTAAAAATAATGGTTTTTAAATCTTTTAATTCATTCCCAACATTTAAAAATCAGGAAATTGCACTTTAAAAAATCCAGATGTCCAGCTTCTTAAAAAAGACTATATAGGCTATGCCTTGCACAGGGCATCAGACACAGGAGTAAGTTGGAGCTGAAATCCAGCCTGCACTTGTTTGCCAGCTCATACACACTGACTGGGTCTATAGCCACTAATAGGAAGGAGTGCTTTTTTCCATCTTGCACAACAGCCATGCAATGACACTATCCTCAGGCCTTCATTCACACATGGCAGCAATCGCCTGGAGCAACTTAAATAAACCATGTAAGCTTATATTTGCTACAGTCCTCCACCACTCCCTATTACTCTCCTGCTTCACTACATTCGTGTTACCCACCTAGTTTCTCTGTAGACATCTGAGTTTACAAGTTTCGGTCAGTATCAAAACTAAATGATACATCTGATTTATTAATCTAAATGATATAAGTTTGAATTCACTTTGCAAAAGGTGGTTTGTTCAGCTCCAGATACCAGAAGAAACTCAGCAACTAGGCTTTACAACTAGATAGACCTGGGTAGCTATCTTTGGGACAGCTATGGGGCTTCTCTGTGTATCAGTTTTCTTATGTGTAAAAGAGACTAATATTACCTACTTTGTAGCTTTGTAGTACAGATTAAATGGGATGACATGTAATAACTATAACACCATGCTTGGTATATACTAGTGTGTTAGTTACCTAGTGCTACCATAACCAAAAAAAAAAACGATACCACACATGGGTGGCTTTAAAAAACAAAAGTTTATTTTCTCAGAGAACAAAAATTTATTTTGTCACATTCTAGAACTTAGAATTTAGGGCCTAGCTCTAGAAGGAGTTTTTTCTTTGTCTATTGCAGCTCCTAGTAGCCTGTGATCCTTGGAATTCCTGGATTTGTAGGGGCATCTATTGTGTCTGTCTTCATATGGCACCTTCCCCCGTATGTGTGTCCGTGTCTATTCTGCTCTTTTTATAACTCAGAAGTGACTAGGTTTATGATCCACTCTACTCTGGTAATGATCTCATTAACATAACAAAGGAAAACTATTTCTAAACAAGGTCGTATCTACAAGTACAGGTAGTCCCTGACTTACGGCACGGTTCCGTTCTGACGACTCTGTCATAAATCGGTTCTGTCGTAAATCGAATACCTTTTATTCTTTTAATCCAATCTTAATTTGTTTTGCGGGGTTGGAAATATTACATATAAACTTACGGATATGATGGCATCCGCAAATTATGTGCTGCAACACTGTACGTAGTACGTACTACTAACGATAAGATGTACCAAAAAAAAAGGACCGTTTTAAGTGTGGTTCATGGTAACTCGAGTAAATCCTAAATCGGGGACTACCTGTACAAGGATTAGGACTTCAACACATGTTTTTGGGAGACAAAATTCAATTCATAACAACTAGGTACTAAAAATATAATTTCATGTTAATTGTTCAGATGATACCCTTTCCCTGACCCTTAAGCATAAACTTTTGTCAGTTATTTCTGGAATTACAAATTTTTTTTCAAACTAATTATATTCTATGCTGCACAAAGGCAAGGGCCAGATCTACCTTTTACTTTCTCTCCCCAACACTGGCACATAGTAGGAACTCTAAACTTATTAGTACAAGAAATGAATGAATGAAATTACTTCCCAGGCTGCACTCAGAATTTCCTTTTTCCTCCCTAATCCAGGCATATTTTTTAAGCTAACATGAATCGGAGGACATAGTTAAGACAGGCTCCTATGCCAAAGACAAATGGAAGATGTACTTTAACGTTGTAAACAAGATTAAACATCTGCCTTGGGTTGACGTAGATGTCCTAGGCAATGAAATCACATAGTCTCATATCGCATTACATCCAGAAACAGGGAAGGCCCAATCGCCCCCACCAGCCAACAGGATGCACAGGAAGCTTATAAATGGAAGCACTAACTCAAGACATGTGATCCAGAAACCAGATATAAGCAAGGTAAGACTGTCACTTGTGAAGTGGGCCCAGGAAGAATTTTAGAGTGAGTGACAGATGACTAGGAGATATATTTAAGGACAGGCATTTATGGAGGCTAGGGATATACCCACAGGTAGTCAACAGATGAATGGGGCAAGGGCGAAGTTCACTAGTTCTCCACCACCATCTCCCCTTAAAAAAATAAACCACAGTACATCCAGAAGGCTGAATTACTCCACTATCTCTTGTCAGCAGAAATACACCAAGACTTTGGCAAAGTTTTCTCAATGCGGGAAACAAGGTAGTTGACACCCTCTAGTTAGCCAACGTAAATCTAAAATGTAAAGGCAAGAAAGATTTGTTTTTCCTAACTCTTTCTTTATGACAAGGTCCCCGGGTGGCATAAACGGTTTGCACTCAACTACTAACCTAAAGATTGGCAATTCAAACCTACCCAGCAGTGCCACGGAAGAAAGGTCTGGCGAACTGCTTCCGTAAAGATTACAGCCAAGAAAATCTTACGGTGCACTTCTACTCTATGAACACATGGGGTTGCCATGAGTCAGAATCCACTCATTTGGGTGCTTTTGTTTGTTTGTTTGGCTGGTTGGTTCTTTATGATAGTGCACCAGTATCATTCACCCTACCATTTAATGTCCTTCGAAAACATGCAAGACTGGTACAATATACTTTAGAGATTCAGGTAACTCATTGTTATATTAGTACAATTGGAAAATGTGATGCTACGTGTAATATAGCACAAAGGTATGCTCACTGAGGCATACAACCAGAACGTGTCAGTTCAGAAGGGGAAGAAAAGTGTCCATCTCTAACAAAATATTTTATACTAAAAATTAAAGCTATTCTGATGTAAGACTTACTAAGTGGTATGCCCAGAAAACAAGTGACTTCATGTTGCATAAATACCGTATTTCACATGGTCTGGTTTGATTTACCCACTCTTTAAAAAACAATGAATTGTTTTAGCTGTTTAAAAACTAGACAATTTGTAATCATACATTCCCTAAAGTGGAACGCTCCGTTGGCTTCACTTTAATCATCTAGATCTTATGCTGCTGGGAAAAAAAAATGTATTAGTTGCTACTTTGATACATGAATGCTTTGTTTACAAAGAAAGAAAAAGAGGTTTTTCTATTTCTACTGGTGAAAAGGCTATGAACAGAGCTGCCATTGGTTGACTCCTGTTACTTGAGTAGGTGCCTGTAAAGGGCCAGGTGGTGTTTATGCAGATGACTGAGCAAGTTACAATGTGTTCTTCCTTTTGGATAAAACATTAGTGTATCAGATGTGACAAATCAGATGTTCATCTTCCGCACTTCTGCATTATTTTACATTGAGAATTAGATGATGTGCTGGCTTAGCTTTTTGCTTTTGTTTTTTTCTTGAGAATAAGTTCATAAGTAAAGTTCTCTCTACACTCTGCATAATCACAGTCTCACAGAAGAGCTAACTGGCTAGGTAATATAATTACAACTATACCTATCTTGCATTGTACGAGAGAAAAAGCACATGTTCTGGGTAACAAAAAGCACACCATTCATATGCTCTAAGAGCTAGTTAACAAATTATCCATCCCTATGCTTTTTCTGTCCCGGAAAAGCGTGGTTTTCTCATAAACATCTTGAGATGAAGCACCTGATGCTCCAGTGTCCAACCAGGAAATTAGCACTTGCTGAGCACCAAAACGCAAGGCTCAAAACCCTTCTCCACCATGCACTAAAACTTTTATTTCCAAATCCAAAGGGATGTCTTATGTAGACTGCATAATATTTTTAAAACAGACTTTAAAACAGTCCCCGAATAATTTTTTTTATGTATCCAGGTAACATTTCCACCCACAGAATTTGCAGTAGCATCGCCCCTATTTAGCATTATCATGCTTTCAGCCCACTCCAAATGCCCTTGGTTACTATCCACAGCACTAGCATTTTGTCCAAGAAAAGACAGTCAGAGGTTCCCCATGAGCACAAATTTCCAAAAAGACATCAAGCTAAGGAGCCCTGGTGGCACAATAGTTAAAGCACTTGGCTGCTAACTGAAAGGTCAGTGGTTCAAATCCAGCAGCCACTCTGCTAGAAAACAAAACCTGGCGATCTGCTCCTGTAAAGATTACAGCCTAGGAAACCCCATGAGGCAGTTCTACTCTGTCCTATAGGGTCGGTATGAGTTGAAATCCAACAGCACAAGGAGAAAATCAAGTGGAAGTCATAAAATATGCTCTGAACTTTATAAACAAAAACAAAAAGACACCAAACAAGTGTCTTGTGTGGATTTGTGTCTTTGTTTTTTAAGCTGCTATTATGAATTAGGAGCCTTAGTGATGCAAGGGTTAAGTGCTCGGCTGCTTACTGAAAGGTTGGCAGTTGGAACCCACCCACGGGCTCCATGGGAGAAAAATGTTGCAATTTGCTGCTGTAACTATTACAGCCTAAAAAACCCTATGGGGAAGTTCTAGTCTGTCACGTGGGGTCTCCATGAATAGAAATCGACTCAAAGGCACCTAACAACAACAACAACATTATGAATTAGAACAGCACCCTGTCTCTGGTGAGAAACTAACAGAGTGAGGCAAGTGAGTAGCTTAAGCGCTCCTAAAATTCTTTTAATGCTTGCAATTCATGCAACCATTCAAAAAATATTTATTGAATTTCTGTCACGTGTAGTTCAAGATAAGACTTTTTCTACCAGGAACCTATGGGGGTATTATAAGTGTCATAAGAAAAATGTTTAAGTATCCTAATATAAAACTGGAAACCCTGGTGGTGTAGTGATTAAGAGCTACAGCTGCTAACCAAAAGGTCAGCAGTTTGAATCTTCAGGTGCTCCTTGGAAACCCTATGGGGCAGTTCTACTCTGTCCTATAGGGTCGCTATGAGTCGGAATCGACTCAATGGCAACAGGTTTCAGTTTTTTGGTTTTTTGTGTTTTTTTTTTTTTGGTTTAATATAAAATTTCAAAGAAGCCCTTGTGGCCCAGTAGTTAAATGCTCGGCTGCTAACCAAAAGGCTGGTGGTTCGAAAGATGTGGCAGTCTGCTTCTGTAAAGATTACAGCTTTGGAAACCCTATGGGGCAGTTCTATTCCGACCTATAGAGTCATTAAGAGTTGGAATCAACTCAATGGCAATGGGTATTGGTGTAATTATTAATAATTGTTTTAATGATAACCCCAAACCAAATCTGTTGCTGTGGAGTCAATTCCGACTCATAGTGACCCTACACGACACAGTAGAACTGCCCCACATGATTTCCAAGGAGCTTTTGAACTGCCAATCTTTTGATTAGCAGCCGAGCTCTTAACCACTAAGCCACCATAACAGCTCACATTTACTTCGTGCCATGTACTTTTCTTTGTGCCATGTACTATTCTAAGCTATACAGCAACTCATTTAATTCTCACAATTGTGTGAAGTACTCTTATAGATTAAGCTATTTGCCTATCACACTACAAGAAAGTAGAGGAGATGGGTTTCAACCAAGGCAGTCTGACTCCCCAGCAGAAGCTTATAACAGCTATGCTCTACTATAAGATTAAAGACTATAGATAGCATCAAATAAGATAATAAATCACAAATGTAGAATATCACATTGTTCAATCATTTTTCTATTTCTCTTTTCTCATCCCTTATCCCCCACCCCTGCCCTGCCACATACAATCATCTTCAAAGTCCTGTCTCTTCTACCTCCTGAATATCCCTAACCTACTGTCACTCTCCTTTCCACTGCCACTGACTTTAGGTCCTCAAATCTCCTATCAGGACTGTTACTAGAGCTTCCCCTTTCCAATTCGTTCTCTACACCAGCAGTTCTGGAATAGTGTAACTCAGTTGTGGAGTATGCTGTAACTAATTTGCTCCTGATTACAATTAATATTCCAAAGTTTATTTAAAAAAAACTTTATCAATAAGGGAACTGAGTGAAAATGATATAATTTTTTTCATGGTCACACAGCTGGTAAAGTCAAGCGGTTGGATTTAAATCCAGGCCTCTCTGACTCCCAAGTCACTACTCTAGCCACTATACCACACTGCTATTGCTTGTTGAACCTCAACTGTGAGTTCAACACCAAGGTAGACACATTACATACATTAAATTTAATTCTTTCAGAGCCTTTCATGGAGGTTCTTCTCAAAGTACCTTCTTTATACCTTCCTTAAAGCACTTTTTATGAATGTATTTTGTAATATGGTTGCCATTCATGTACAAGTGTATCTTCTTCTACTCTCTATAACGTCAGTTCCTTTAAGGCAGGAAGGACAATATTAATTTTGATATTCTCTCTGAACGTAGAAAAATCACTTACATATGCCAAGCACTCAATAAATGATTCCTGAATAAGCTTACTCATAGTAGCCTTAGATAATTCAGAAGCTATTTCAGGGGTCATCATCATGAACACTACTCAATATTACATTTACAGTACTGATAATATTAGTGAGAAAATAAGAGAACACTGAAATAACTGCCTTAGGCTGTTGTACTAGTTTTCTACTGTGTAACAAATTACCACAAATTTAACAGCTTAAAACAACCTACTTCAATTATCTCACAGTTTCCATGTACAGGAGGAGTCCAGGTACAGTTTAACTGGGTCCTCTGCTCAGTTTCACTAGGCTGCAATCTAGATGTCAGCCAGGCTGTTTCTTTCTGGAGCTCATGTGGTTGTTTGCAGAACTCAGTTCCTTGCTGTTGTAAAGCTAAGGTTCCCACTTTCTTGCTGGCTATCAGCCCTGAGCCCCTCTCAGCTCCTAGAGGCCTTGCCATGTGGCTCTCTCACAACATGGCAGCTTACTTCTTTAAGGCTGGCAAAAGAATCTCTCTCTTCTGTCTGATAAGACAGAGTCCTATATAATCATGAGAGTTATTAACCCATCACCTTTGTCACATGGAGCCCGGGTGATGCAGTAGTTAAGAGCTCAGCTGCTAACCAAAAGGCCGGCAGTTCAAATCCACCAGCCGCTCTGTGGAAACCCCGTGGGGCAGTTCTACTTTGTCCTTTAGGGTCGCTATAAGTCGGAATTGATTCAACAGCAACGGGTTTGGTTTTTTGTTTTTATAGATCAGGGGCAAGGGAGGGAGCTGAGCATTTACAGTCCTGTCCCATTCGGCCACTGGGAAAAGGGCCTCCTCTGGAGGATGTAAATTACTAGATTCTTCAGGCATCCACAGGCAAAAGGGACTTCCACAGCCTAAAAGCGTCTTTCTGACAAAGGAATGCAGGTGCTGGCTGCTGGGAGCGAAAATCCACAGGAGTCAATGTGCACAAAAATAGTAAAGGGATCTAAGGAAATACTAGCATAGCACTGACATCATCTGCTACGTGAACTTTCTGTAAAACTTTAAAAATATCCCAGTGAAAATTACATCATTTTGTCATAAAAAAATGAACATGATTATTTGACAGAATTCTTCAGATTTCCGGTTTTGGCAATATGGTTGTCTGAGTTAATCTGTACAACAAACTTTTGCAATCTAGGGTCCAAGAAATTCCTGAAAAACAATAAAAATAACTCCAACTAAAGATATGCTCTAAATAAAATATCATAAACCACTTAAGGAAAGTTCACCGTGAGAATGAATCATCAGGTACTCTAAAGATAAGAAATAGTACCTAAGAATTTAAAATGATAAAACAATCAGAAAGATGCTATAAATTAAGTGCAATGGTTTATACTATAAATTAAGTAAAAGATAAAAGAAGGACTAGAAACCTTAATGAAAGAATAAAAAAGTATGAAAAAATCACAGGAAGATTTTTAAAAGGATCAAACAGAACTTCTAAAAGTTAGAAAAAATAGTGTCTAAAACTCCTTGGATAGATTAGATAAGAAATTAGATATACTTAAAGAAAGAATCAGTGAACTAAGGAAACTGCCAACCATACAGCACAGAACAAAAAGAAGTGAACACACATGGCAGAGGGTTCAGTTCCAATTAAGATGAAGTAAACAGACTTCACTCTACCTCTCCTACTGATTACAACTAAAAACCCTGGAGAAAACGCATAAAGCAACTATCAGGAGATCCTGAAAGGTAGATAAAAGCAGGAAAACTGAATAGAGAGCAGAACTCAAGGGACAACCCAGTGGGGAATTCCCAAGTGCTGGGTTCACCTTCAAGCTGAATATGCATGAAATCTACCAGAATTAGCACAGTAAAGATGTTGAGAACTGAACTGCAGTGTAGACCACCAGGTGCACAAGCTGTGAAACCAGAATAGCACTGCAAAGTCTTTGAAAACCAAACTGGCACTGGAACCAGAATCCAGAGAAGCCAGATCAGGACTTGCAGTCTGAACCTAACAGAGTTGACTATCTCCTATTAAAAAAAAAAACTTGCAGAAGATTTTAACAGAATCTGGAATTTTATAATACATTATTCAAAATAGCCAGGATACGATCCAAAATTACTCAACATACAAAGCACCACGAAAACCTAAACAATGCAAGAGAAAACAGATGTCAACATCAAAATGACCCAAATGTTGGAATTATCAGACAAAGATTCTAAAGCAGCTATTATAACCATGCTACTAAGGGTAAACTATCTAGAAACAAATGGAAAGATAGAACATTCTCAACAAAGAAACAGCATCTACAGGAAAAGAACTAAGTTGAAAATTCTAGAACTGAAAAATACATTAACAGAAATTTTGAAATTCACTAAACCTGTTGCCGTTGAGTCAATTTTGACTCATAGTGACCCTATAGGACAGAGTAGAACTGCCCCATAGAGTTTCTAAGGAGCGTCTGGTGGATTTGAACTGCTGCCCTTTTGGTTAGCAGCCGTAGCACTTAACCACTACACCACAGAGGGACTCAACAGCAGAAGGGAGATGAAAGAAGAAAGAGTTTGTGAACTTGAAGACAGATCAGGACAAATTACCCAGCCTGAACAACAGAGAAAAAAAGAGTGGAGAAAAATAACCAGAACCTCAGGGACCTGTTGAACAATATCCAAAGGTCTACTATTCATCACATAGGAGTCCCAGAATGAAAGGAAAAAGAGAATGGTACAGAAAATTATTTGAAGAAATAATGGCTGGACACTTCCCAAATTTGGTGAAAGACATAAATTTAAATATCCAAGAATCTCAGCAAACCACAAACAGGATAAATTTAAAGAAAATACACTTAAACATATTGTAGTAAAATTGCTGAAAACCAAAGATAATTCCTTTAAATTCTGAAAACAGTCAGGGATAAATAACATTATATATAGGGAGAAAACATATGAATGACTGAAGACTTCTCATCAGAAACCATGAAATCCAGAAGACAGTGGAACGATATATTTAAACTACTGAAAGAAAAGAACTGTCAACCTAATCCTATATCAAAATTATCCATCAGAATTCATCTCAAAACACAATCTCAGATGAAGGAAAACTAAGAAAATACGTTACCAGCAGACTTGCTTTCAAAGAAATGCTAAAGAAAGTTATTCAGATGGAAGAAAAGTGGTAACAGAAGTTGAGATGCCAGGAATGAAGTAAAGGCAACAGAAATTGTAAATATTTGGATTAATAAAATAGACTGTTTTTTTCCTCTTAAGTTCATTACAATATGTATGATTGCTGAAAGCAAAAATTGTAACAATGTCCACCTCTGGCCCCCAAAAATTCATGCCCATCACACACATAAAAGACAATCATCCCATCCCAACATCCTCAAAAGTCTTAACCCATTCTAGCATCAACTTGAAGTCCAAAATCTCATCTGCATATCATTTAAATCAAGTCTGGGTGAGACTCTGGGTATGGTCCATCCTGGTGCAAAATTCCTTTCCATCTGTGGACCTGTGAAACCTACAAAACAAGTTATCTGCCTCCAAAATTCAATGATGGAACAGGCGTAAGATAGACAGTCCCATTCCAAAAGGGAAAAATTGGAAGGAAAAGAAGGTGCTTAATAATTCCTTTCTCAACGTATCTCTTTCCTCTCACATTTTACTATAAGCAGCAAGGAGAAAACAGGCCATACCTTTCACATTTTGCTTGTAAGTCTCCTCCTCTAAATATTGAGTTCGTCACTGATAAGTTACTCAACGGTAAAACATAATTCATTCACATTCTGCCACTTTATAACAAGGATTGCCTTTCCTCCTGACTCCAATAACATGTTCATCATTTCCTTTTAAGGCCTTACCAGAAACACATTTAATGTTCATATTTCTAGCAGCATTCTGTTCATGATAATATATGTATTCTCTAAGATGATAGAAGTTTTCATACAGTTCTCTCTTCTTTATAAGCCCTCATCAGAATCGCCTGTAACATCCATATTTATACCCACAGTCTCTTCACAGCAATCTAGGCTTTTTCTACCAGGTGCTTCAAAACTCTTCCACGTGTGTTCATTACCCAATTCCAAAGCCACATTCACATTTTTAGGCATTTGTTACAGAGGCACCCCACTTACCAGTACCAAAATCTATGTTAGTTTCCTAAAGATGCTGTAACAAATTATCACAAACTGGGTGGCTTAAAACAACAAAAATTTATTTTCACAGTTCTGGATGCTGGAATTCTGAAATAAAAGTGTTGGCAAGTTGGTTCCTTCTGGAGGCTCTAAGAGATAATTTGTTCCATACTTCTCTCCTAGCTACTGGTCATTGCCAGCAATTCTTGGCGTTCCTTAGTTTGTATATGTATCACTCCGATCTCTACATCCATCTTGACATGGCATTCTCCCTGTGTGTCTGCTTCTCTTCTCCTCCTCTTATGAGGACACCAGTCATACTGGATTAGAGCCTACCCTAATCCAGTATGATCTCATTTTTAACTTGATTATAACTGCAATGACTCTATTTCCAAATTTACAGGTACTAGGGGTTAGGACTTCAACATGTCTTTTGCAGGAATACGATTCAACCCACAACAGCATTAGAAAAACAGAACAAAAATTAGAGTTAACCATCAAAGAAACAGAAATATATAAAATCTAATTTCAAAATCATTATACACCCTTGAGAACGGAAACCAGACAAGGATGCCCTTCATCACCACTCTTATTCAACACTGTGCTGTAAGTCCTAGCCAGAGCAATAAGGAAAGAAAAAGAAATAAGGAGCATCCAAATTGGTAAAGAAGTAAAAGTATCCCTATTCACAGATGACATGGTCTTATACACAGAAACCCTCAAAGAATCCACAAGAAAACTACTGGAACTAGTAGAAGATTTCAGCAATGTATCAGGATACAAGATAAATATACAAAAATCAGTTGGATTCCTTTACACCAACAAAGAGAACTTTGAAGAGGAAATCAGCAAATCAATACCATTTATGACGGCCCCCAAGAAGACAAAGTACTTAGGAATAAATCTGACCAGAGACATAAAAGACATATACACAGAAAACTACAAAACACTACTGCAAGAAACCAAGAGACATACATAAGCAGAAAAACACACCCTGGTCATGGATAGGAAGACTCAACATTGTGAAAATGTCAATTCTACCCAAAGCAATCTACAGATACAATGCAATCCCGATCCAAATTCCAACGACATTTTTTAATGAGAGGGAGAAACAAATCACCAACTTTATATAGAAAGGGAAGAGGCCTCAGATAAGTAAAGAATTACTGAAGAAGAAGAACAAAGTAGGAGGCATCACATTACCTGATTTTAGAACCTATTATACTGCCACAGTAGTCAAAACAGCCTGGTACTGGTACAAAAACAGACACACAGACCAATGGAAAAGAATTGAGAATCCAGATGTAAATCCATCTACCTATGAGCAGTTGATATTTGACAAAGGCCCAAAATCTGTTAAATGGAGAAAAGACAGTCTCTTTAACAAACAGTGCTGGCATAACTGGGTATCCATCTGTAAAAAAATGAAACAGGACCCATATTTCACACCATACACAAAAACTAACTCAAAATGGATCAAAGACCTAAATATAAAATCTACAACAATAAAGATCATGGAAGAAAAAATAGGAACAATCCTAGGGGCCCTAATACATGGTATAAATAGTATACAAACCATAACCAACAATGCACAAACACCAGAAAAGAAACCAGATAACTGGGAGCTCCTAAAAATCAAACACTTACGCTCATCAAAAGACTTCACCAAAAGAGTGAAAACAGAACCTACATACCAGGAAAAAAATTTTGGCTATGACATATCTGATAAGGGTCTAATCTCTAAAATCTACAAGATACTGCAAAACTTCAACAACAAAAAGACAAATAATCCAATTAAAAAATGGGCAAAGGATATGAACAGATACTTCATCAAAAAAGACATTCAGGCAGCTAACAGACACATGAGGAAATGCACACAATCATTAGCCATTAGAGAAATGCAAATCAAAACTACAATGACATACCATCTCACCCCAACAAAGCTGGCACTAATCCAAAAAACACAAAATACCAAATGTTGGGGAGGTTGTGGAGACACTAGAATTCTTAGGCACTCCTGATGAGAATGCAAAATGATACCACCACTTTGGAAATCAATTTAGCACTTCCTTAAAAAGCTAGAAACAGAAGTACTGTACGATCCAGCAATTCCACTCCTTGGAATATATCCTAGAGAAATAAAAGCCATCACACGAATAGATATATGCACACCAATGTTCACTGCAGCACTGTTCACAATAGCAAAAAGATGGAACAACCTATGTGCCCATCAACGGATGAATGGATAAACAAATTATGGTATATTCACACAATGGAATATTACAAAACGATAAAGAATAACGATGAATCTGTGAGACATCTCATAACCTGGATGAATCTGGAAGGCATTATTTTTAGTGAAATTAGTCACAAAAGGACAAATATTCCATGAGACCACTATTACAAGAACTCAAGAAAAGGCTTAAACACAGGAAAAAAGCATTCTTTAATGGTTACAAGGGTGGGGAGGGAGAAGGAGGAGAAATCACTAACTAGATAGTAGACAAGGATCAACTTCGGTGAAGGGAAGGTCAATACACAATACAGGAGAAGTCAGCCCAACTGGACCAAAGCAAAAGCTAAGAAGTTTCCTGGACACATCCAAACATTTTGAGGGACAGAGTGGCTGGGGCCTGGGGACCATATTTTCAGGGGACATCTAGGTCAACTGGCGTTAACATAGTTTATAATGAAAATGTTCTACATCTCACTTTGGTGGCTGGCATCTGGGGTCTTAAAAGCTTGCGAGTGACCATTTAAGTTACATCAGCAGGTCCCATCCCGCTCGGAGCAAAGGGGAATGAAGAACACTAAAGACACAAGGAAAATACTAGCCCAAATGACTAAAGGACCAAATGAACCAGAGATTCCACCAGCCTGAGACCAGAAGAACTAGATGGTGCCCAACTACCATCAATGACTGCCCTGACAGGGAACACAACAGAGTCCCGGACACAGCAGGAGAAAAATGTGGAACTCAAATTCACGTAAAAAGACCAGACTTAATGGTCTGAGGGAGACTGGAGGAACTCCCGAAACTATGGCCCCTAAGTGCACTGTTAACCCAGAACTGAAACTAACCCTGAAGCCCACTCTTCAGACAAAGATTAGACAGGACTATAAAACAAAAAATAGTACATGCGAAGAATGTACTTTTTAGGTCAATCAGATATATGAGACCAAATGGGCAGCTCCTGTCCAAAAGCAGGATGAGAAGGCAGGAAAGGACAGGAACCGGTCAAATGGACACAGGACACCCGGGGTGGAAAGGGGGAGTGTGTTGTCACATTGTGGGGATTTCAATTAATGTTGCAAAACAATATGTGTATAAATTTTTCAATGAGAAATTAACTTGAGCTGTAAACTTTCACCTAAAGCACAATTTTTTAAAAAAAAATCATTTCAGAGGGAAAGGAGGAATAAGAAAAACTCAAATCAACAGAAGGAAGGAATGAACAAACCATGAACATAGTAGAAAATATAAATGGACACAGAAATAAATTCAAATATATCAGTAATCACAAAAACTACAAACAGACTGAATTTGCCATTGTCATAGATTGAACTGTATCCCCCTAAAATGTGTGTCAACTTGGCTAGGCCATAATTCCCAGTATTGTGTAGTTGTCCACCATTTTGTGATCTGATGTGATTTTCCTATGTTTTGTAAATCCTACCTCTATGATGTTAACGAGGCAGGATTAGAGGCAGTTATGTTAATAAGGCAGGACTCAATCTACAAGATTGGATTGTGTCTGAAGTCAATCTCTTGAGATATAAAGAGAGAAGCAAGCAGAGAGACAGGGGGGCCTCATACCACCAGGAAACAAGAGGCGAGAGAATAGCGTGTTCTTTGGACCTGGGATCCCTGCGCTGAGAAGCTCCTAGACCAGAGAAGATTGATGACAAAAACCCCAGAGCAGACAGAGAAAGCCTTCCCCTGGAGCTGGCACCCTGAATTTGGACTTTCAGCCTCCTAGGCTGTGAGAGAATAAATTTTTTTGTTAAAGCCATCTGCTTGTGGTATTTCTGTTATAGCAGCACTAGATAACTAAGACAGTCATCTTAAGGACATAGTCCTCAGATTTTTTTTTTTTTAAATGGAACTACATGTCACTTACAGAGAGTCCTGGTGTTGTAGTGTTTAAAGTGCTCAGGTGCTAACCAAAAGGTCGGTGATTCGAACCCACCAGACACTCCAGACACTCCCCAGGAGAAAGATGTGGGAGTCTGCTTCTGTAAAGATTTACAGCCTTGGAAACCCTATGGGGCCATTCTACTCTGTCCTGTGGGGTCACTATAGTTAGAATCGACTCAACGGCAGTGGGTTTACTTTTTTGGTTTTTACATGTCACTTTCAAACTATATTTCTAAACTGCAAGAATAAAACAGAAAGGCTGAAAATAAACAGGAGTAAATACATATAGACAGATATTGGAATAAAAATAAAATATTAATTTAAAAAGAATGCTACACAAAATACATCATGAGCAAAGGTAAAGAAAAGGCTTGAGAAGATTTTTGCAATGCACACAATTGACAAAGGATTGATGTCCAGAATACATAAAGAGCTCTCACAAAGTTATTTAAAAAAAAAAAAAGGGTAAGTCATCTAATAGAAAAATGGGCAAAGGATATATACAGGCAATTCATAGAAGGAAAATGAAAAATGATCCATGGAAGAGAAAACAGATGGAAAGAGGTTCAACATTATTAATAATGTAAAATAAAATAATGAGATAACATTTCAAACCTAATCAGCGTGGCAAAATTTTAAAGTCTGACAATACCAAGTGTTAGCCATGATATGCTTAAACAATAATACAGTTTTTCTGGCATAAGGATAAGTTGGTACTACTACTTTAGAAAGAAACTGAATAATTTCTAATGAAGTTGAAATTATGCATACCCTTGTTGTTGTTGTTGTTGTTGTTAGGTGCCATCAAGTCGGCTGCAACTCAGAGTGACCCTATGTACAACAAAACGAAACACTGTCTGGTCCTGTGTCATGCACAATCGTTGTTATGCTTGAACCTATTGCAGCCGCTGTGTCAATCCATCTCCTTGAGGTCTTCCTCTTTTTTGTGCACCCTGTACTTTACCAAGCATGATGTCCTTCTACAGGGACTGATCCCTCCTGACAACATGTCCGAAGTATGTAAGACGTAGTCTCGCCATCCTTGCCTCTAAGGAGCATTCTGGTTGTACTTCTTCCAAGACAGACTTGTTCGTTCTTTTGGCAGTCCATGGTATATTCAATATTCTTCATCAATACCACAATTCAAAGGCGTCCACTCCTCTTTGGTCTTCCTTATTCACTGTTCAGCTTTCGCATGCATATGATGCGATTGAAAATACCATGGCTTGGGTCAGGCGCACCTTACTCTTTAAGGTGACATCTTTGCTTTTCAACACTTTAAAGACGTCTTTTGCAGCAAAGTTGCCTAGTGCAATGCGTCTTTTTATTTCTGGACTGCTGCTTCCATGGGTGTTGATTGTGTATCCAAGTAAAATGAAATCATTGACAACTTCAATCTTTTCTCCATTTATCATGATGTCGCTTATCGGTCCAGTTGTGAGGATTTTTGTTTTCTTTATGTTGAGGTGTAATCCATACTGAAGGCTGTGGTCTTTGATCTTCATCAGTAAGTGCTTCAAGTCCTCTTCACGTTCAGCAAGCAAGGTTGTGTCATCTGCATAACCAGCTTGTTAGTGAGTCTTCCTCCAATCCTGATGCCCTGTTCTTCTTCAGATAGTCCGGCTTCTCAGATTATTTGCTCAGCATACAGACTGAATAGGTATGGTGAAAGGATACAACCCTGACACACAACTTTCCTGACTTTATCCCCTTGTTCTGTCCGAACAACTGCCTCTTGATCTATGTACAGGTTCTTCATGAGCACAATTAAGTGTTCTGGAATTTCCATTCTTCCCAATGTTATCCACAATTTGTTATGATCCACACAGTCGAATGCCTTTGCATAGTCAATAAAACACAAGTAAACATCTTTCTGGTATTCTCTGCTTTCAACCAGGATCCATCTGACATCAGCAATGATATCCCTGGTTCCACATCCTCTTCGGAATATGGCCTGAACTTCTGGCTGTTCCCTGTCGATATACTGCTGCAGCCGCTTTTGAATGATCTTCAGCAAAATTTTACTTGCATGTGACATTAATGATATTGTTCGATAATTTCCGCATTCAGCTGAATCACCTTTCTTGGGAATAGGCATAAATATGGATCTCTTCCAGTCAGTTGGCCAAGTAGCTGTCTTCCAAATTTCTTGGCATAGGTGAGTGAGGACTTCCAGTGCTGCATCCATTTGTTGAAACATCTCAACTGATACTTGGTCAATTCCTGGAGCCTTGTTTTTTGCCAATGCCTTCAGTGCAGCTTGGACTTCTTCCTTCAGTACCATCGGTTCCTGATCATATGCTACCTCTTGAAATGACTGAATGTTGACCAATTCTTTTTGGTATAATGACTCTGTGTATTCCTTCCATCTTTCCATGCATTCCCTATGACTCAGAAATTCCACTTCTGTGTATAGAAACTCTTGCACATGAACACAGAGACATATTCAAGATGTTAGTTGCAAATTGGTAGTACTAGGAAACAATTAGAAACAACCTATACATCTAAGTATGTATGGTATGCAACAGTATGGTATCATACATTAATTTTGACCATTTATGTAAAATTTTAAACAAAGAAATAAAAGAACCTACTATACATGTAGAGAAGTGGATGTTTTGGTGTACCATCAGATCCTCCTTCAGCACCAAGGTCCTCATTATCTCAGCTATCAGGAATACTGGCTGCTGAAGGTTTACAGCTAAACTTCTCTGTAGGATTTAGGACTCAGCAGAAGAGAGTTGTTTTGCCCAGCGTTATACCTCCTCCCTGGGGGAAGCCTGCATCCAATTACTAGCCAATGCGGTTGTACAAAGATTTGGTTTTCTTGCGTCAACTGAGATAACTTTGCAAGGCCATCTCAGCTTCAGAACTCTCTGTAATATCAACAGAAATGTCTGTTGTGACTGAATCACAGTTCAACTTCTCCCTTTACCCAATCTCACTTCCCTCTCCTTTCACAGGTGTGTCTCCAGAGAGCACCCCTCAGTAATCTCCACACATGCATTTCAGAGTCTCAGAACCTATTTCCTGGTGATTCCAACCTGTGCCATGTAGTAAAATTAAGTTTATCTCTAGAGGGGGAGAGAAGAGAATGGGATTTGGGGCAAGAATAGAGAAAAGTTGATAGGCTTAATCTACGTATCTGGTTTTTTTTTTTAATATTTTCTAATTTCATAAATATATACACACCTTCAGCAGACACTGTAATACATATTATGGTAAATTCAAGCCAAATACCGCTGCCACTTATATAGTAATTTCTTAAAAATTTCATAAAATGTGTGGCCCAGGGCAAAAAACACTCAAATATTTAAATGTCAGGTGAAATAGTCTACAGGTACATAGTTAATCTTTCTCTGAAAACCACTTGTCAAGTACATTTTTAAAGTTTGACTCTACCATGAAAACAAACAGAAAAAACATTTCCTGTTTTCTTAAGACCAAAAAAAATACTTTTCTAGCAAAACAGTTTCTTTCTTCTCATTGGGCTTTTACAGTAAATTGAAAGAATCAAAAAGAGGTTTATATTGCATGTCCCATATATTATCTCATTTTACCCGTAAAATGCCCTTAATTATGAATCCCCATGTTGCATGGCCACAAGATGCAAATGAGCCTTAAGTTTACTCTTTTAACTACTTTAAATATCAGCACTTGGGATCATTCAAATTACAGTCAAGAAACTGGTACGAAAAACTGCTACCTTATAAATTTACAGAATTTGAAGGAGCTGTTGGGCATGTGAATCATCAGGGGACAAATTCATCCTCTGCCTCCTCGCCCTACTCACAGATTCTAAAACTAGCTGAGGGCACTTGAAAGAGCCTGCTTGGTGAGAGATTTTTTTTTGCTCTTTCTTGATGTGTGCACATGCTCACACATACACACACACATGTTGCTTCAAGTTCACAAGCCTGCAGCAGAGTTGGTCTGGAGAAGGGAGATGATCCCTGAAAGACTACATATAAAAGATATCAAACAAAAAGGAAAAAAAAAAAAAACTACCCACAAGGACTGAACTTCCAGGAGTACAGATACAGAGTGAAGGATAGATTAACCAAAATTCTGTGTTTGCAGAATAGATTATACATCAAAGAGAAATGAAGAGACCCAAAAAAAATTCCCCTTACAGTAAAACTTTTTATTTTGTTCCTATTTTTAATGCTTTCCCACAGAGAATACAATATGAAACCAAGGAGCCCTATCTTCACTCAGAGAGAGAACATTAAAGGGCATAAGAAAGAGAACTGAAGAGTTATCCGATGGACAAAAGATTTAAGAGCTTTGGTGGACTTCTTTTCTTTCTGGAGGATGACTTAAACTACAGGAGCCTGAGGGGAAGAGTAAAAAGTCCTGGATAAAGGCTAAGACTGGTAAGAAAGACTTGGGCTAGAAAAGAGAAACGGCTCTACAGTGCAGCCAGAGGCAGTTTCAAGGGTTGCCATCTCCTTCCCAGGACTGGACCTACTTCAGTGACTGTTTCTAAGCCTATGTTCAAAAAGCAAGACAATGTCATCAGATAAGATTCAGATTATCCCAGGAAACCAGAATATTTTGGCCTGCCAGCACCAGATAAGTGACTACAACATAAAACATACTCTGTCCAGATCTGTGCATCATACTAAGGAAACAAAAGCCAAGTTTTCTTGCTTTTGAGGACTTTCTTATGTTATGTAGCAGAAATACATCTATATGGGATGACACATGATTTTAAAAAAAAGCCCATAAATTTATGTTTACAATAAGCTATTGTTGCATAACATATAAGAACTAAGTATTTGAAGGAAGTAAAGAGAAAGCAAGGGAAAGTGTGATTCTGGTCAGAATATGACCAGAATCAAGTAAAAAACAATGGATAAATATTTCCCAGAAAGGTAAGTATTAAATATTCTCTTGAAAGTAGTAGGTGTCAAGGTTTAGTGGAGAGCAATAAGAGGAAATGTAACAGACTAAAACCTTGTCACCTTCTAGAGTTCCAAGGCAGAAATGAGAAGAGTATGTTTGAGATTTGCCTTCCTGACGTATTCACTAAAACATATCCAAAAAAAAAGTGCAGTCAAAATGGGAGGCAGTTAGAGATTTAGTGCCTATGATCAGTTTTAATTTGGTAAACGAATAAAAGAATTCATTGAGAAGTGGCATGATTGCAGCTTTAGGTGTGATTGAGGGGAATGGATTAAAATTATCTATCAACAACTATGAAGGGTCTATGATTTTATCATATGTGCAAGCTAACTAGTTAGCCTTCCACAGTTTCATGGATGCTACCACAAGACATGAAACTCCTGGGTCAGAGACATAGGACCATATTACTCATAGCATAGCAAGTCATATAACATCATTTTTATTTCAGTTACCCTTGCCCTCCAAGTGCCACAGAGATGGGACCATATGAAGTAAATTTGCATCCCAGCTGAGGAATACTGAGTTTATGGGACTCAAATCTTTTATAATGGGTAGCAAGCAAACCTACCTGACCTTTGCTCCAGAGGGAGACATTATCTCTGTCTTCCAAGGCTGTGCACTATACAAACATCCTTGAAAATATAGTCCAGAGCGAAAGGGTAGTTAGTGCCTCTGTTCACAAGATGTGGAGAAAGTACCCATGGAGAATTGTCTCCCAACAAGTGGAGGATAGAAAGAACCACAGAATGAGTGCATGTAAAAACAAGAATTAAGAGATGAAGGGTCTCTCATGAGTTTGCAGTCAATATGTCAGCTACAGTAACCTGAAGGCTTGACTGGGGCTAGAAGAGCCATTTCCAAGGTGATTTACTCACATGCCTGCCAAGCTGGTGTTGGGTGTTGGTAGTAGGCCTCAGTTCCTCACTAGACAGACCTTACCATAGGGCTGTCTAAGTATCCTCATGACAGTCAAGCTGGCTTCCTCCAGTGCAAGTGATCCAAGAGAGATCAAGGAAGAAGCCACAATGCCTTTTATGATCTAGTCTTGGAAGTAACAGACTGTTCCAAACCAAAAAATCCATTGCCGCTGAGTCAATTTTGACTCATAGCGACCCTATAGGACAGAGCAGAACTGCTCCATAGGGTTTCCAAGGAGTGACTGTTGGATTCAAACTACCAATCTTTTGGTTAGCAGCCAAGCTCTTAATCACTGCATCACCAGCGCGCCAACAGACTGTTATTCCTGCCATATTCTGTTCATTAGGAGCAAATCATTAAGTCCAGTTCACACTCAATGGGAAAAGAATTAAGTTCTACCTCCTGAACGGTGAAGTATCAAAGACTTTGATGGATGTATTTTAAAACCATCACTTACTCTGAGTTTATGCATCTGACATGGGTGGTTGGGCATGTTACGGATTTAATGTGTCCCCCCAGAAAACATGTGTTGAATTCCTGGCCCTTGTACAAGTGGCTGTGATCCTGTTTGGAAATAGTGTTTTCTTTTGTTATATTAATGAGGTCATACCAGTGTAGGGTGGATCTTAAACCTAAACACCTCTAAGTCATAAAAAGACCATAACAGACATAGAGACACACACTGGGGAAGACAAGCATTATGTGAGGAGCGTCTACAAGCCAAAGAATGCCAAGGAACCAAGGAATGACCAGGGTTACCGACGAGAAAGGAATCAACACAGCTGATACCCTGATTTGGACTTCAAGCCTACAGAACTGTGAGAAAATACATTTCTGTTCTTTAAAGACATTTACTTGTGGTATTTGTGTTACAGCAGCCTAGGTAACTAAGACAGGGCATACTGTTAGAGACCAATAAATGATGTCCCTAGTAAGACTGTAGTTGAAACAAGAGACCGGTCCTAGAGTAGGGTGGGGAGGATGAGTTGCTCTGGATATGTTTAAGATACTAAAGTTGCAAGATTTCTGTATTTGTTTTTTGGTTAAAATCTGTGTTTTGTGCCATTTCTTACCTCTTTATCCTACCCCACGTACCCAGTTCTTTGAACACAGATAAATAATCAGAATATTTTTGTTTTATTTCTAATTAGATCATAATACAAGTGGATGTTCCCATAGTAATTTTTTATAAAGCCAGCTCCTTTTCAGACAGAGGGTAAAAATTGATCCAGATGCTGAGGAGAAAATTGTGTTGATCTGTAACAGAGATCTATTATATTAAGGTTACAATCAGTTCCTTTCAGAGTTACAGGGTTCTTGTGGTTGGCTGAAGAGCCAAAACCCTCTAATCTACAGCATAACTCAATTTTATCCATGGATTTATCACTTCCTAACTTGTTTGTTTACTGTTCATTAGCGTGATGATGATTAGGTCTGTATTTATGCAGATTACTCAGCCAGTGTATAAAACGAGTGAGATTAAAGTCAAGAATACCAGGTAGAATTCTATTATAACAGCCCAGGTAAGAAATAATAACGATCTGAATATAGGCAATAGCATTGAGAATAAAAAAGAAGGGAAAAGTTCAACAGAGATTTCTGGGATATGATTCTAAGAGCTTGGTGACTAGAGGTAGGAGATAAGGGAGAGGAAACTCAGAGGTATTTGGTTTCAGAGATTTAGTAGACAGTTAGCGGGACCAACTGTCCCACTTTGCCCAGGACTTTCCCAGTTTTTGCCCTAAAAGTCCCATGGCCTGGGAAACCCCTCGGTTCCAGGCAAACCAGTACATTTGGTTACCCTATGATAGGAATAACATTAAGTCATATAAGAAATACAGGAGAAGGAACCTTTGTGCTATGGAAAATAAATTCTGCTGTGTACACGTTGAATTCAAGGTAACTACAAAATATACAAGAATAACCCACTGCAGTCAAGTCAATTCCGACTCATAGCAACCCCATAGGGTTTCCCAGGCTGTAAATCTCTAAACAAGCAAACTACCATATCTTTCTTCCACACCACTGGTGGTTTGGAACCGCTGACCTTTTGGTTAGCAGTTGATTGCTTTAACCAATACAAGAATAAACAGGTTAGAAATGCATATTTAGAGCTCAATGGAGAGGCTGGGGCTGAAAGTCAAGAATTGTTAGTCATTATATGAAAGGTGAAGTCATGCAGGACGATGAGAATCTCCTAGAGAGACTACACAGACTAAAAAGAAAAGGGGGTTGAGGATAGAATTCAGGTTTAAAAAGAAAAAGCAGGGAGTAAGTGGCTGGTAGAGGAAGAAAACTCATTGAAAGAGAAGGAGAGGAGCTTCAGAAAAGTTTAAGTAAGAGATAGTTAAGGAAGCCAAGGAATGGGGGAATTTTTAGAAGATGAGAGAAAAAGACAAAAATGTCAAATGCTGCAGATAGGAGTCCCCATGACCTGGAAATTAGGTCTATTTCCTGCGGTATGGAAAAGGGGTGGTAAAGGTGTAATAGGTAGGCATGTAAGGAGAGCATCTGGTCCCAGCCCAGCTAACCTAGAGGATCACCGCCAGACTGCCAGCAGACGCATGTCCACCTGGTGCTCTGATAGCTGAGGGAGAAAGACTATGAATCATCATATCTAACTTACTCTCTATTCCCAGGCACTCAAAAACTATTCAGCCTATACTGCCAGTTTTGTTGTTGTTTTAATTAGCAGACTTTTTTTTCTTTTTAGATTTTTTAGGTTTTAGGCTTATAGAAAAAAAATAAGCAGAAAGTACAGAAAATTCCCATATACTTCCTCTCGCCCCTGCCCAGAGTTTCCACTATTAACACCTTGCACTGATGTAGTACATTTGTTACAACTGATGAGCCACTGTTGATGCATTATTATTAACTAATAAAATTAACATCATTAAGGTTCACTCTTTGTGTCGTAAGGTCCTATGGGCTTTGACAAATGGGTAATGTCATGTATCCGCCATTACTGTCTCATACAGAATCGTTTCACTGCCCTAAAAATCTGCTGTGCTTCAGCTATTCATCCCATCCCGCCACCATCACCACCATACCTCAAAATCCCTTACAGCCAATGATTTTTCACGCACGATAATGGCTCGCCTTTCCAGAATGTCCTATAGTTGGAATTGTACAGTAAGTAGCTTTTTCGGACTGAATTCTTTCACTTAGTAATATGTATTTATGGTTCTTCCATGTCTTCTAGTGGCTTGATAGCTTATTTTTTAGCGCTGAATAATATTCTACTGTATGAATGTACCACAGTTTGTTTATCCATTCACCTATTGAAGGATATCCTGATTGCTTCCAATTTTGGGCAATTATGAATAAAGCTGCTATAAACATTTGTGTGTAGGTTTTTGTGTGACGTAAGTTTTCAAGTCATTTGGGCAAATTCCTAGGAGTGCAATTGCTGGACTGTAAGACAGTGTTTAGCTGTATAAGACACTGCCAGACTGTCTTCCAAAGTAGTCATATCTTCTGCATTCCTAGCCAGCTTTATTTTTAAAATAACTAGCATTTATTGAAAACCTAGTGTGTGCCAGCCACCTATATGCTTTATCTCATTTGATCCTCCGAACAGCCCTATGAGGAACTATTATTAATATTCCTCATTTTGCTTCTCTTCAATTTTCTACATCCTTTTTGAATCTATAATGGCAAAAACTAAATAATTTTCTTCAACATATCATATTCCAGTTACATCCTCCTAGTCCTTGAGATTGTTCACTATCTCCACATCCGGAATCCCTATTGTCTACTTTGGTTCCCAAGAATCAATTTTCGTTTCTGATTTATTAATATATTTTTGAATTCTAATTTATTAATATATTTTTGAATTCTATTCTAATTTTCTGAGGTACAATAACCCCACCCACTTCATGCTAGCTACCACATTAAGGAAGGCTACACTTTAAATTCTTTCTAAAAGAATGTCTGAACATGAATGTTTCCAGACATTCAAATATTCATAGTTCTGTAATACTATGCCCCCAATCTCTGCAGTTGAATAGTTTGCTAATTGTTTTATGTGGGTAATTTGTTTGCCTATTAAATTATAAACTTCTGGACATCAGAAACCAAGCATCATACTTCTTTTCATCCCCTACGACATCCAATACATTATTAGGCACCATAGGCATTTGTTAATATTCAACAGTTGAGTCCTAATGCTCAGAAACAAATATGACCAGAACATGCTTGGACCCTCTCTATGACAGTCCCCGTAGTGTTCCTGGCATTCCCAATAGTAATCATGTCACCCTAAGCTCCTCTCACCAAATCTTTTCACTAGTCACAGAATTAGTTTATGCACTATATAAAAATGGAAGAGTACAGAAACAAAAATGGACCATATGTGATATTGTTCATAAAAGATCAAATGAGTAAATACCCATAAAATGAATGTTTGGTATCATCTCTAAGGCTTTACTGTGAAAAATGAATATAAATTTTGCTTTTGCAGTTATAGAAGCTTCTGTGTACATTTCCCTGATGATATTGGTGGTAGCAACAATACCATATTCCTAACTCGCCAAAAGCTAAAAATCTCAGAGATGGTACATATATAAACAACTAACGAAATAGACTCCATTTTTCTCTCTCTGTATTACTCAAATTGAAAAAAACTCAGAGTTATCAATTCTTCTATAAGACACGCAGGTCTAGGCTTGTCTAACTATGATTTCTGCTAACTGGCCACAGCCTAGTATTTTCACACCTCTTTGTACTAAATGGTTAGAACTGATCACTCCACCAGAAGCTGTCACTGAAACACCTTCATCTAAAAATCTTAATAATATGTGCAGCAATAGGATTGAATTTTTAAAATATTATTCTATTTTTTGCATTTCAGTAAACTCTTGCAAACGCCACCCGTTTGCCCTTTATACAATTAAGTATACATAAACGCCTGTTAAAATTACTGGAAAAAAATTTTTGTTTAATAAATTTGTCATGTATAGTTAGTACATTTCTAGTCTGGACAACTCTTTGGATAATTACCTGAATATTTTATAAGTGCTTTAGACTGCTCATCTAACTTGGTATAAAGGCTGTTTGCTGAAGAAAACTAAGGGTGGGGGTGGGGGGTGGAGAGGGAGTAAAACACCAAGCTTCGCTAATAAGTAGTTCTCAGAAATATCAGCTCCCAATTTACTACTTGTACACAATGGGCCAGTTGGAACTTGCATGGTGATCCAATTTGCCACAGCTCTTGTTTTTAGTCTTTGTGGAGCTGCTGCGCGCGAGCACAGTGGGGGCCGCTCATGCGCATCCCCTGAGTCAATCAGTGGGCTTTTGTTTCCTGCTGGTCAAAAATATCAGGTGGCTTCAAGAGTCTAATTATCAATGAAAAATTAAATTCAATACAGAAATGTGGCCACAAGTACCCCTCTCCTCACCTTTTCTGTACCCTCCCCACCCCAGGTATGGGATGGAGTATCAAGTTATTCCTTAGAATTCCAAAGACAGAACAAGAAAAAAGGCTCGGACCTGGGGAAGCAAGCAGAAAAATAATCGATTTTTATTCACTCATATTTCTCCCTTTTTTGGTGGAGAATTGGTCTAATTACCATGGACGTTCTCTAAATCCGCAAACAGGAGGGCATTTCCTGCAAGAATCGTTAGGCCAAGCTTATCTCAACACTGCTTCATAAAATTGTCTGGCCAGAGTTTCCATCAGAAATTGAATAAACAGAGAAAAAGAAGATATGTATATATGTGTGTGTGTGTGTATATATGTGTATATATATATACATATATATATATATATATACAGTTATTGCCAATAACTTCAATTTACTTGCTAATCCAAATATGCCCTTTTCTAATGTAGTCAAAGAGTTCTTACTGGTCACTAAAGCATATACTTATCCCTGCTAAATGTATTCACAGTTCTGGAAGCACGAAGTTGAAAATGCTTGTAACTGCCACTTAATTCAGGCCTTCAAAGTTCAAGGTAGACATAGGTTCCTCACTTCACATTCAAAGTCACAGAACAGAATTTGAACCAACCAAAGCCAGGTATGGTACACCTTTAATTTTCCACATGTTTTCCCTTTTAACCCTCTTGTATTTTAAATAAATAAACAGTGCTGTATTGATAAGTGATCAATTAAGCTTATGGTGGGGGAAAATCCTACCATGTTAAAATCTCCAGCCTTATCAACTTTTCCCTTAAGTGAACTCTCCCAAAAGTGAAATATTAAAGCCAAGTACGATAAGGCTTTTCATTATGGTCAAATACCCCAAATACACTGTCATCACACACTATTTTTAAAAATCCAACAATAAGAATTATGGTTGATTCACAAATACCATTGAAGTATAAACTGTTCTATCATAGGAGAAACTAGCAAGAAATTATATCAACCTTGGATTATATATCTCTAGAGAGTATCTGATCACACAATACACTTTTCTCTATGAGTTCAAAGGTATAAATGGTAACAGATTGGGCTAGATACTCCTCTGGTGCTCCAAAATTCTTAGAAAATCAATTATGAAATTGGGATCATGAAGACTCAACAACCAAATTATAGCTAAACTTCTCCAAGGGCACTTTTGGCACTCAAGAGCAAAACAGAATAATTAAACAAACACCCTTATGACTAGAGGAAAACAAAAAAAAAAGTAATATTAAAGGTAAATGTACAATATGTGAATACATGAATCTGTATTTTTAATGTTTTAAATAGAGAACAGTAGTTGTTTGACATTCTTTGGATTTTACACATTTATGTGACTCTTACTAATTATTTTATCTTAATATCCAAGACAAAATGTAAGTGTGCATAGCAGTACTGGATCAGAAATAAAGAATTACTGATGAGGGTCATTCTTTACAAATGTGTTAGATTTAAATGATTAGAAATGATAAAACTTCAACATTAGTGTAACCTAGATAAATATTATTCTTTTCATATACTTTAAACCTATAACAACCAAACACGTATCAAAGGCTGTGTTCCTATTTTGATACATCTTTGTTGAAATGGGCTTAATTAAATGGGCACAGCTAACTTTTTCTCATTTCATACATTTCCTCACCATTTACTGAAAAAAAATATCAACTTTACCATTAAAAAATGTAGTTGGCTGCACAGAATACCACGCTTTTCCTTTCAGTGGATTCTAATATTGTCTACCTGGGGTTTTTTAAGAGATACTATTTTATCTAAAACTAATAATTAATATAACATTACATATATTTGTATAATAAACAGTACAGTGCACATTTAAACAAAAGTTAAACAACATAAAGGAGGATCTTTTTACCCAGGACATAAGGTGAAGGTAAACATATTATGAAAATGCATTTCAGGTTTTCCGGTCTTCTTAAGACACACCCAGAAGCTTCTTTTAAAAAAAAAAAAAAAAGTAGTAAATGCTCTTTAAAGTTGCATCATACATTTTATATTATAAATTATTAAAGGACTTAATGGACAATGCACTAGAAAGAAAACAGACAAATTACAAAATAATTTAACGTTGCAAAGAAACAGAGCAACTTGCAGGACATTAAACACTCTATTTTGACATGGAATGCCTGAAGCTAAAGCAATTAACGCTGCAAAATATTGCTGGCTGACATGAAGTGTATGTAAATTTGTCATTCATTGGCAAAGGTTTGTACCAATCACTGGGAATGTTCACAGTAAAACAATCCATGTAGCATAAAATGCTTTAAGGGAAGTCCTCTAGAAGAGTAGTTATGTATCATTTAGGCATATAATCATTATCCACAGTAAATTTTTAGTTTAATAAAAGAACTCTCTATAGAAATGACCTTAAGATTGAGGATTAGTTCTTGACACATTACATATATTTATGTTCATTTCTTAAAGGAAAAATACCGTTTTTAACACACTCCATCACCAGAAAAGAAATACAAGCTAAAAATTAACATTATAATTTGGTTATGCTTTTCCCTAGACCCCCAAAATTAGGCCTACCTTTGAGGATTGTATCTAACCCTACCCTCTGGAAGTAGTGTCCAACAGAGCCCTACTGAATTCTAGCCAGTGACCTGATTTAGCCCAGCTTAGAAATAGTGGTATTCTTCCACAGCAGGTGGGGGGAAGGACAAAAAACATCACAGTAATCCCCCAAATGCACTGTTGCTATGGAAGAGAAGGGGAGGCCTGCTGGGATTAAAAGTCACAAAATATTTGGGCAGTTGAGAAGATGTAGGCCCACCCTCTAATGCCAAAGCCTGAAGAGTCTCCTTGCCAGGACCCCCTGGCCATTTGGCATTGCAGAGAAAAGCTAGAGAGAACCCTAGCAGACGCTGCAAGGAAACAAGATGCATTTTAATATTCATCTACCAATGCTCTTTAATTGTCCTTTCAAACTAGGTGAGCTATCAATAAACTGGGAGCCAAGAGAGTATTTTATACCAAAAAAATGACTTCACCATAATAAACAGTATAAATAGAATAGCTGGTGAATGCCAACTCTTACATTTCCAAGAGATTTCACCAATGAGTTTAATTAAACTTTCCCAAGCCTAGGAATGGGAGAACATCTATCTTTCTCCTTTTTCTTTTAAAAAGAGCTGGTTCATAAAATTTCACAGCTCCAATTCTCCTTTGTAAGACCCTACATTCAGTCTTTATTGACTAACATAGAAAAAAAATAGTGGATTAATATCTAGCCTTATGTTTTGGAGAAAATCATCACAAGCCTCAGATTCCATTTGATAAATAAAAAGCTGTATAGGAGACCTGTCAAACATTTAAGGTTATACATAAGCATTGTGTCGATAATCCACACCAGTCACCCTTAAACACTATGTCTAAATTAATTGAATTGGGCATTTAAATATATACATATAGACACTAATAAAGAAAAATCTCTCTTCTAGAGTTTAATGATCCTTTTGGCCCCTGTATAACCTATAGGATAAGAATATGAGCTTGTGAGAGCTCGATAAACATTTACTGAGCATCTCTGATAGGCATTGGGGGAATTTTTAAAATTCTTATTAGATATCCTCAAAAGGCATATAGTCAAAGGAGAAAAAGGGACAAGTAATCAAATATCAAGGAGGCCTGGTGGTGCAGTGGTTACACACTCGGCTGCTAACTGAAAGGTTGGCAGTTCGAACCCACCAGTCACTCCTCAGGAGGAAGATAGCATGGTCTGCTTCCATAAAGATTACAGCCTAGGAAACCCCATAGAGCAGTTCTACTGTGTCCTATAGGGTCACTGTGAGTCAGAATCAACTTGACAGCAACGGGTTTGGTTTTTGGGTTTGGAATCAAATACTATACATGGCAGAATGGCACACATACTAAACACAAATATAAGGGATTAAGAAAAAGAGTAGAAGGAGTGGGAGGAGACAGGAGAAAAATTAAAGTAAACAGAGAAAAGGCACTGGAATGCAGAATGGAAAGTGGTAGAATGACTCCAAAAACTGGCTCAAGTGCCACGTTGTGATTCAAGCAGTAATCTATTTCGCCATGCTTTCTTACTGTCACAGTTACCAATTTCATAAGAGTTTTAGGAATATATACCTCTCATAGGGGGCTCTAGGATATACATGCAAATAAATGTTTTAGTATCTGCTTCACGAGTTTTCGGTCATCTCTACAGTTATGGTAACTTAGAAAAGGGACAGACAGTCTTAACTTTTACATGTCAGCAGAACAATTTCTAAGTTGAAAAGATAATCACATATTTTCAGTAACAGTAAATCATAGCAATGCTACACAGTAGGTGTGAATACATTTCAAATTCCTAAGAATTAAATAATTTCAAAATTACTTCTACCTTTAAACAGTAATAACCATTGGTCTTTTTCAATCTAGAAGTTTTAAAATATTCTAATGTCCTTTCTCCTAAGCCTCGATATAGCAGGAAGAAGTTGAAATGTGATAAACATGTTGTATTCTATGAAGTACGATATTAATCTCATAAAAAGCATGATCCACTTGAGCCTTGCTCTCTTGTGAATTATGAATCATTTTACTACTCTGGGGATAGCTATTGTGTCTCGAAGATTCCTACTTTGTTCAGTTTTTTCCTCAAATATCTTGTATCTAAGGTATCTAGGAAATCTGAAGTTCCCATATGAAATATCTTAGTATATTCTTTCAACACACTTTCCATACTTCCCATAATAAGATAGAAGGAATACACAGAGTCACTGTACCAAAAAGAATTGGTCAACATTCAGCCATTTCAGGAAGTAGCATATGATCAAGAACCGAGGGCAATGAAGGAAGAAGTCCAAGGTGCAATGAAGGCATTGATGAAAAACAAGTCTCCAACAATTGACGGAATACAAATTGAGATGTTTCAACAAATAGATGCAACACTGTAAGCACTTACTCATCTATGCCAAGAAATCTGGACAACAGCTACCTGGCCAACCAACTGGAAGAGATTATATTTGTGCCCATTTCAAAGAAAGGCGATCCAACAGAATGCAGAAATTATCTAAGAATATCATTAATACCACATGCAAGTAAAATTTTGCTGAAGATAATTCAAGAATGGTTGCAGCAGTATGTCAACAGGGAACTGTCAGAAATTCAAGCTGGATTCAGAAGAGGACATGGAATGAGGGGTATCATTGCTGATGTCAGATAGATCTTGGCTGAAAGCAGAGAATATCAGAAAGATGTTTACCTCTGTCTTATTCACTATGCAAAGGCATTTGACTGTGTGGATCATAATAAATTATGGATAACTCTGCAAAGAATGGGAATTCCAGAACACTTAATTGTGCTCATGAGAAACCTGTACATAGACCAAAGGGCAGCCATTTGAACAGAATGAGGGGATACTGCATGGTTTAAAATCAGGAAAGGTGTGTGTCAGGGTTGTATCTTTCACCATACGTATTCAATCTGTGTGCTTAGCAAATAATGTGAGAAGCTGAACTGTATGAAGAACATGGCATCAGGATTGTAGGAAGACTTAACAATCTGCGATATGCAGATGACACAACCTTGCTTACTGAAAGTGAAGAGGACTTAAAGCACTTACTGATGAAGACTACAGCCTTCAGTATGGATTACATCATCATAACATAAAGAAAACAAAAATCCTCACAACTGGACCAATAAGTAATATTATGATAAACACGGAAAATATTGAAGTTATCAAGGATTTCATTTTACTTGGATCCACAATCAACGCACATGGAAGCAGCAGTCAATAAATCAAATGATGCATTGCACTGGGCAAATCTGCTGCAAAAGACCTCTTTAAAGTGTTGAAAACGAAAGATGTCACCTTGAGGACTAAGGTGCCCTTGACCCAAGCTATGGTACGTTCAATTGCCTCACATGTACGCAGAAGCTGGACAACGAATAAGAAGACTGAAGAAGAACTGATGCCTTTGAATTATGATGTTGGTGAAGAATATTAAACATATCATAGACCACTAGAAGAATGAACAAATCTGTCTTGGAAGAAGTACAGCCAGAATGCTCCTTAGAAGCGAGCACGGCAAGACTTCGTCTCATGTAATTTGGACATGTTATCAGGAGGGACCAGTCCCTGGAGAAGGACATCATGCCTGGTAAAGTAGAGGGTCAGTGGAAAAGAATAAGACCCTCAAGAAGATGGACTGACACAGTGGCTGCAACAATGGACTCAAACATAGCAGGGATTGTAAGGATGGCGTAGGACCGGGCAGTGTTTTCGTTCTGTTGTACATAGGGTCGCTAAGAGTTGGGACTGACTCAACAGCACCTAACAAGTATATTCTTTCAACATACTTTCCATATTTCCCATAATATGTAGTATAGGAGAGCCAGAAGATCACCAAATATAATGATACTAGTTCTATTTTTCTCCCTTAGAATGAAAGGCTACTTATTACAGTCTTATTCTTTTAGTGAGTAGCTAAAATACCCAATTAGTAGAGTTTAACCATCAGGCAGAATTTGTTTTTAGAATAATGAAAATGTGTTGTCATTACATTTTTATTCCCTTCTGTATGCGTGTGTGTGTGCATGCATGTGTGCGCACATGGAGATGTGATTCATTATAACTTATTTTAACTGTTCTGTTTTCTAATTCTTCACATTTTCACGTATTTTCCAACAAAATAATAATATATAAATACTACCTGACAAAATTTTTCAGATTTTCTCAATTGGTATGCTTTTATTCTCCAGGCATCTTCAAATACAGGTGTGGTAAAATACAAAGAGAATCTGAATGTGAGCATTCTTACATGAAAAAGCATCAGTTTTCTCTCTTCTCCTGCCACACTCGTTGCAAATTCCAGTTAACAATGCATTAAGCAATACAGATAGTAATTCTGAACTCAAACATCATGCCAAGTACTTCTAGTGAAAAACAGTTGCTAAACGTAGCTTCATTTTGAAAGTCACTGTTTTCATTAACAGTGTCTTCCAACAGACGTTTTTCAATAGTACTACTATTAACCATGAAATTTAGCTGGTTTTGTTTACTCTTTGAGTTATACCTATTAAATTGCCAACTCAATTTATTTTCCCAGTCGTCACTACCCTGTTAAGATTATTGTTAATAACTAAAGGTCTCCCTATTCCTTTTCTTAGCTTGTGTACCTGAACCCGTTGCCATCGAGTCAATACCGACTCATAGCAACCCTGTAAGGCAAGGTAGAACTTCTCCATAGAGTTTCCAAGGAGCAGCTGGTGGATTCGAACTGCCAACCAGAAGTGGTTAGCAGTTGAGCTCTTACTGCCTGAATTTACTTCCCAACACAATTTAGAATATAGGATCCGATGGAAAGTAGACTCAATCCCTGATGTCTGCCTTCACTCCTATCCCTATTAAACAGGTTCATTTTTAGAAAATAATTGAAAGACTATTTCATGCATTTCTCTACTTGCTACACATCATCAACAACAACAACAACAAAAGTCTAATGAGTCATATAGCTACAACATAGCTATGAAAAAGGATGAGTTTAATTAAAAAGTAAACCTTTAGCATGAATTAATTCGAGAATAAGCTGAGGTCACATAACTAGTACAATTTTATCAGATTCTATTCTTCTCATTGACATCTGTAAAATGTTAGCCAAAAACTAACTGAAAATTAAAACTAAAAAAAAATTTTACTACATCACCATCAAAACATTCATTGTGTCCCTAGGATTCTTAAGTTAATGTGCTAAGTATTGAAATATGATGAAAGATGAGACATGCATGGTTCACCCCATCAAGGAAACTACATATCAACTTGTAAATGTCACTTAGAATATACAGCAGTTTTTTTAAATTAATCAATGCCTTGATGTTCAATTCCATAAACTTTTTTTGAGGATTTACCTTATAGTATGTCAAGTATTCATTTTACTTGGATCCATAATCAATGCCCATGGAAGCAGCAGTGAAGAAATCAAACAAGGTATTATCGCATTGGACAAATCTGCTGCAAAAGACCTCTTTAAAGTGTTAAAAAGCAAAGATGTCACTTTGAGGACTAAGGTATGCCTGACTCAAGCCATGGTATTTTCAATCACCTCATATACATGCAAAAGCTGGACAGTGAATAAGGAAGACTGAAGAAGTACTGACACTTTGAATTATGGTGTTGGCGAAGAATATTGAATATACCATGGACTGCCAGAAGAATGAACAAATCTGCCTTGGGAAAAGTACAACCGGAATGCTCCTTAGAAGCAAGGATGTTGAGAGTTCATTTCACTTACTTTGGACATGTTATCAGGAGGGACCAGTCCCTGGAAAAGGACATCATGCTTGGTAAAATAGAGGGTCAGTGAAAAAGAGGAAGACCCTCAAAGAGGTGGATTGATACAGTGGCTGCAACAATGGGCTCAGACACAGAAACAATTGTGAGGATGGCACGGGACCAGGCAATGTTTCATTCTGTTGTACATAGGGTCATTATGAGTTGAAACCGACTCAACGGCGCCTAACAACAACAACAACTTTATAGTAGACACTGATCTAGAGATTGAGGACAAAGAAAAATATATAACACAGTTCTTGAGGATAATGTTCAATATTAATTTACTAGTTATGACCACTAGTGTACGGTGAATATGCACAAGATTGACATTCTTGGCAACGTTCCAGAATTTAGAAACCAGGACTTAGAGAGATGTGATGACATTTTCGTTTATAAGTAGACTTTGAGTGTATTATTTCATTGTCGCCTGCCCAATCCAAAAGGAATATGTCTCATCTTGGTAAAGAAAATGACCATTAAGCACTCTCAAACATAAAGACCGATGTCTCTGATTCAAGAATGAGTTTAGAAAGGAAGGCTCCAGGGTAAAGCTATCAGCTGAAAAATTAGTTGAGATAAATGTTTATGTGCATACTGTGTATTCATGGAAAGCTGAAAGCTTTTCTTAATGAGGAAGTATTCAAAGTTTTACAACACTGATGTTGAGTTGTAGGGGATTCCTAAAATGCTGTCAGAGTTAACTGCAACAGATGCCACTCAGCCAATCAAAAAAAAATCTGAAATTCATAAGGTAGTTGATCAGATTCTCACCCATGTAACAGATAATGGGTTCTCTTATATACATTCAGTTTCATACCGCTATAGAATTGCTTATCTTAGTAGACTGTAAGACAATCACAGCATTTCACTCCAGGGAATATAGATCAAAGAAGGTGAAAGATAACTAATTATAGCTGCCAGAAGTCAAAAGTCAAGGCTTCTATAGATATGGCCAAGTCTCCATGCAAGCACTGGGAGTATACATCTTTCCTAAAATTGACATTACTCACATATGAAGTTACAGAATCTCACAAATTCAACTCCTTCATAAATCTGCTCTATGCATAGTGCCTTACACTACATATATTCTTAGGTTAATCTTGAAAAAGGAGACCACTCTAAACATCTCCTAGTGAAAGATAATATTTGTCTATAAAAAAGAATGAAAACAAGAAGGTATAACGTGTTATGTTTCCAGATTTCATTTAAATAAATATAAGTGATTCTATCTTTTGAGTAATGGGAACTACATAGGTCATAGAATTCTATCTGTGGAGCAAGTTGAGCCTAAAGAAAAGTGGGGAAAATGTCAACAAATTTGGTGCTGAGGAACGAGATTTAAACATTATTTTTATAGGCCAGTTGATTTAAGTTTGTTTCTAAGGGCTAATCTGTGTTGTTTTGAAGAACATCATTTGACTCTCAATGTATTACAAACCACAGAATAAGAATTTATATTATATTAGGGCCCAACTATTTAGTAATGTGAAACATGCACACAAGTTAAAATTAAATTTCCTTTTAAAATGCTAAATTTTCAATTTAAGAGAATATGTTAAAAAATAACTTTAAATCCACCGACTTATGGAGGCGGGGCCAAGATGGCAGAGTAGTCAGATGGCTTCCTATGTCCCTCTTACAACAAAGACTTGAAAAAACAAGTGATTTGATTGTATATGGATATCTAGGAGCCCTGATCGGAAGCAGCAAGGAGTTGCCTGAACTGACCCGGCAGGAGCCACAGCCCTTCAGCCCCGATAGGCTCGGGTTGCACAGGGAGGTGATCATACAGCTCCCCTCGCTCACTCCAGAGTCAGTTTCCACATCGAGAAAGATCCAGCAGCAGAGATTCTGCTTGGACACTCCAACGAGTGAAAAGCAGCACCCAAGTGGCTAAAGATAAGTACATATGTGCGGCATTTCACGGGGATTTAAAAAAAAAAAACCCATTTGGGAAATACCTCTCTCCCATTTACCCCCTCCCTCCCCACTCTGCACCAGGTCCAGCCAGCTTCAGCGATCTCTGAGTCCCCTGGGCTGGAAGTAGATCCCATAAGGCACCCTGACCCATTCTCCTGGCCTTGGCGAGGGAACAAATTCACAAACAGGGAAAAAATAAGCTACGGGCTCCCCTAAGCCAGGAACTCAGGGTTGGCACAGCTCCTTTGCCTGGGCACAGGCATAAGGGGTCCACAGACTTTGTATAGACTTGTGTGGACCCATCTCAACAGTGTAACTGCTCATTATTATAGTACAACAGGGTAAACAACTGAAGTCTAACTTTAACTGTTTCAACTGTGAAGTGGCAGATTTGTGATGCTTGACACTGCTCTGCCCTTTAAGCAGGCACCTTACCTGTCTCTATCAGGTGCCACCTAGCCACCTGCTAGAGGGGTCCAAGAATAAGTGGTGCCCCCCAGTCCTTATACCCAACAGAGTACAGTGCTCATAGTCCAGCTACAAAACTCACCTACCTGCTCGCTTTAGGGAACAGGGACACGCTTTTGTTGCAGACACTCAGGGGCAGCTGTCAGCCCCTGCCTTGCTCAGCGTGTGACCCCCTGCTGCAGCCAGATACATGTGCCTACACCAATCACCCATGCCTCTCTAAGACTGTAGGTGAGAGCCTGTGCCACACACTTGGTGACAGACTGCCTGGACACCTGAGCTGAATCCATACAGGAAAATTTTAACGGACTCCTAGGCACACATACTTAGTTATAGACCTAACTACCTGGTGACAGGACATTAGAGCTTCAAAGGTGCCACTAATCAAACTAGCGCACACAAGCAGCCTATTTTGCCATATTAAAACAAAACAAAACAAGAAGCTAGGACACACTAAATAAATATAAAATAAAATTGTAATAACTTACTGATGGCTCGGAGACAACAGTCAACATCAAATCACATAAAGAGGCAGTCCGTGATGGCTTCAGCAAGCTCCCAAAATAAAGAATCAATAAATTTTCTGGAGAAAGAGAATTTCTTGACATTACCAGAGTCAGAATACAAAAGACTAATATACAGAACTTTTCAAGAAATTAGAAAGGAAATTCTTTAAAATGTAGAGAATCCAAAGAACATACAGAGAAAGCAGTAATGGAACTTTAAAAAGTTACTCAAGAGCATAATGACAAATTTAATAGGCTGCAAGAATACACAGAGAGACAGCAATCAGAAATCCAGAATATTAACAATAAAATTTCAGAATTAGACAACCCAATAAAAAGTCGTAGGAATAGAATTAAGGCAGTAGAAGTCAGAATTAGTGACACTGTATATAAAGCACTTGACATCAACTTATTTGAGGAAAAATCAGATAAAAGAATTAAAAAGCATGAAGAAACTCTAAGAGTCATGTGGGACTCTATCAAGAGAAATAACCTACGAGTGATTGGAATACCAGAACGGGGGGATAACAAAAAATACAGAGAGAATTATTGAAGATTTGTTGACAGAAAACTTCCCTGATATCATGAAAGACGAGAAGATACCTATCCAACATGCTCATCGAACCCCACATAAGGTAGATCCCAAAAGAAACTCACCAAGACATATTAAAATAAAACTTGCCAAAATCAAAGTTAAAGAGAGAATTTTAAGAGCAGATAGGGATAAAAGAAAAGTCATCTACAAAGGAGAGTCAATTAGAATAAGCTCGGACTACTCAGCAGAAACCATGGAGGCAAGAAGGCAATGGGATGACATATATAAAGCCTTGAAGGAAAAAAAATTGCCAGCCAAGAATTATATATCCAGCAAAACTGTCTCTCAAATATGATGACAAAATTAGGGCATCTCCAAATAAACAGAAGTTTAGGGAATTTGCAAAAACCAAACCAAAATTACAAGAAATACTAAAGGGAGTCTTGCGGTTAGAAAATCAATAACATCAGATAACAATCCAAGACTAGAACACAGAACAGAGCAACCAGACATCGACTCAGATAGGGAAGTCAAAAAAATACATCAAAGCTAAAACATTGAAAATAGGGAAACAGAGATATCAATATGTATAAAACAACAACATTAAAACAAAAAAGAGGCACTTAAAATATATATAGACATAGATTTTTCATACGGAGGGGAAGTCAAGAGTCAAGGTGATAAAAAGAAATAAAAGACTGGTATAAATTTAGAAAAATAGGGGTAAATATTAAGGTAACCACAAAGGAAACAAACAATCCTACGAATCAAAATGAAAAACTAGAAAAATATAAAGACTCAGCAAACACAAAATCAACAACAATGAAAAAAATGAAAAGAAAATACACAAAGAAAAACGACTCAGCACAGAAGATTAAGGGGAACAAAGAAACTGTGAAAAACACACAAAAAAAGACATCAAAATGACAGCACTAAACTCATACCTATCAATAATTATGCTAAATGTAAATGGACTAAATGCACCAATAAAGAGATGGAAAGTGGCAGATTGGATAAAAAAGTACAATCCGTCCATATGCTGCCACAACAGGCACATCTTAGACTTAAGGACACAAACAAGCTAAAACTCAAAGGATGGGAAAAAATATATCAAGCAAACAACACTCAAATAAGAGCAGAAGTGGCAATATTAATCTCTGACAAAATAGATTTTAAAGTAAAACCCACCACAAAGGATAAGGAAGGACACTATATAATGATTAAAGGGTCAATACACGAGGAGGACATAACTATAATAAATATTTACACACTCAGTGACAGGGCTCCAAAATACATAAAACAAATTCTAACAGCACTGAAAAGAAAGATAGACAGCTCCACAATAGCAGTAGGGGACTTCAACAAGCCACTTTCGGTGAAGGACAGAACATCCAGAAAGAAGCTCAACAAAGACACAGAAGAGCTTAATGCTAAAATGAACTAACTTGATCTCACAGACATATAC
>NW_004443994.1:5607023-5626389 GCF_000243295.1 Trichechus manatus latirostris
CAGGGAACACAACAGAGAGTCCCTGATGGATCAGGAGAAAGGTGGGGTGCAGAACTCACATTCTAGTAAAAAGACCAGACTTAATGGTCTGACTGAGACTGGAGGAAACCCAGAAAGCAGAGCCCCTGGATTCTCTATCAGCCCAAAGCTAAAATAATTTCCGAGGCCAATTCTTCAGACAGGGATTGGACTGCACTGTGGGACATAAAGTGATACTCATGAGGACTGTGTCTCTTAGCTCAAGTAGAAACAAGAGACTAAACAGGCAGCTTCTGTCTGGAGGTGAGATGGGAAGGCAGAGAGGGTTAGGAGGTGGTTGAATGGACATCGGGAATCAGGGGTAGAAAGGAGGAGTGTGCTGTCACAGTATGGGGAGAGCAATTACAGTCACATAACAATGTATGTATAAATTTTTGTATGGGAGACTAACTTGAAATGTAAACTTCATTTAAACTACAACAATTAAAAAAAATTTTTTTTAAATCCATCCACTTACGAGCAGCTGATATTTGACAGAGGCTCAAACTCCATTAAATGGGGAAAAGACAGTCTCTTTAACAAACGGTGCTGGCATAACATCTACATCTGTAAAAAAATGAAACAGAACCCGTACCTCACATCATGCACAAAAACTAACTCAAAATAGGTCAAAGACCTAAATATAAAATCTACAACAATAAAGATCATGGAAGAAAAGATAGGAACAACTCTAAGGAGCTCTAATACATGGTATAAACAGTATACAAACCATAACTAACAATGCACAAATACCTGAAGAGAAACTAGATAACTGGGAGCTACTAAAAATCAAACAATTATGCTCATCAAAAGACTTCACCAAGAAGTAAAAAGAAAACCTACAGACTGGGGAAAAAAAAATGTGGTTATGACATATCCAATAAGGGTCTAATCTCTAAAATCTACAAGATACTGCAACACCTCAACAACAAAAAGACAAATAATCCAATTAAATATTGGGCAGAGGATATGAACAGACACTTCACCAAAGAAGACATTTAGGTGGCTAATAAACACGAGGAAATGCTCACAATCATTAGCCACTAAGGAAATGCAAATCAAATCTACCATGAGTTACCGTCTCACACCAACAGTGCTGGCACTAATCCAAAAAACACAATATAACAAATGTTGGAGAGGCTGTGGGGAGATTGGAATTCTTATGCACTGCTGGTGGGAATGTAAAATGGTACAACCACTTTGGAAAACGATTTGGCACTTCCTTAAAAAGCTGAAATAGAAATACTATACGATCCAGCAATCCCACTCCTAGGAATATACACAAGAGAAATAAGAGGCATCACACAAATAGACACATGCACACCTGTGTTCACTGCAGCACTATTTACAATAGCAAAAAATGGAAACAACCGAAATGCCCAGCAACAGACTAGTGGATAAACAGATTATGGTACATATACACAATGGAATATTATGCAATGATAAAGAACAATGATGAATCCCCAAAACATCTCACAACACAGATGAATCTGGAGGGCATCATGCTGAGTGAAATAAGTCAATCACGAAAGGAGAAATATTGCATGAGACCACTATTATAAGAACTCAGGAAAAAGTTTAAATACAGAAAAAAGCATTCTTTGATGGTTATGAGGGTGGGGAGGGAGGGGAAGGGGAAAACTAACTAGATAGTAGACAAGGATCAACTTTGGTGAAGGGAAGGACAACACACAATACAGACGAAGTCAACACAACTCAACCTGGACACATCCAAACAATTTGAGGGACAGAGTAGCTGGGGCTGGGGCCTAGGGACCATAGTTTCGGGGACATCTAGGTCAACTGGCGTAACAAAGTTTATTAAGAAAACGTTCTACATCTCACTTTGGTGAGTGATGTCTGGGATCTTAAAAGCTTGCGAGTGGCCATGTAAGATACATCAGTTGGTCCCATCCCACTCGGAGCAAAGGATCATTAAAGAATACCAAAGACACAAGGAAAATATTAGCCGGAAGGACTAAAGGACCAAATGAACCAGAGACTCCACCAGCCTGACACCAGAAGAACTAGAGGGTGCCTGTCTACCACCAATGACCACCCTGACAGGGAACACAACAGAGAGTCCCAGACAGAGCAAGAGAAAAATGAAGAACAGAACTCAAATTCATGTAAAAAGGCCAGACTTAATGGTCTGAGACTGGAGGAGCCCCTGAAACTATGGCCCCCGGACCCACTGGTAACCCAGAACCGAAACCATTCCCAAAGCCCACTCTTCAGACAAAGATTAGACAAGATTATAAAACAAAAAATAATACACGTGAGAAATGTGCTTCTTAGGTCAATCAGATACATGAGACCAAATGGGCAGCTCCTGTCCAAAAGCAAGATGAGAAGGCAGGAAGGGACAGGAATCAGTCGAATGGACACAGGGAACCTACGGTGAAAAGGGGGAGTGTGCTGTCACATTGTTGGGATTGCAACTAATGTCACAAAACAATATGTGTATAAATTTTTGTATGAGAAATTAACTTGAGCTGTAAACTTTCACCTAAAGTACAATAAAAAATAATAACTTTAATATAACTTTGTATTTCTTCTAAACATTTATTCATATCAAGAGTATCAAATCAATGAATTAAGACTGACTGTGAATCTTACAGACCATATAAAAAATTCTATAAAGGATAAAATGCTTAATCTCCGAAACCAAATATTTTTTAAATGCATATTTCTTACTGTTTCTAACAAGCACCTGGAGCCAGAAGAGTGACTATAGACGACTGACTATTGTTTGTTTTTGTTTTGTTTTTAACATCATAGCATTATTTCCTCTTGACTTATAAAGACTAAAGTATTATCTTCTTGTGATGCTGAGATTGAGAGATAGGGAGACATTTATATCATGTACTCTGTAATATAATCAATGATATGTATTCTACATCACAAAACAGAAGGACCATGATTTGATCTCTCCATATCTGCAAATGTGGTAGAGTGTGCCTCATAACAGGTTTTCATTATACTTTGTGTCCATAAAGTATTTTTTTTATTATACTGTAGATGAAGGTTTACAGAACAAACTAGTTTCTCATTAAACAGTTAATACACATATTGTTGTATGACATTGGTCAACAACCCCACAACATGTCAACACTGTCCCTTCTCGACCTTGGGTTCCCTATTACCAGCTTTCCTGTCCCCTCCAGCCTCGTAGTCCTTGCCCCCCAGCTGGTGTGCCCCTTTAGTCTCGTTTTGTTCCACAGAGCATTTTAAGTCACCATAGTCATATAAACTGATATTTCAATACTACCCACATGACCCCAAATAGAGTTTTCAAATCAGAACTCCATAGAGAAATCAGTCCCAAAACATTACAGCATTTTTAAACATTTAGAAGAGCTATTAAATTTTATTGAACACTAAAATCTTTTATATGCATTAGGGCCTTGTATGGATATTTACACAAGATAATAAGGATAAGTGAAAAAACACAAATCGGTATATATTTGTCTATACAGATAAGGAGATGCTTCTGTTTGCATATGGAATTTCCTGAAGATTAGGGGGAAAACTCAAAACTAAATAAATATTTAATATGTCAGCACCTGTCATATAGTTTGTGTGTGTGCTTTACTACTACTGACTAGCAGTAGGACTGCTACTCTAACCAGCTTCATTAAAGAATAAAGGAAAAGTAATAAGTCATTTCACACTCTGTCTGACCATTATACAATAATAGCAAGATTTCATGCAAGGGTACAACATTATGCCCATCTGCAATCACAGTCTCTTTGCAAAAATCTCAATTCACACTTCACATGCAGCTAACCTTGTTACCATCCCTTCCTAAATCCATCAGTGTTGCAGCTGCACGTCTTCACAGCCCAACATCTTAAAATTCATCACTTTGGCACCTTAGCATCACTATAGGTCAAGATAAAGAATCCAACCAAGAATAATTAAAGGGCACCCAGATGTTTACTTTACTTATCTCAATCCTTTCCTTTAACATATCTGAATTGTCTGTGTGTACTATTTCTTTCATATTTTTAAGATTTGTGCAATGTGATTATTGTAAGGGTATGAGAATAATTAAAGGACACCCAGATGTTGAGTTTAGCTATCTCAAGCCTTTTCGTTAACATGCCTGAATTGCCTATGTGTACTATTTCTTTCATATTTTGAAGATATGTGCAATGTGATTATTTTAAGGGTATGAGACCTGGAACAATAAATTTCAGACTTTTTTTTTTTTACAAATATAGTTCTTTGTAGTTGAAATTTGAACAAGAGGCGTGATAATGAGTAGGTTGAGAGAAGGAAAGGTGTTATCTCATTAAGGTAATTACTAAGACATCCCCACCATTATATCGGTTTGAAAATGTGGCAATTAAAGTGCCCTACATGGGCTCCTGGAGACAAGGGAACAAGACAGTTCTCTTGGAACTTCTATGTTACAGTTAATGTGTGTCATGTAAATGAAAAGGTAGAATATTGCTATTTAATTCTTTTCCTCAACGCCCCCCACCTCCACCCTCAAATTTCTCTGTGGGTTATGATTCTTTTTTTTTTTTTTTCCTTTAACCTGAATTTAGTTCTCATGAAAGGTGCCATATTGACAGCCTTAGAAGCTAAAGCCTTCTATTTGTCCACATAATAGAGCACAGAAGACAGTAGGGCAAGCTAAGTGGACAACATACTGCCGACCTAAATCAAAAGGACCTAACTTTCTTCTCCACTCCTTAGTCAGGCAAGTCTCCTCCTCTGGTTAGGAGGTTTCCAAACTGATACTCAAACGACACTGAAGCTGAAAAAACACACACAGACAAATTTAAGTGGTGTTCTTAGCTTACTTCACCACAACTTACAGGTTAACTCATGAAGCTCTTGATTTATCCAGGCTGAATTTGCAGTATTCACTAAATCCACTGCTTCTGATCAGTAATTCATTTCCCCTTTTGTCACTGAGCTGGTCACCTTGATCTTTCATTGCTTCCACTGCCCTAATCAAGATCAATAATAAAGTGATACACCAAGTAACATGTAGAAACCTTTCTCAAGTATCTTGCTTGCATGCTCATTGAAGCATTATTTATCTCAAATAAGGAAAACAGTGTAAATGTCCAGCCATAGAAGAATGGTTGAATCAACTATGACACATTTACTGGAGAGAAGATTATGCATCAAATGTTATATTTATAAACAGTTTTCAATAACAAGGGGAAATGCTTGTAGTACATGGAAAAAAGCAAAAATGAAGTTGCAGATAAAATATGATCACAACTATACAAAAATGCACAACAAAAATCTAGAAATAATAAATCAAACGTTAGCAGTGGTTTTCTGAGTGATATAAGATGGATTTTTTTCTCTACTTATGAGCATTTTACAAGTTTTCTATAATAAGTATGTATTACTTTTATAATCTGAAAATTATTTTAATAATTTTTTCAGAAATTTTCAGTTTCTTCTGTAATATGATTTTGCCACATAAATGTAATTCCATTAAAACTGAAGGTCAAGAATCATCTGAAAATGCAGTAATCATGTAGTTTCTCTTCCTTCCCTTTTCCCTCCCTAGCTTTAAAATGGGGGGGGGGGAGGATTGAAAGAAAAAGCCGCTAAGCAAATATGCTGTAGAAGGAACTGAAGCTTAGAATAGGTATCAAACTAGATGACCTTTCAGAATCCTTCCAACTCTGAGTTTGAACCAAAATCAGTTCTGCTTAAAATCCAATTATTTATTAATGTGGATGCTGGAAAAATATCCTTTTGCCAAATTTCTGGCAGGACCAAGTAACAGTTACATCCCCCTAACAAACTAGATCATTCATGGGAAGAAAAGCAAAGCTTGCAAAAAATGATGCCAAACCCAAGAAAGGCTTCATGAAATGCCGCTGATGTAGACAGCACTACCGTAAAGCAGCAGTGTTCTGAATGGGGTTTTTAAAATTGTATCCTGTTGAAAATATTAATTAGTAGTAAGATCCAATAAATTTACAAGATTGGTTCATCCTTTCAGCATTGGTATCCTTCAATAGGAATGCTTGGCTCATCACCTTTGACCCCAGGCACGCGAAATAGCAAAGCAAAAATCGGGAGGTCGGACGTAGGCAGGGAATGGACACAGAAAAACGGATTCCATGACATGAATCTAGGCCCTGAAATTCTCCAGGCATCCGAGAGCTTTCCTCTTTTGAATTCGCTCACCAGACGCTTCCCACCAGATCCCTGGCTGTCATACCTATTACCAGTTCCTGAAATGAAAGCAGTCATTATTGCTTTACTAAATGAGGAGGAAATGTCTTAACGTTTACATAAATTCCAATCGAATTCTACCATAATAAATATCTTCGTGGGAGGACTTTGGGCATGTGAAAATAATTGTGTCTTCTGCAGGGATAATTAGGCCACTAGACAGACGCACGGTGGCGCCTACGGGATACCCAACGTCATCCCTTAGGCACTAGCAGGGGCAAAGGGTTTTAACCCAAAATGATAACATGGGCAGGTAAGTGGAAACGGGTAAGGAAATCTTGGGGCCTGCACGCTGCAACTACTCAAGCCTGGGAAGCCTCCGCCCTGCAGAGCTAGAAGATCAAGGAAAGGGAAGCTCCTGTGATTGTGCGCAGATTCCTATCCCGTGCTCTGATTGGGCAGGGCTGAGATGGGCGGGCTGAAAATTGCCACGTGATACGGAGGGGCCCGGCTATGTGTTGCCCTGAAGAACTGGCTCTTGGCAGTGGTCTCTAAAGTAAATCTGAGAATTTCGAGGGGAATCCAAAATGTAGATTGCCAGGAATTTCTAAATTACCTTTCTAAAGCAATCCAGAAAAGAAGAAAGATAAAGGGGAGCGCCCCACCGTTTGTGCTGTTTGTGACTTTGTGGGACAATCTATGGATGCATAGCGATGAAAAATTATGTGATTCTTATGCATTTATTCACGTATGAGCATGTTTAATGTAAAGCCGCAGTGCGTTCACTCAAGGCCGATAAGGAAGTACGTGTCCCTTTGATATCCTCTTAATTTAATGGAACCGATTTTGTAAGCTTCCATTAATAGAACAGTTTGTGGAAAATAGGGCAAATGAATAATAAAGTGACATTTTTAAGTGACTGCAGCTCTGATAGACCCTATTTCCGATGGGAAACTGTTCATATCTGGGCTGGAATTTCCTTGCCCATAGTTCCGCCGATGCCCAGCCTGGGGGAGATTGAATTGGTGCAAAAGGAAGTTGTGTAAATGAGATCCTTTCATGGTCTTACCAAACATTTACATCTTTCAGAAATTATAGCATGCCAATTTTCTCAAATGAGAGCTATTAAGAATCAAAGTTTAACATTAGACCATTAGAAAATCATTTCATAGCAATTTACTCAATAGGAAACCTGGTAGTGTGAAAAGGACCTAGCGTGGTCTCTTCACTTCGGAGGTTCCACATTTAGAAACTATACAAAGTTGCTTAGCATCCCTATGGTAGGAAGTGAGTAGCACCAACTCCCACGTCTGTTTGCTGATGCCATGTCAGCCCATTGGTTTTAGAATGCGGACTAATTTTCCATCACAGAAAAAATTTTGTAGCTTTGGAGTGGGGAAACAGTGCACCACCAATGCCTAATTTCACTCTCCTGGAGGCGCACTGGTTACGAGCTTCGCTGCTAACCAAAAGGTCCGCAGTTCAAATCCACCAGCCGCTCCCAGGAAACCCTATGGGGCAGTTCTACTCTGTCCTACAGGGTCACTATGAGTAGAAATGGACTCGACCTCAACCGGTTTGAGGTTTTTTGTTGTTGTTTTCTTTTTCTTTTTTTGTGATGAGGCATTACAAATGCATATTGCTCTATAGAAAACTTTCCCTCTCATTTCACATGAAGATAGACTGTGCCTGATGAACACCCTAGAACACCTCTTCCTCCAGCCTCTAGAGGCTTTGGAGGAAACCCTGTCTCCCCAGTGGTGCCTGTACCTACAAACATGGGTAGTCAGTGCCGCTACAAATCTCTGTCAGCTCCTGAATTCAATTTAGCATTTCCATCACCTCCAACTATAATGGGGAAAAGGAAGAGGAGAGCCAGAGAGGTCAGAGGCAGATATCAAAAAAGAGGTGTTGGTGTTCCAGGACTGAGGGAAAATACGAAGGAAGGAGCTACGTGCAGGCTTCCTTTGGGAGGGGAAGGGGGGGAGTCCACGAGACAGGATGTAGATATGAACTCCCACTTGAGCATAGATTATTTTATCTTTACATGAGATGTATAAGAAGGGTCTTGCGTTGTAGACCCAGCCCAAACACTTTCCGTGAAAGTGTTTAAATTCCTGTCCCAGAGCTATAGGGCTCCTGTCCTGGTGCGGCCACTCCGCCCTGAAACACAGTCTGTAACCAGGCGCTGGAACTTGTGGCTGCAGCACTGTCCCAGGGGAATGAAGAGCTCGAAGGCCCGGCTGGAGCACGCACCGCGGTGGACCTCGCACGGAGCGGGAGATGCAGTGGGGCTTGTAGTGGGGAAGCCCCTGGCTGCAAGGTGTGCGCGAATCGTTAGCAGTAGGCAGGATGACAGCCACACTGTGGGCCTCCTCACTGAAGAATCAATGGGGGTGTCCATCAGCGCCACAAAGTGACCAGGCCCCTTTATGTAAATCCTGCGCTCGGGAAGGTCCTTCTCTTTCATTGGAACTCCCGCGGGGCGACCCGCTGTCCTAGATGAGAGAATAGCTGGAGCTGGGCGAGTCCCAAAAGCGCGGGGAGGGGCCGTGAGGTGGGAGCAGCGGTGGAGATCCGGCTCCGGTTCAACCGGACTTGTTGGGCCGGCCGCCTGCGGAGGGCTTCTCCTGGGCCTCCACCCGCGGAGGCAACTGTTCGCCAAGCTGCTCGAACGTGCCATTTAGAGCTGTTCCACTGGCGACCTCACCGCAGCCTCGGCGCAAGGGATCGAAGCAGCAGACCTGAGGCCCCATCCTCCCCAGCAGGCTTCCACTAAGAACTTACTAAACAGGGACGATTTAGAGTGATCTGCCACTGAGCACTACTTACCCCGAAATCTTTTGGTTTTTGAATTACTTTATTGATCTGAAGATTTTGTTCTTTGGTATGTGACCCTGTTTGGACTTAGAGCTAATCAGGAAACCCTGCCGGGGAGGACGTTTTGTAATCACCTCGCAGACCTCCCCCGCAGGCGCCGCCGACCCTTCCCCCGCGCGCCCCCTGCAGTCGCCCAGGCCTCTTCTGGAACCCGCCAGCCCCTGGCACCTCGCTCAGCCACGCGCCCTGGGAGCTGTCTGTGGTGCTAGGAGAGAGAACCCGGGTGAGGGAGGCCCCGGAGGAGAGACAAAGCTAGAAAACAAACTGAGAATGCAGGGTTGGCCCAGACGATCCACCCAGCAACACTCACCCTGAACGCATCCTCAGACACCTTCAAAATTCAGCCCCGTAGGAGGGAAGGAAATAGTCCCTTCTGGGTCATCTCCTCACCCCAGACAGCTGACCTGGTTTTCCAATGCAAGAGGCCAGTGATTGTCCCTTTCTCTGAAAGCACCCTCAACCCCCCCGCACCAACACACTCCTACCTAGCCCTGAGGGTGTTTAGCCTGCCAAAGGTAGGAAGGGAGGAGCAGTGGGCCCTGGCAGGGAGCCCTAACTCCAGGAAAAGACAGAGTGGCAGAAAGGAAAGCTAGCCATGGCAGAGGAAGTGGGATCGGATGAAGACCTAGCGGAAGGCTCAAGGACCCTGGGGAACTGTCGCAGGATCCATGGGTAAACCCTCCGATCAGATCAGCCTTCCACTCACCCATCCACCTGTCTCCCTCTCTTTTCTCCCCACACCCCTACCCCTAGTAGCCGGGGCAAGAGACAAGCCACCTTTCCCTCAACCAAGGATTTGGAGCTGGGGAGGAGACATCACTTCACTCCGAGGCTCAGCCCTGCCCCTGAATGTGCCCACCAGTCTCTTTCCAAGCATGTTGACTTCAAGCTGTGCCTGGCTTTTTAGAAAACTAAGCAGCTCTCATCCAGTGTATTTTTGTAACCACGTGACTTAACAGGAACTAAAGTTTCCCTGCCCTGGGGAGAGCTTTTCCAAATATTTTTAGACAGTTAAAAATATAACAAAACAAACTACTCACAAGCCATTTGTTTAAAGAAGGGAGGTGGGATTCAGCAGACTCCTGGGGAAGTACTGCCTATGCAGGAGTCAGATGGCAGGCAGAGAGGAGGAGGGAAGGCTTGGTTTGAGGGTAAGCTGTTTTATTTGCAACAGAGGAAATCTGCTGTCTAATTTGCCATCATATGGGCTTTCATTTTAAGGGATGGAGCAAAAATAAACTGATACAGGGCGGTAGGTATATCTGCTGGAGGCATGGAGCCAAGCAACAATCATTACTTTGCAACTCATTGAAAATTGCTGGCTTGGGCTAGAACAGCTGGCTGCTAGCCTGAGTGTTGACTTCCTCCTTCAAACTCACTGCAGATTTGTGCTAGGTTTGCTGGCGTCCCCGAGCTGATCTTGGGGTGGGCAAATCTCAGGGGCCTTAGTGGCTTTTTAAACATCTCTCTGAAACAAGTTTGTTTTCCTGTGTTTCTGTAACAAGTCAAGATTGATACTGAAAGTTCCTGTTTTGCCAGCCCCAGCTTAATCAAAGGAGCAATCCAAACGGAGTCTAGCCGTGGAGTGCCCTTCAGACACCAGCTGAAGGTGGGAAAATGAAAAGGAATGCAGTTCCCAGGGACAGCCAGCCTCTAAGCCTCATAACTAACTCTGGATCTCCTTGGCGAAAAGGCCTTCGCCTGTTATTTTGTTCCTTGCTTCTCAAAAACCTGGGTTGCTCCCCTCACCTCTTAGCCAGTCCCCCGCCCCCAAACTTAGTTGGGCAGGCATGGAAGGACAGAAGGATCCCTTGTGAGGGAAAGGAGTGGATTTGCGTTTGGCTTCTAAGCAGTAGTTTGAAGACGGCTGAATACTGGGGCACCTGCTGAGGTGCCCTTTTCAGAAAAAAAAGAGTAAAAAGAAGCAGCAACTCAATAACCAACTTTCTTCCTGGGACACTCCCCTCGGCATCCAATTTGCCAACTTGTAGGCAAGAGCAAGCAACCAAGGCTAATTTGGAAGGGGAGTTGATGCTTTGAGCTGTACCATTCAGGCACTGAGAGAAAACATGACTGAAGAAAAGTGACTTTGGAGGGACTCTGGTGGATCCAGAGTAGTTGCTTCCAGCAGTGGAGCAAGAGGTTAATCAGGGAACATTGCTCTCTGTAGACATAATGCTTCCCCCTGCGCTGTCCACCTGGGGAGTCCAGGTTCGGTCTTAAAAGTGAAGCAGCAGTGGGAAGGCTTCCTGGTGAATTGACTGGTGGGCTGCTGGCGGGCTGCTGGCAGCAGCCAGGTGCTATGGTTTTCTTTGGATCTGGGGGTTTGTTTGTTTTTCCCAACCAAACTTGAGGTTATTCTTTGTAGGGAGCTTGGATATGTGAACTCCAGTGACCTCCCGGGTCACCCTTGGGCCCAGAGCTGCCCAGCCCCAAAGTCCAGTACAGACAAAAGCTCCAGCCACCCCCTGCACCCCCCGCCGCAAGCCTTGGAGAGTGCCTAAATTTTAGGCCCAGGGAAGTCATTTTTAAGGAGCCCTGGTGGTGCAGTGGTTTAGCACTTGGTTGCTAACCAAAAGGTCGGAGGTTCCAACCACCAGCTGCTCTGCAAGAGAAAGATGTGGCAGTCTGCTCCCGTAAAGATTACTGCCTTTGAAACCCTATGGGGCAGTTCTACTCTGTCCTACGGGGTCACTATGAGTCGGAATGGAATCGACTGGACGGCAATGGCTTTTTAAGCCATTTTCGAATGGTTTAAACTTGATTGTAAAACCCAACAGCAGCTAAGATGGAACAAGGAGAGTCTGCTGAGTGCTGGGGCAGTGGCATCCTCACTGGACACAACAGTGCCCAGTTTCCAGCCAAGCCCAGCTGTCTCAGGTTGCCCAGCCCAGCGGGCAAAAAATGAGAAGGGCCAGTCCAGATTCTTTTGTTAGAATCAAACAAGACCAAGACCTTTTTTTACAGCAAATTGATGAGCTGGAGAGAAATCTGCAAACCACTCCCTAATTAGCCAAGGCCTGATCAAGGCGCCGGAGGCAATTTCCTCCCGGATTTCACCTCTTTTCTTTGCTGTCTTCCTTCCCATCCCTCCCCCCATCCCCCAACACACACTTCCACACCATTCCGCATTAAAAAATACACGTATGTTTTTAACTCTACTAAGGTTCAAGCGTCAGAGAAAGTTGGAGGGCAGGTCTGGATGTGCTGATTGTCTTACTCCTTTGTCATTGTACTAGTGCAGGAGTGGGAACAGATATGTGAGGATACCCAGATGGGGGATCTGATTCTGGCTACTCGGGAAGTGACCTTGGGGCAGGAGATTAGTGGGGCATAACCAAGACCTGAACCCTCCGCTCAGTTATTCCCTGTAGAGTCTTGAGCGCTAAGCCTAGTGGGGGGCTGATCTGAAAGGGGGCGCCTGCAGCCGAAGTCGGATCCTGGCCGGGGTACTCCGGTCATTTCCACACCCACACACAGTCACACACGCTCCTCCACCCTCTGGGCAGGGTCTCTTATTTTTGGTCCCAGAGGATCCAGGGGCGCGGTTAATAGGCCTGGCACGCCTTTCGCGGGCAGAGTTCGCCTTTGCATTCCCGCTCCAAGCACTGGGAACTCACCGGACTAGCGGTTCGGCGCGACGCTAGGGAGGGGATGCCCGCTGGAGACCGAGAAGGAAAGAATCAGGGTCACAGCAAGGGTTTGTTAGCTGGGCCTGTCCGCCTCCCCCGGGGCGTCCTAATTGCGCGCTCTGCAGACCCCCGCTCGCAGGCTGTCCGGCCGCTCGGGCGCCCAGCCGCGGGCGGCAGAACAGCTGCGAGGCCCACCGAGCGCTATCCGCCCGCCACCCAGCCCCTGCCTGAGTGTCCACCGCCCAGCGCTCCGGACCCTCGCTGCCCCAGGACGACCTTGAGGGAAGGGGGCAGGGGCGGACAAAGGGATCCCCACACTGACCAAACGGGGGATGCCAAGCAAGCTGGGACAGCAGGGGAAGTTGGCCGCGCACTTACCCAGTACCAACAGCCTACAAAGCAGACTTTCTCCCGCACGGCCTGAAACCGTCTACTTAAAAAGAAAGGAACTCACATATCAAATAACAGCTCGGCAGAGGCCAACATGAAAAATGGAGCTGTTTTTGTACAAGTCAACCCAACGTCTTTACAGATTTTGTAAATTCCTAATATGCCGGGAGGGATTTTTTTTTTTTTCCTAAACCAAGTTACGCATTTCCTTATCATACATTCTGCTTTAGTAAAATCAGCTCCCTTGGATTTCATCACTTGTTAAAAAAAGATAAACTTTATTTTTTTTAATTTTCAATCACAAAAAAAATCTATATTTTTGTCTAAGCATTTATTTTACTGAATCAAAAAGACATGAAAAGAAAAATCATGTTTTTACTAACGTATATAAGTGACTCTTTTTTGGACAACATATAATAAATATGATATATCACTTATCACTCAGTCTGTCAAATGTACATTTTTTTTTTCATATTATGGAGCATGCCACTTTTCCAAAAGAAAAAAGGTCATGAGAAATCAGTGCAAAGTTCTCAGTTACCCTCCTCTTTTTTCTGGGGCACTCGGAATGTCCACGTCGACGCCCTCCGCCTCCGAGTCTGTCTGTCGGTCCATCTACAATTCTCTCTGCTCGTGCAGTTTCCTCTCCGTGCCCTTCTTTCTTCCCTCCTTCTGCCCTCCCCCCTCCCTCCTGCTTGTCCCTAAAGTCGTGTTTAAAAAGAACTTGAAGTTTTGTTTTTGTCGATGTTTTCACTTACTGGTCGCACTTTGTGTGGGGTCAGCGTTTTTGCCAGTCACACTGCTGTGGGGGAGCTTTCCAGCCCCACCTCCGGGGGTGGGGAGATGGAGAGCAGAGAGCCGTCTCGTCTTTGGGGCCCCCCTGCCCTTGCTGAGCGTCTTCCTCTCTTACTCCTTAGCCTCTCGGGGTCAGCTGCGAGCGAAGCTCCTTGGCCTTGTGCGGGAAGAGGAGGGACAGCTGTCCGGGTCGGGGCGGAGGAGGCCTGCAGCGTCGCTGCTCGCTCTTCACCGGGGATGCGGAGTGCCCGGAATAGGGTTGGACAAGGGATTGAGGGCCGGCTGCCCCCCGGGCCCCAAGCCGTGGATGAGCACGCGGGGCACGAGGGGCCGCTGCAGCTGGGGATGGGGCGCCGGAGGAGTCCGGTACATGCTGCTGTACATGGCAGCGGCCGCGGCGGCCGCCGTGGTGCTGTCCATGCTGCCCAGCAGGCTTGGGTGGTAGAAATAAGGCGACGGAAACATCCTCTGCAGCGCCGAGTAGTTTCCCGCTTCGGCCAGCAGCTCCAGGCCCACCGCGGTCTGCCGCTTCCACTTGGTCCTGAAATAAAGCAGGCGTGCACGCACTCCGAGGCTGTGGGCACAGTCGGGGCACCGCGGCCCCTGCCCCTTCTCTCCCCCCCCCCATTTCCTCCTCCCCCGGGTGGCAGGAGGACTCCAAGAGCTCGGGGAAGGAGCGAGGCACCACACCCGCGGCTAGCAGAACCACCCAAACCCAAGTCAACTTCGTAAATTACACCCTCAACATCTGAGACACTCACAAATGAAATCCTACAAGCTTCGCCGCCTTTTCCTGACCCTCTGCCCTGCTGTTGTCTCTCCTAGTTGGGCTGCTTCCTTAAACTCTCCTGGAGGCCAAGTGAGACCCCTCTTTCCGCAAGCGGTCTCCTCCGCCCTCCCCTAATTCCTCTCCCGCGTGGCCCCCCAACAACCCTCGAGTGTCTGCTCTCCGCCCCTCCCCCTTCCCCCCAAGCCCCGGGAAGAAACCGCAAACAAAGGGACGCAGAGACTCCTGGGCCTCGGACCCCGGCCCCTATGTGTCCCTGGTCTGTGGAGACACATCTCTCTCGTCAGCCTGACAGGCCCTTGCAGCGGGCAGGGGGCTTAGGGAGAGGAGGACGACAAGGTTTCAAAACGGAATTCGTTTGAGGGAGGGCTCTCCCAAGGGGACAGTACCTCGGGGCCATTCCGGGGGAAAATTGCATTTCAAGATATTTTCTCCTCAGGGAGATAGTAACAATTAAAACCTGTGATCAGCTTTTCTCGGTCTCCTCCCTCCCCCACCGCACCCCCACCCGGAAGAAGAGGCTAGCCGACGCCGCCTTTGAGCAAATGCCTTCAGAAGGGACGCAGGGCTGGTGGGCCGTCCATACCCGGCAGCTCCAGCCAAATTAATAAACATGTCGCCCATTTTAAATTGGCTACAAATGACACTAATGTTTTCCGACAGAATTAGGGTGGCCGAAACCATATGTAATGAGACAGAAAATTATGGTAAAGATGACAACTGGATGGGCATTTCCAACCGCACTTATGGACGATTAGAACACAACGGGAGCAAAGGAGGGGGAGAAAAAATTGGGAAAAGGGAGGCAAACGCCAGGCTGGTAAACACAGCATAATGTCAGCCTGGGATGGCCCAGGTTTGCTCTACAGTTCAGGGGCCTGCGAGAACTGCCAGTCCCTTTGCTAATTTCCCTTCCAGAGAAGCAGGGGTTCCAGGTGGGCTCTGTGGTGCCCTTTCTCCCTATCGAAGCAGCAGGGGGGATGGCCAGTACAGGGGACAGACCCCCTGCCCAGACATGGGCCAGCAGCCCAACTGTCCACATATGGCTGCTGACCCAGCCCTTGCCCATCTGGACTCTTCCAGCCTCACTGACTGCTCTGACCAAAGCCCCAACCCTGCCTCTCCTGGCCGCCTCAGTGGCCAAGGCAAGGACATTTAAGCCAAAGTCAGTGAGGCAGCTCTGCCGGGAACGCAATAGAGGGGCTGTTGTCGGTCATGGGCATTCAGAACCAGCCTGAGGCAGGCCCAACGGGTGCAATGCATTGGCAATTTTGGGCCTGAGGGTCAGCTGCATGGAAGTCTCAATTTGAGAAGAAGTGGCTTCATTGATTTGAGGGTGAGGTAGGGGGAGTTGTAGAAGCTAGGGTTTGGGAGGGAATGAAGCACCTGTTAAAGACACTTAGAAGTGCAAATTTCTCCAAACTTCAGCTGCCCAGTGGCTTCTCACACCTCAGAGGTGTGGCTAATCCCTGCTCCAGCCTGAAAGTACCCAAGCACCCACTCTAGGCCCCCTAAGTCTCAGGCCCTCGAGTCCCCCAAAGCAGGGGAAGGAGATAGGTATGGTGGTCATGACCTGGCTGGCTAGGTACCTGTGCTTCCCCACATAGCCTCCCTTACCTGCGGTTCTGATACCAGGTCTTGACCTGGGTATCAGTGAGGTTGAGTGCGGCAGCCAGGTCCATGCGGTCCTGCACACTCAGGTATTTCTGCCGCTCAAAGCTACGTTCCAGTTGATTGAGCTGGTGGTCAGAGAAAGCCGTCCTGGCTTTTCGAGGCTTCTTGGCTCTCACAGGGGGACTCTCTCGGCTACTCGTAATCTCCCGGTCTCCTTCCTCCTTTGTTCCTACGACAGAAACCCAGCCACAGCCGCAAATTAGCCTGGAGCGGGGAAGGGTAGTGTCCTCCTGACAACACTTCCTCATTCCCAAACCTGCCTCTGGTCTCTGGGGACTATACTCTCCCACTGCCACCACCGCAACCCCCCCCATCCCCTCATACACACGCTTGGGCCTGAGCCAGCACGGAGGAGGAGGACCCTTTTCTGGGTTGGGAGCGTGGGTCCTTGTGCCGTGCTCCTAAAAGGGTTCCAAAAAAGGTTTCTGATCTTTCCGTCATTGGAAGTTAAAAAATTTTTTTTTTCAATAAAGGATCCTTTCCTTATTGTTGTTTCCTTGGTGGCAGGCGGGGTGGGGGGGACACTGTCCCATTCCTTTATTGTTTTCACTACGACTTTGTTCTTTTCACTCGGGAGTTTTCAAATGGTCTTTCCACTCTTTTTTTTTTTTTTTTGAGGAGGTGTGCCTTTTAAAATTCTTTTTACCGAAAGTTACAGGCATTTGTTTTTCTTTTCTCAAATGCACTTGAGAAATGTTGGAATCAAGCTCTGTGCAGCCACCAGCATCAGGTCTTTCAAAGCTTCAGGAAGAAAATGTCACCCAGACACCGAGGTGAGTTCAAAATCACTGAAACCATCCAGGTGACAGCATGGAAATTTCCGGATTCTATTTGTCAACTTTGGTTTTTTTACTAAAATGCTGGGAAATCGATATGTCAATCCCTCTCTGTTTGTACCCGTTTTTGCAGCGCTCCTTGATCTTCCCTGCAGGAAGAACAATAATCTCTCTAATTGACCCACTGGGGAGGTTGGTGCACAAAAAATCACCAGATCAGACTGTACATCTGTTTTGGGCACTATTATGCTAATGCTAAAATAGTAAAATGAGGAGCCAATGTCCTACCTTCCAGACAGTCAGCACACATCTTTCCCAGAGACAGTAAGGATTAATAATAACAACAAGAATAATAAATCTATCAGTAAAAGAAAGAACTCTCCTGGTATGTTGAAACTCTTCTGCCATGCAAAGACTAAAGCAGTAAATTATGAAATTGTCTGAGGACAAAATGGAAAAAAGGAGGTGAAGGACAATTTCAATAGTCCTCTTCTGATTTTACAAAAAACAGATAAATTCAATTCCATACACTTTCGCTTTCATGAACGCTACTTCCCAGTTACTTGCAAGGGACGAAAAAACATTTGTTTTGTTTTCAACCTTACTAAGAGACAGACAGAACTGTGGGTAAGAAGGGTGTTTTAAAAAACTGATTACAAAAATTTTGCAGTGACAGCTTCCTTTATATAAATCACGATATAATTTTAAAAAGTTGCTCTGGAAATCAACTTGGAAATTGTTTCTTCATTAAATCCGGTAATTCCTGTAACGGTGTTGAGAAAATACGGGGTGTGCGGGGGGCGGGGGGGAGAAGAAATGAAATCATTTGCTTTAAAAAATCAACAGCAGGTTGTGATCCTACCCGTTGACACCAAGCTCCTAGGTCTGTTTTTCGCTCCCACACACCCTCATCCTCCTTCCGAAGGACTCGGCTAGAAAAATTTCAAGTTGGCCCCCCTTATCAACGATAATTATTACCCGTCAGATTCCCTCCGCCGCCGCTGCCCGCCCCCACCCCTTTAAACTAAAACTAAATAAAACAGAAAGAAGCTGGATGGAGGTGAAGATTGAGGGGTAGAAAATGTAGCAATAACAGAACTTCAAATGAGTCCCCAAATCGCGTGCCCAGACCGCCTTCCGTCTTGACCCGCGCCCAATCTCCCGAGAAGCTATCGGAATAACTCCCCACCAGAGAAATTCAAGGTCAGCTGAAGGCAGGAAAGGGAACCAGGAGTAGGAGAAGCTAGACGGTTGAAGGAGCCGGGCGGCGCAACTCACCGTGGCATTTGATGTCACTCTGGGACTCTTCCCGCTTGTCGAGTTTGGTTTTGCTGTCCTCCTGCTCCAGCTTTGGCCTGAAGCTCTCGTGCGCTGCATTGGTCTCCTGCTTCGGGGTATGATGCGGAGAGGACACGCTGGTGCTGTAGGGTGCACACGCCGCCAGAGGTTTACTGTCGCCCAAGATGTCCTTAATTAAAAAAGAAGAGGTGGAAGTCCTGGGGACCGAGGCGGCCGAGCCGAGTTGCTGGGGAGGCGGCGGCGGCTGCTGCTGCTGCGGCGGCGGCTGCTGTTGGGGCGAAGGCTGCAAACTTTGCGTCGGGGCCGCGGCTGGCGGCGGCGGCGGCTGTTGGCTGTGGTGGAGGTGGTGGTGGTGCTGGGGCCCGTCTGCGACTAGATGCGGCTCCGGGGGCTCCAAGGTGACCGAGATGGGAGAAGAAGGCGCCGTTCCTACGGTATCGATCTCCGAACAAGGGGACGGGGTGGCCTGACCCCTAAAATCCGCAGTCCTGGCCTCGCCGAGCGGGCGGAAATCTCCATTCATCATGCCGGGGCTGCCCAAACTGGCACTGGACAAAATCGTGTCTATTCCAAAACTCGACCCGCTGGCCCCTTCCATTGTTGTCATTTCTACATGAGGTCCACGACACTCCGCCGCGCAGCAGCCGCCCGGACCAAGCAAAGGAGCTAGCGATCGTGAAACAAAATAAACACTACACAAGGTTGCCGCTGCTTTAAAACAAACAACAACGAAAAAAAAAAAAACAGCGGGGCGGAGAGGAAGGAAGGAAGGATAATTGGGTGGTGGTAACCGGTGTACACCTTCGATACAACTTTTTTTTTTCTTTATGCAAAAAGTAGGGATAGAGAGAAAGAGACAGGAGAAAAGTCACGAATTTTTTTTTGAGAAAGCGCAGAGCGTCCGCTCCGGGAACGACCGTGCACGTGGGGAGGCGGTGGCGGCGCGGGGACCCAGG
>NW_004443994.1:5626489-5633989 GCF_000243295.1 Trichechus manatus latirostris
CCCTCCTCCCGAGGTGGCTGCCGCGCGCGACTCCGCCGCCCCGGTGCCGAGTTTCTGAACTTTCTTGGAAAGTTGTGCAGCAGGAGCGGCCGCAGTAGCCGCGGCCACGCCAGGAAAAGAAGGACGAGGAATAGGAGGAGAAGCAGGCGCAGAGGACGAGGCGGCGGAGACGCGGCGCCGGGCGACTCCGGCCGCGGCCGGGCGCGATCGCTTGTAATCCGGTGGCTCGCGGGCGGCGCCGACCCCCTCCCGTGACGTCACGGCCACTGCCGCAGCTCCCGGAGCGGCGTCGGGCCCGCGTCCCCACCGCGGAGGCTGCGCGCGGGGCCCCGCACGCCCATTGGCCGCGCCCCCGCGAGCGAGCGACGCCGACGTGTCAGGAGCCAATGGGCGCGCGGCTCGCAAGCCGGTCAGCGAGCCCCGCTACGGACCCGCTGCTCTTTTGAGAACCCGCACAACCCCTTTGCCTGCAGCCCTGAGCCGAACGCCTAGTGCTACTGTGGTGCCGGTGCCCACAATCACACGTGAGGGGCAAAGCGAGAGGAGAAAGGGAGCGAAAGCAAACAAGAAAAGACGGTGGTAGTAACGATGTGCCCGTTTTCTTAATGAGAAGTCAGAAGGGAAAAGAGAGGGCGGGAAGGGTAAAGGAATCGGGCTGACTTACCTTTAGACTCCAGCCCGACCGCCCCTGCAGCATCCCCAACACGCGCTTGCAATAGTAGGAAGGCACTGACAGCAAGGGAAGTGAATCCCTGAAGGAACCCGCGGGAACGTGTGTCACTCCAGAGAGCCGGGGCTCTGGCTGGGCGCGTGGGCTCTGCGCTCTCGTTTCTCGCCCAAGGAGCCCAGGCGCTCGGGCTCCGGCCCACATTGGAGGCCCGTCCCTGAGAGAGTTGGAACTGATTCTGAGGCCACCGGGTACTCTCGGAGAGGAAGGGGCGGGCGGCTCAGAAGCAGGTACCCAGACTCTTCTCTAATCGGAGCTGGTGCTGGAGGAAATGCCTCGCAAGACACTTTCTCCCGAGCGGGGCAAATAACATCTTGAGACATTCTGTAGTGGCAAGAGCGGCCTCAGTTCACCGAGGCGCAAAGCCGGCGCGGGGCTCGGGGAACCCCTTTCCAGAGGGCGGTGGCGCCCCTGCCGACCAGTTGTTCTCTCTCCTCTCTCCCACTTTCCCTCTCTGTCTCAGTCTCTCTCTCTCTCCTCCCCTCTGCGGGTCGGTCACTCTTTTGGAAAGGAAACAGTCACTGTGGATCCGCTTGGGACCCGGAGCAAGACTGTGACGCCTCGTCAGAGGGTATCAACTTGCATTATTTTCTCTAGGACGTCTCCAACCTGTCTCTTGTTGAATGTCAGAGTAATGGGAAGTGCCAGTGACAAGACGGCGTATTAGTCCTGTCAACCTAATTAGCAGAGTAATTATAAGGTGCTAATGAATGATTCAAAGTTATTTGAGTTACATTTCACTCCAAATTACCGTTTCAAGAACCCTAAGAATCTGCGTGGCTGGCATCGCTTCCGTGACGAGGTGCAGAATGATGTTAGAAAATGGCCTTTAAAGTCTCCAAGGAGGGCTGGGCCGAAATCTGGGGTTTCGTTGCGGTTCTGTAGATCGTTTTCTGGGGAACAGCTTTTTTCTATTGGGGATGGGGGGTGTCAGTGAGGCAAATGACCTCCTAGGACAAGATAGTGCCTTTCGGTCAGAACTGCATCGGTGTGGGCCCGGGTCCGCAAGAGAGGATCCGGAAGGATCATCCCTCCCACGTTTTCCTGGGGAAACCGATATTTGACCCAGAAAAAGCCCACGCTCTTTCGAGGGTTCGTTGAGCTGTTTCTTATCATCTTCGTGCCGTTTTTTCACAGGTCTGTCTCTGAGGTGAGCAGCGAGGAGAGGAAGGACTGAGGCGAGGAGATGTACCATCCAGGCAGCTCTCGCTTTGCTCCGAAGGCGAGGGGAGTTTGGCGGAGGAGCCAGGGTTGGTGAGCCGCGGCGGGGATGCAGAGCAACGCTCCAGGCAGAGGCCGACGCCAGCCTGGGGGCGGGAGGTGCGGGGAGCCCCTCGGGAGCACGTGGCTGGGCCCTGCCGGGTGAGGTTCGGCCACTCTGGCCCGAGGAGCCGCGGAGGGCCTGGACGGTGGCGGGAGAGGGGTTGAAGCAGACGCTTTTGGAACGGGATCTCCCTGCTGGCTGGGCAGACCCTCCGTGGAGCGTGAGAGCGGAGCCTGGGCCTTAATGCCGCCAGGTCCTGGGACCCGCGAGGGATTTTTCCCGAAGGCCGCGATGCCCGCGCCCCTGGCACTGTTGACCACTGCAAGAAGGGCGCGGAGGCTGCCGGAGGCTGCCGGCGGATGCTTGGGCATTCTTCCCCCTTCAAATATCGATCAGGGTTCTTCCCATTCTGACATCACCCACCAACTTCCCGAATGATGTGCGTTTCCTCCCAGCCCTTGGGGCTCCTACCCGTATTCCCTTCTATGCCTATTTAAGGTGGGAAGTGGGGAGGGGGAGAAAACAAATTTAAAATCCAGAACTGACGACACTGCACAAATCAGTTATTCTCGACCTTAATGAATAATTCATTTAACCCTATTTTTGTTTTGTTCCGACGCCTAAAATGACTCAAGAGCTCAAAAGACTGATCGCACAGCTTGTGTTGGGTGGTTCGACAATTTGTTTTGCCTGGAATAATTCACAAGATTGGCCAGAGAGACAGAAATATGGCCCCACAGGGGGAAAAAAAGAAATCTAAAAAGAAAGGGGGAGAGGAAGGTCGAAGTGTTGGGGGGAGGGAGGTGAGTGTTTTCTGAAAAATCTAAAGCAGGCCACACCCCGTGTATGTCTCAGATCATATTTTCTTTTAAAAAGGTTAATAACATAGAAGATTTCCTTGGGAGAAGTGGTAGGAGATCAACTATCCGGAGCAACAATTGTGAGGGAAAAATACGGCCTTGACTTGTTATCAAGTTGCCTACCTCTAGGTTCCGCCCACAGAGGAAATGCTGGTGGTGGCCTGAAGAATCAAAAGAGGAACTCAAAGACTAGATCACAAACTTAATGAAAAGCAAACTCTCAGAGCCACCGGTTTGTTGAACTTTTCTCAGTTCTTTTTTCTCTAGGCACATGTCCCTTTTGCCATTATTTTTATCTGAAAATATATATAATGCATATACCCAAGAAATCGTGTATTTTATAGCAGAGCAAGCATGAAGAACTTTTCATTAAAAAAATAAAAATTTAGAAATATAACAGAGTGCAAGTTAATAACATTGCCAATTCCCAGATATTAAAGGAAATGCAATAACAGTATTTTCCCACTGGATTTAAGATACAGATAAAATATAGTCCATAAAATGACATAAGTTTGAAAGTGATCTTCCACTTTCAGGCCTTTCTTTCCTTAAAATTAAAAAAAAAAAAAAGTGAAGGAAGGGGCAAAATTCTCTAATTTTTGGAAGATCTTGGAATTATTGCACGGAAAGTAGTTATTTGCCAGCTGTGGATAATAGAGAACAAACTTCCCCCTTCCCGACTCTGAAGGACACCTCAGTCTTGATCACCACCAAAGACGTTCCTTGCCTACTGCGGAGATGATTCAAACTCCTGTTTTAACAAGCTTTGTTCCTTAATACACCTTCTGCAGTCCACTTTTATAAACTATTTGGTGGTGTGGATTGTGTTTAAGATGACACATGAGTTTTTTTTAAAAACTGAAATGAACTTTGAAGAAAGCCATCTACGATTATTATGAACCTGGAACCGGTGTTTCTTCCTATCGTATTTAATTTGAACCTTTCCAAGAGTCCAGATGATGACAATGCTGAGACTGAAGGGAATGAGGTGCAAAGGCGCTTCCCTCCACGGGGCGGCGCCAAGAGCCCCAAACCTAGGAAGCTGGCTATTGTTTCTTTCTATAAACGAAAGATGCAAGATACATAAACTCTCCGTCATCTATGACTGACTCCCTGACGATGCTGTGATTTTTTTGCCATTTCAAAGCTACAGAAACGCCTGAAGTTTCTCTCTCTCTTTTTTTAGTCTATCAATATGTTTCCAACTGCTTAAGGGCTTGATACATATTTGCTTAGAAATACATGTTAAAAAGAAAAAGAAAAAAGGAACTGAGTCCCTTATATAGTCAGAAACCAGGAAAGTGGAGATTGGGAGCAGAGAAAGAAAAAATGGGATAAAAAGTAAGTTAATGGAAAACTATTACAACAGAAGAAACAAGTTAAAATAATAATCTATGAGATTACTAATTGTCACAGGAGAGTAAAAGCTTTGGGAGATAGTTCTGGTATCATAATAAGATTTTCAAGAGCTATAAGCTTCACCAAAACTTTAAGAATCAGCAGTTCAGAAGGGGCCAAATGAAGCTGCTTTCCCTGGGGGTTAAATGTGGATTATGCAGGAGCAATCAGCACCAAGGCACACAGAGATGAGGAAAGAATACTGGAGGAGGGCATTGTAATCTCATTTTGCCAGTTTGCAGTGTTCTTGGCAAAGCATTTAACCTTCTGGTCACCAGTGTCTTTGTCTATTAAAGGGGAGAATCGTTCTTGCCTAGAAAAGGGTGGTTGTGATGACCAAGTAAGATCTTTACAAAATGTGAAGGAAGAGTTTGACAAATGACCAATGCAAATGTGTCAATGACTTCTGGCTTTGGGCAACACCCAGCACCCTCATGTTTTTCACTTCTTCCTTTCCTCATTCATTTTGTTCCTTCACTCAGTCAATAAACATTACTGCACATGCACTTTGTGCCAGGTGCTTGAGAACGGGACACTAATCCACCTCAGAGAGTTGACAGAATCTTGAGCACACTGGAAATTGTCATAAATGCCATGATGCAAATCAACCCACTACAACGAGGGTGTAAAAGAGGGAGTGGGGGGGGGTCCTACTTTAGGAGAGGCTGAACCGGGCAGAAAGGCTTCCGAAAGAAAATGAAGGGTGTGCTCACTCTTGAGAGAAAAAGGGTGCATCCCAAGTAGAGGGAAGAGTAGGAAGAAACGCTCAGATATTGCTTTATATGGTAGCTAAGTGCAAAGTGTCCACGAAATGCCCTAACTTTTTAATCTGACCGTGGCGCTGGGCTGCATCTGAGGCCATATGTTGGCTCTAGAGGTCTCTCGAGTGCTGGGGGAAGGGACAATTACTCTTGGAGCACCTTGGAGAAAATAGGAACTAACTGCACATGTCCACAGACCTTGGCAGCAGAATTTTTTTACAGCAGGTCACAGTTTTAGATTTGATCCCAAGAGATGCTCTAGCCCCCTCTAAGCAAGGCTGCAGCCCCACTTCTTCCTCTGTTTCCTTTCGTTTTTCTAGATTTCCAAACTCTGGAGGGCTTGGTGACCTTAACAGACCCAGAAAGAGGTCTCCCTCCAATTCATGGGTGGGGATAGAGAAGACGACTAGGTAGAGGCAGTTGGAGGAGGAGCCGAGAGGAACATAGGGAGATTGTATCTCACCCCCCTTTAAAGTGGACAATCGTCCATCGAAGACTGTCTCCAGGAGAAATGAAAGAGTTCCCATGTGACACCCCCACATCCTACTATAAAAAGAACTCTGACGCCTATAAGGCCTCTCTCAGGAAGGGACTTGACTCTTTTATCAACTCCTGAGGTTAAGAGAGAATGGAGGGGCCAGGGCACAGGAAACACGAAAGCCTCAGAGCAACGAGCGAAGATGCCAGTCAGAGAAGGGGAAATTCATTTGCGATGTTAATTAACAAGCGGCTAATTAAAACGGCACTTTGAGCGCTAATCAATCGCCTTATTAAGTTAGAGCCATCACTGGAACAAATTGAAATCTCCCCGCCCCGGCTCCTGCCTCTCGTGCGGGCGGGGCTGGGTTCCCAGACACCGCGGGGGCGGGGCGGTCTCCGTCGGCTCTCGCAGCCTCTCCTGGGTCTGCAGAATCCGCCAGCTCCCGGGTCCTCGCCGGCCCAACCGCTCGCCGCTGCCCCGGGACCCGCTGAGCGGGACACTTGTCCAGGAGATGATTTCTAGTCCGGATGCAGCAGGAGGAGGCGAAGGGGATTGCGTCGGAGAACAACCCATCCACGTTTCCTCAGCGGAAGAATGCCTGGAGCGCGCGGGAACGAGATGTGTGACCCGCAAGGAGTTCAGCCCGAGAGGGGGCGCTCTCGGGCCGGGGCCGTGCAGCCCCATTTCCCAGAACAGACTAACTGCTTCATTTTGAAATTCTTCTTAGGCCCTTGCCCTGGTTCAGCCCAGCAGCCAAGGAAGAGTTGATCTGTTTTCAGACAGCGCGGACAGGACAGCCAGTCTTCTCGGCTCTGTCTCCTGGGGGTCCATAACCATGGGGTGGAGATGTAGGGAGACCCCTGGGATGGCCTGGCGCTTTGGTGAAGAGGAAAAGGCAAGGAGGGTGCGCTGATCTTCTGGGTCGCGGGCATACACCCTTGCCAGCCAGAACCCGCCTCCTACACACTCGGCCCTGCAAACTCCCTAAAAAGAATGAAGATTCCGAATCCTTATTTTGAAGAGCCTTCGCACTTCCTAATTGTTAAATGCCTGCTTTTCACCAAATTCCCGAGGGAGACACATTTGGCAATAAGAGGGGCCTGTGAATTTAAATGCCAATTAAGCGGGCCCTTCTCCCGCAACTCCACCTGCCTGGCGGCCCTTGTTAAGGCAAAACATATCTGGCGCTCACACCACGACATTCCTGGGGTGCAGAGGAGAAGCGCGGGAAAGAGGGACCCCAGTGGCCTCCTGTATGATTCACTTTTTACGTCCTCCTACAGAGAAAAAGAGGACGCTGTTGGAAGGGAGTCTTTTGCGTGATGGGTGATGTGTGGCATGGCCCAGGGTGTGGTTTATGTGCCTACGACGACACATGTATGTCCGGAGCTGGCCTGTGAGCTCGCCTTCCCGGAGGTGCATCTGACGGCGTCTACTGGTGTATCTGAATGTACTTGGGAAGTCCCGGGAGAACCGAAGGAACGGCTCCCACGTGTAAATTTAGTTCAAAAGCATTAATATTTTCATCATATTATCATTATTCAATATAATAATATTTGCTCTGTTAGCGGCACTAATTAGGCCACATTAAAACCGTAGTGTCTCCCTAACGGTGCGTAATGTGCCCACATTCACATTTTTCTCTGAGGATGGGCGGCTGCTGGCTGGCAGAGAAGGGGAGACAGGCAAGCAGCGGGCTGGATTAGGGTGTGACACCCTCCCAACACACACACACACACACACACACACACACACACACACAGTGGGGTGTCTGCCGGGTGGGGTCTGCCGTCCGTATGAGGTCGATAAGACCCTCCGCTGCCCACTCGGCCCTGCACCGCGCACGCGGCAGCCTTCTCCAGCGACCCCAGCGCTTTGAACTCAGCGGATTGATTTTGCTTCCCTTCCTCCTTTTGTGTGTGTGCCTTCAATTGGTTCCGTGTTTAAGGTTTGGGAGGGCCGTTATGAAAGAATTAAAATATTCTTAACTGGAGCTCTTCGGCCCAGAA
>NW_004443994.1:5638989-5724672 GCF_000243295.1 Trichechus manatus latirostris
ACCTCCTCCCTTCCAACGCCCGGCTTAAAAAAAAAAAAAATCCTTCCAACACCCAGGCGCGCGCGCACACGCGCACCCGGCTCGGGCACGGCGGGTATGTAGGTCACCCCAGCGGGTTAGGGCCAGGCGGCAGGACGCTGGTGCAGCCGCAGCTGCCGCTGCCACCTGGAGTCACGCAGTCCGCGGCCTCGAATTTCCAGAGATTCCAGCAGCGGTAGCAGCAGCACGAACGTGCTCGAACGCTCCCAATTAAACAACAGCGCATTCGCTTAAAAATGTTCGCCAAAAGGGCACTGGGGCCAAAAATCAATCACTCTCCCCAGCCTGACCGGGTGAAAACAGATGCATAACATATTCATGCGCTGAGCGCGCCAAGCAGCCCAGCGCGGAACTTTTTTTTGTCTTCTTATTTTAAATAAGGCGAGGAGGACTGCCGCGGCTCGGCAGTCCTGCTAAAGCTGGCAGATGCAGCAAAACTAATATGTGTAAATGCTCTAAAGCAATACTCTGCTTACAGAGACACTTCCCCGAACGGCGGCGGGACTGAGGGGGAAAGAGAAGACGCTTGGCAGCCAGGGGAAACCGAATTGTTTTGACACCGCCATTGACTAGCAAAGCCTGGTGGATAATCATTTCATAGGATAATTGTGGCCAAGTAAGAAAAATAATAAAAAGAGCCTACCCACTTCACCCACCCTCTTTACCTTCCCCCATCAAAGTGAGCTATGAGTTCTCATTATTTTTACCTTGCTCACAACATCACTGGGTCCCTTCTAAATGAAATAGATTTAATGATAATACCAGAAGGTAAACGGAGCTGGAATAATATTTACTGTATAATCATTTGGGCTCTGTTAAGCTCAGCACTTCCCCTTATCCCAAGAACCTCACTAATTGCTTCCAAGTGGAAAATGACCAGGCAGACTTATTTTGTTGGAAGGTTACTTGCACCTAATGTTAAAAAGCATGTATGTGTTTTTCTTCTAAAAGCTTATAAACTCATTGTAATTCAGTGCCCCCTCCCTTCCGATTTTAAGTAGTTGATATTTTGTTTGGCTGCTATTTCATTTGCTGTCAAAAAGAATTTGATGCAAAAACCATTTAAGCATGTATACAACCCATGGAGGGATTCATTTGACCTCATTATACTGCAATAAAAAAGAAAATCCAGTTTGTTAAATATCACTGAACTGCATGCATTTCACATCAGATCATAAGAGCAATGCTTCAAAAGATTATCACAGAAAGTGCTTAGAAAGATGGAATGGGTTAACTTTGCTTGCCAGAAGGTGTTCTGACAAACGCAGGAAAAGAGAGATATGTGCAGCCCCCTTTAAGAGCAGAGCAACTGAAGAAAAAAGAGATTTATGCTTTTAATTAATGGCAATTAAACCATGCCTGTTGGCTTGGCCTATGGCAATTGTTCCCTGCAAAAAGGAGGCCGAGCTGGTGACAAGCATTTGAATCCGCTAAGTTCTGTCAAGGGAGCTGACTCTGCAGGCATCAAAACCAAACTAAATCAATAAAAGAATTAAACTTTTATAAATTGCATTTTGACAAGTATCAGATACCGTTAAGCTTTGATATTATGAATTCCTTGGAGGTGATGCAAACAAGAAGGGCCGCAGTTAGAGATCCAAACAATCAAAGAGGCTTGTTAACATGCGCTGTCAAATGCATCAGTGCTATTAATTACTACAAATTAATGTGACTCTCTCTTCCTCTGGTGATTGGAATAATAATCAGCCAGATTCGTGGGATGAGCACAGAGAACATATGCAACCCTGCCAAAAATAATAAGTTTTAAAAACAGGAGACATTTACAATCTTTGTGTTCAAAGGCTGGATGGTTTTCTTGTTGCCAGTTGTGACCTCGCTTTACCCCATCTTCCTGATTCCTGGGATCCTCTTCACGTGCTTTTTCCTGGGTGATGACAGAGAGGGGCATCATGCTCTTGCCAATGATTATTGGAACATAGAATAAAATCTTTACTGTGCTCCACTGAGGGGGGGTGGACATACAGCCCTATCCAAAGTGATGGTTTTTTAGGAAATGAATCTAAATGCCAAAGTCCCATAATTTGGCCACTTCCTAGTATGAAAACTTTGCTTTGCAGTAGAATTGATAATTAAAATTACACGATGCCTTCATTCTGACAGTGTAGTAGGCAGGACTCGGGGGGAGGGGAGGGAGTACGATCTTTAATTATTCCTAATAGGGATTCTGGGTTTCCGGAAGAATCCAAACAGAAGAATCTCCCCCAGCATTTTGTGTTATTCTACATCTACAAATGACCATTGCTGGGATTCATCTGTTCCCCTCAGATCCACATTTTAAAATAGAATGAGATTTTTCATCTGAACAGCCAGAAGAGTTGTGATTCTAGATCCCTCTCCCACTCAGTGAAATGCCACACAGACTGGAGCTAAACCAATATTTGTGTCATTTAACGTAATAATACATATTTTCTAAAATTTGTTTTAAAGCAAACATATTGCAAATTAATTAGTAATAACATGCTTCCTTGTGCTTTCTAACCCATAACATTTTTTTCTAGTTTATTTCTACTGTCTACTTTTTACTTTGTGAACCAGTTTCATATGGTTTTTCACATTTGAGGAGCTTCCAAATAGATTAATTGAAGAATGGAGTTTAGCCACCTGATATGGGAATTTATCATTTTGGGGGGTGCTTTTACACAGCAGGAGCCAAACGCCCCAAAATGTGGACTAATTTTCTTTTAGTGGAAGTAGAGGTGAGGGTGGCAGGGTGGCACCTCTAATTCTTGCTTGCAGTTGAAACGGGATTACAATATGAAATAAAACATCACCTCTTCTTATTGGCTTGGGATGATGCATAGCTCTAGAAAATCGTTTGCTAATTGTGTTAGTAGGCTATGATGTATTAATTGTGTGGGCTGTCTTAATTACAGAGACACAGAAATCATAATAATTCACCTCCTAACTTGTAGTAAGGTTGGTGCCAGGCGTGTACTAGTATTTGGACTGCTTATTTGAGTTTTGCCATTGACTATACCTGAGTGTGTGCCTTTAACACAGAGAAAAATTATCTTGACACCATCTGGTAGCAGTTTTTCATGTCTGACAAAATTTAAAACTCGGTTTGAAGCTCGGCCAGTGATAAATATGCTTAGGATTCCATGTGACCTTGGTCAACCTGTGACCTTATACATATCAAGGCATTTGTCTCAAACCGTGGTTACAGTATTTTATTGATGTGCTTAATCTGTTACCCAGGAACCACAATTCTTATGATAGATAGGACATTTGCTTGGATAGTGACAAGGAAGTTTGGGATGATTTTTTTCCCTTTTTCATTGTCAAGAAATGGATCCTGCCTCTAAATCTGGATTTAAGTTTAAATTGTCCATTTCAAGAGCCTCTCAAGAGCTGTTCAGAAAGACCATTAAAAGGGAGAGAAGGGGAAACAAATGCTTAAAAGCCTCTGCGAAAAGTCTGGTAGATAAAAATATGGTTCTAAAGCTATGCTTCTTTCTTTCCCTAGTGCTCACTCAGCAAATGCGGAAGGAATTTGTTGTTGGAAATTTGTGTAATCATTTTTATCTGATTACTTGGCAAGATGCTGCATGAGTTCTAGCCTCTCTCTATTTTAGAAATCCTGGTTTTATTATAAGCATGCTTCAGTTCCTCCAAATGCCTTTATGGACTTGAAGGGGCTGCTCAAGTTTTGTCACTTATTTTTAACAATATAATTTTCTAAGAGTGGAACATCCTTGCTAAGCCTGACACGTGAAATGTAAGCACATATTGACCGTTCACTATTACTTTAATGCTCTCTGGCAGCAGTGGTACATCAGGCAGAGTTCAAACATATCTGCCTGAAGTTCAGTATCTGTTTAAATCAAACTTGTCAGCTTTCAATTTTATACTACTTTTATTTTTATTAAAATTCAAGTTAATAAAGGCCCTGTAAAAGAGATGATATCCTTAATATGAACAACCCATGTTCTAAGTAAAAGAAAAGGAACTAAAGATACCCCTATTCATACGACAATGTTATCTTCTTCTGGAGAGTTAATTTACAACACATTTGCATTCACCTCATTTTTCATTATCGTTTTATAAGTTAGCACATACGTGGTTATAAATACATGTATGTGTTTTCATTGTGTGAGGAGATGTTTCTTCACCCATTTCGCTCTGGCTTCCTTCACCCTTTTCTCCTTCTTGAACCTGTAAATATTTTTGGGTTTGGACCAAAACAATAGCTCAAATAATAGTAGCTCAATTCACAAATTATTATCAATTTAATTGCAATCAAGTCTGTGAATCCTCACAAATTCCATACATGCTAGAATTTAAGACATATTGCCCCAAAATCCTTTTCTATAAAAAGAGGAAGGGGTGGTGGTGGTGATGGCGAGGGTATGCAAAACTTTATGTACAAGTGGAAATATAGATATATACTCAAAGACACATTTATTCACATACATGCATAACAATATAATGCATGACTTGATTTCTCAGCAAATACATCTTCATCTGAGAGGTGAGTTATCTCGTTTTACTTTGCTCATGGAAAAAAATGGCAGATGAATGATCAGCTGTTGGTTATTCTTCACCACGTGGAGTGATAGATGAACAGACACTTTAATTTAGCCCCTTTGTATTTGCACAGAGTTTGGGACTTTGTTTTTTATTGCAGCACTCCAGATAGACTGAAGCTCCATATACTTGGTGCAAATTATAATGAGACAAATTGTAAGTGTAGATGCTGATGTTTTTCTCTATTGATGGCACTGTAAGTTATGTATGTATGTTTGCTGTTGTTAGCTGTTGTCAGGTCAGTTCTGACTCATGGCGACCTTATGTACAACAGAACAAAATGTTGTCCAGTCTTACGCCGTCGTCCCAATCACCAGCATATTCAAGTCCATGTTGTGGGTATTATGTCAATCCATCTCACCAGGGGTCTCCCACGCCCTCATTGGCCTTCCACATTTCACCAAACCTGTTACCCTCCTCCAGCGAACGATCCTTCCTGATGACGTGTCTAAAGTAAGCAAATCAGACAATGTTGTGTTGTGATCCATAAGGTTTTCATAGGCTAATTTTTGGAAGCAGGTCACCAGACCTTTCTTCCTAATCTGGCTTAGTCTGGAAGCTCTACTGAAACCTATCTGCCATGGGTGACCCTGCTGATATTTGAAATACCAATGGCATAGCTTCTGGCATCACAGCAACATGCAGTGGTGGTGGAGATATATAGAGACGGCTAGCTAACTAGCTAGCTAGCTAGATATAGATAGATGTCCCGGTACGGGTTCCAATACAAGTTATAGTTGCTAAAGTTGACTATGGTTTTTCTCCTTTTGAGGCAGATTAGGTGATTTGGGTGAAACAAAGTGACAATTTTACATCACTTTACTACTCTTGCAGTAGTTTCTTAGATAAGAGGGTATACGAATGGGATGTTGCCTCGGAACTTGGTTCATAATTTTTATGGTGGTAAAAATAATATCAAATGTTAAATCTATTTCTCAAAACCAAAGAAAGCATTTCAATAGATACATCAAAATTTCAATTTTGTAGATACATCCCAAATACAACCTTGAGTTATTGAGCAGTTAATTTTTTCAGCTGCATGAAAGACTTTTACGATCTGACCTTTCCATGACTCAAATTGTAAGACTTGGGACCTGAATTTATTAACTACCAACACTACTCTTTGAAGACATTGCCACCTCTTTCATTCCAGGATCTAAGAGGTAACTTTCCTTTCCTTACCTACCTACCTGTTCATGGTATATTTTCTGGTTTGGTATTTAATAAATTCTATTCTTCTAGTCCCCAGGCAGTACAAACAGTTAACATACTCAGCTGCTAAACGAAAGGTTGGAGGTTTGAATCCACTCAGAGGTGCCTTGGAAGAAAATCCTGGTGATCTATTCCAAAAAAAAAAAAATCAGCCATTGAAAACCATATTTAGCATAGTTCTCCTCTGACACATGTGGGGTTGCCGTGAGTCAGAGTCAATTCTACAGCAACTGGTTTGGCTTACTCTTCCAGCCAACCCAAGTACAAGTGTTTAGTAAATTCAGCTGATTACACAAAGTGCAACTCAACAAGAGAGCCAAGCCTCATTGATGTGAACATCCCTTTTCTCTCTGCATTCAGAAATGGCAACAATTTTGGCGTGGTGCATATGGCTCTTCTTGAAAAAACGGGAAAATTAGTGGTGTAAGGATCCATACACAGTCTGATTTGGAGAAGGGTGCACTAATCTGGTGAGGTCCTGGGCCAATCATTAATTTAATAGGATTCTGTTTTCTCATTAGAAAAAAAAAATGATTAAAGGTTACATATTCATTCCAGGCTCTGAGCCATACAACAGTGCCAGGCTTTGTTGTATCTCTGAGGATACAATCATGAACCATATTTATAAGGCCCTGAATTCTCAGATCTTACAGGCTAGAGAAAAGAGAGGAGAAAGTAAATATATTACAAGGGAGTTGGTAAGTATAATGGCTGTGGTAGTACAGAAGGCCATAGGAGCACAGGGGAGGGACGTCTAACCAGCCTGGGGACGGGGTGAAAGGTTAGGGAAGCTTCCTGGAGAAAGGTATGTCTAAGGCAAGATATAAAGGCTGAGTAGAAGTTGGCTAGAGAAAGGGAGACAGAGGAAGAAGAGGGAAGAGTGTTACAGGCAGTAGGAAAGGCAACACCTGGGCCAGAAATAGGATAGGTCATGGAAAATTCATAGAAATTCATTTTGCCTGGACCACAGAGTTAAGGGGAGAGTGGCAATGATAATTTTTCTGGGATTCTTCCTATGTGCAAAGCACTTTGCTCAAAGCAGTGAATGACATAAATAGAAATAAAATACATTCCGCATTTTCAAAGAAGCTTACGGTCTATTGGGGGAGACAGGCAAGTAAACAATTAATTATAAAAATGGGACAGAATGAAATGGATACTCTAGTCGAAACGTAAGAAAAGTGCTGTGGAACACTATGGAAAGGATGATTTGTTCTAGGGGGTGGGTAGGACTTAATAAAGAAAGTGATTCGTGACCTTGAAGGATGGGTAGAAATGATCCTTCTTTCATTTCAATATATCTAAATGAGCATATATTATTGTTATCTAACACAGCAAAGATAACATAGTCTTGCTCACAAATAAATGTGTAATAAAAATAACATATATATACATTTGATTCTTTGTTGATTTTTTCTTATTATTAAAAATAAATCTGGAAGATGTTCCACAACATATAAAATATGAAAACCTGCTAGCAAAATAAAAATAAGAGAGTTGTAGAACTAGAAAAGACTTTAGATCATACAAAATAGTTTCCTTTTTCATTTTTTAATACATAAAAACTGAGGCCCAGAAAGTTGAAACCTGTTCGAGATCACATAAATAGTTTAAGAGTAGAGACAAAACTTCTGGTCTATCAGTATTTCTACAACACTCAGGCTGCCTCTTTCAGTAAGAAATCTATTAGTGTTAAGTAAATTAAACAAGAACTGGTTTCCATAGAAAGATAGTAGTCTCACAATTTATATACGCATGTTGATTTTAAATCAATTTCTTCATCAACATTTCAAACATCTTAGAATGCAATTCATACTTAAAAATTCGTAAGATTATTTGAAGAGGAAATATTTTGGAGCAGCTTAAATATAAATATGCCATGAAAATTCAAAGATCTGTGACAATCTTCCTATGACATTGTTAAAAGGAAAATACACAAGTATCATATGTTGGTTATAACTTAGTAATATATTCCTATGCGCACAGAGGAAAAAAAGCAGCAAAGACAAATTTTAATGTCATTCTCTTTGGCAGACCATCTATAAAGATTATAGTTAAATCAATTAATTGCTTCTGGTTCTATCAAGTACTGATGAAATAAAGAGGAACACATCAGTCTAGGTCCACTTTTCTAATTTTCTGTATCAGCTATTCATCATAATTTAGTGAATTACTGAAGTCTGTGACTCAGAACAGATAAGTGATGTAGTGGAGACTTTTATAGTCCGTAATTATATACAGACCAAGATGACCCTGGTGTTCTTTCTATTCTCAGATCTTTATGATTTGAAAATGTTGACTTCTCCCTACTAATGTTTATGGGGCCATCTAAAGTTGTTTTTATGACCTTAAATCATCACAACTCTTCCTCCTTCTAATGTGAGGGCCTGGCCCTGCCGGATTCCTTGCTCATATATGCAGCCACTGGTGTACACGTGATTTTGGTTACCATTAAGATAGTCTATCAGGCTACTCTTGCCACATGAAAGACAAAGGAAAATCTCTTCTCCAGCTCAGGAAGGAGACGTCAAGGAAAATTAAGGATATCATTGAGCCAGGTTCCACAGACAGGCAGGTAATGGGGCAGCTGCTCAGAGTTCCTGCCTGTAGAAAGCAGGGATGATCTGAAGAGAAGAGAGGAGCCTAAGTGGTGTAAGGGAAAGAAGGAAACAGAAAATCACCTTCGCTCTGGTAACCAGGAATTCCCGGGGTCAATAGTTGACCACTCTCTCTTTCTCAAAGAACTCTCTTCTCTGGGTTTCCTTTTACCTGCTGGCTGCTCCTCCTCAGCCTTCTTTGCTGGCCCTTCCTTCTGTTAGACTTCTCAACATCAGAGTGCCTCAGGCTCTATCCTCTGCCCTGTTCTCTTCTTCATATTCCCGTCCTAGGTGATCTCATCCAGTCCCATGGCTTCAAAGATTCTCTATATACTAATGATTCACAGAATTTTATCTCTAGACAGAATTATTCCTTACAGATTTGCTTGGATAGCTAACCAGCATCTCAAACTTAACCTGACAAAACAGAATCACTGATTCTATTCCTACAAATTCCACTCTCCCAACCACCACCACCCTAAGCCTTCCCCACTATCTGCCCAACCTCACTTCCTTGACTCATCTCTTTCTCCTGCCTATCCAAACGATCAGTGAGTTCTCTCAGCACTATCTCCAAAATATATTTTGAATTTGATAGCTTCTTATCACCTCCTCTGCTATGAACTTAGTCTGAGTCATCAGCAGTTGTCACCTAGATCATTGCAACAGCCTTTTAGGTACCTCCTCCTCTCTTACTTCAAAAAACTGCATCCTCCAAACAGCAGCCAGAGTAAAGGGACAGCCCTACTCAAAAATCCTCCTCTAGGCTTCCACGACACATAGAACAGTCTTTAAAATCCTTAAACAACAACAACAAACCAATTGTCGTTGAGTTAATTCTGACTCATGGTGACTCCATGTGCATCAGAGTAGAACTATGCAACACAAGGTTTCCAATGACTAATTTTTTCGAAAGTTGATTGCCAGGTCTTTCTACCAAGGCACCTCTGGGTGAACTGTAACCTTGAACTTCTCAGTTAGCAGCCAAGCGCATTAATGATGTGCAATGCCCAAGGACTCCTCAAAGACCCTACCATGGCTAAAAGACCCTAATGATTTCGATCCTACCTCCTCCTCCGGCCTCACCTCCCTCCACCTCCCCATCTCATTCCTTACCTTCTGGTCTCTCTGGTCTTGTTTTTTGTCCCTGGAACAGACCAAGCTCATTCTTCTTGAAACATGTTCCCCTGGGTCTTTACATGGCCACCTTCTTCTCCTCAGTCTTCACTCAAATGTCTCCTCTTCAAGAGGCCTCTTCTGACCCTGCCTAAAGCAGCAGCTCTGGTCCCTCTTCCTCCACACCCTACTTCACCTACTTCATCTCCATGACACTTATAAGTAACCAAATTCTCTTATTCTGTTTCATCTCTGTCTCCCCACCCCTCCACAGCTACATTGTAACCTCCTTGAATACGGGAACTTGTCTGTCTTGTTCAGCACACTATTCCCAGCACCTGGAACAGTGCTGGGGACCATTGACTGACTGACTTCCAAGTCCTCATAATCATTCTTTTCCACATCCCTTTCTATGAAAACTTCTGTGTTCTCTGGTACAGCAGAAAGAGCAGGGGTTTCACATCAGAAGATATTTTTTGAATTCTAAATATATCCCGTTCCTTGCAAGTTTTCTCACCTGCAAACATAGGCATGATTCTTGCCTGAGAAGGCTGTTTTGAAGTTTAAATAAGCTAAGGCATTTAATACAGAACTTGACACACAGTAAACATTCTATTAACAGTTGTTGTTTGCTGCCGTCAAGTTGGCCCCCAACTCATGGCAGCCCCATGCACGACAGAATAAAATGCTGCTGGGTCCTACACCATCCCCATGATCAGTTACAGATTGGATGATTGTAATCCACAGAGTTTTTATTTGCTAATTTTTGGAAGTAGATTGCCAGACCTTTCATCCTAGTCTGTCTTAGTCTGGAAGCTTTGCTGAAATTGTTCAGCATCATAGCAACACGCAAACCTCCACTGACAGATGGTGGCTGCGTATGAGGTGCACTGGCCAGGGATAGAACCCAGGTCTGCTGCATGGAAGGTGAGAATTCTACTGCAGAATCACCGATGTCTTCTCTTAACAGTAGTTATCATTTATTAATGTTTCTGCTTGTCTTAGCATAGAAGTCAAAGTCAGTAAAAATGAGTTCCCCCTTCCTTCTTTCCTTCCTCCTTCCTCCCCATTAATTCATTTACTCACATATTTATTCATTTTCAAAGCTAACTACATTAACTCTGTGGTTTTTTGTACTAAAAAGGTGAGACCAACAGATGCTTTTCCATTGATATGTATTTCTTTGTCACTCATTACTGTTCACTGTGCTTCAAGTCTTGGGGCAACTTCTGGCACGATCAATCTACTGCTGCTACTAGCCCATACATTGCAGATCATTGTTGATTGCGCTTTGGCAAGTCCTTGAAATGTATCTCACACCTTCTGTGACAGTGTACAGCAGGTCAACATGGTGAAGTTTGGACACTGCTTCTGCTGCCTCCTCTGCTTTCTTCCAAGGTTGAATATTGGAATTGACTGTTATGGCCTCTAAGGACTACATCTTCTTTTCCCTTCACTGATATTGCAGCCTATCCCACAGTCAAACAAGTGACCAGGAGCATTGTTCAGCGTGGCGCTTCTGTGCTGGAAAACCTTATTTGCAATGATTTTTGCCTTCTCTTGGATCATAAGTTTAGCCATGAATGGAACTAAGGCAATGCAAAAGTGAGAATGCAAAGGACCTTAGTTTCAGGATTTCCACCAGTATGCTAATTGCTTCATAATGTGGGAATGATTTAGTAGAGACATAGGTAGGTTTTGTAGAATAAATGAATTCCACACCAACATCTTCAGTGTAACTAGCGATACTATAGAACATGAAGAAGCCCCACACCTCTAAAACATGTTATTGATTTCACTTCATTCTGAAAGTCAAATTTTTGTTAACACCATACCTATATCAGTTAGCACTACTTTTGCTAAACCAGAATTATTTCTTGTTATGCTGTTTGTCCTAAAAAATAAGAACCATATCTTAATCACTGCTGTAGAACTACCCAGTGCATATCTAGTACATAGTACGTACCAGTTACTATGTAAATATTGGTTGAGTCAATGCAAAAAATATATACCATGGTGTCTTGGTCATCTAGTGCTGCTATAACATATATACCACAAATGGATGGCTTTAACAAACAGAAATTGCATGGTCCAGTTGGCAAAAGTCCAAATTCAGAGCATCAGCTCCAGGGGAATGCTTTCTCCGTCAGCTCTGGAGGAAGGTCCATGTCATCAATTTTCCCTTGATCAGGGAGCTTCTCTGTGCAGGAACCTCAGGTCCAAAGGACATGCTGTGCTCCAGGCACTGCTTTCTTGGTGGTGTGAGGTTCCCATATGTCTCTGTTCACTTCTCTCTTTTATATCTCAAAAGAGATTGGCTTAAGACACTATCTAATCCGGTAGATTTCATCAGTATAACTGCCGCTAATCCTTTTATTACATCATAGTGATAAAGTTTACAATATATAAGGAAATCAGATTACAAAATGGTACACAATCATACAGTACTGGGAACCGCGGCCCAGCCAAACTGATATACACGTTTTTTGGGAGACATAATTCAATCCATGACACTTGGCTATATTCATATGACTGTATTTACCAGACAGGTATACGGTTGATTCAGTAGCTTTAAAGACTGATCCTATCACTATGCAGAAAAAAATTAAGGGGACAAGAATATATTCTGTTTCTGTTTGTTGATCCCTTGCATCTGTCTTGCATACAACCATTGCAAAGACCTTCCACATTCATTAATTCGTTCAATCCTTAGAACAATATTGTGAGGCAGGAATCTGAGGCTCAGACCTAAGAAATACATAGTTCTGAAAGGCCCATCTTTATATATATAAAGAGAGTTGACACATTTTGGGAAAGTGGGCCTAAATCTGGCATTTGCCCTGGAGTCAAATTTTAAGAAAAATTACAAGAGATTAGAGACTTTTAATTTTGCTTTTCTAATAGTAAGTAGAAATGAAAATAATAATTCAGATATTTGTTCTATTTTTCTCATTTAACAGATTCAGCATAACTTAGAGTTGAAATCTTTTATCTATTCACAAAAAAAGAGTCTTTCAACTTTTGCTTAATTTTAAGGATGGGTGCTTCTTCGTAATGAGATAAAATATGCCATCCGGTAACCTGTCTCCATTGGTCCAAGTTCTTTCTTTCATCAGCACAAACTCTCTGAGTTCTTCCACAGCTCCGCATATGAAGTGGTTTCCAGGTTCCGCATGGGAAAATGAGCGGCTGAAAGTTCAGGTTCTGGCATTGGGGTTTGTTTTGTGACTCCCAGTCACTCGTTAAGTGACCTTGGGCAACTCAACCTTTTTAATCCTCAATTTTTTCAAAGGTAAAATACTGTGAGAATTAAAAGTAAAAACCTATGTAATGTATTTAGCACAGCACCCAAAATAAATAAATGCTTTTATAAGAAATTATATCGTATACTATTATTAATCCTGGTCACCCTCTGAACACACACTAGTTTATCAATGTGTCTCTTAAAATGCAGCCCCCACCTTCAGACAAAATATTTCAGATGTAAGCCATAAGTTTAGTAATTAATGAATCTGATTAATGTTCCCCTAAGGCCTGGCAGAAGAAACTATCTTTCAATACAAGAAACAAATGATATGCATAAATAGCATGAATAGATTTGGGTATGTAAATATAGATATGGTTTTCTAACTTTGAGGAAGTTATTTTAAGTGTCTGTTTCCTAAGGTGATGTAAGAGTATGTGGATTGACTGATACTTATAAAGCCACAAGAGTTCTTATACCAAACGTAAGCAAAAGACTTGACCACACCAACCAAGATCTTTCTTCACTTCAGCAGTGGGTGTTCCCCAACAACAAAATTGAGCGCTAGGACACAGACGGGAGAATACTGGGAGACTGGAGCCAGTAATCTCATTATCAATAGCTGGCATATTGTAGCCATAGTGGCCTACTGTTTTAATATTGCAGCACACTAGGTTGTTTTTCAAATACATTGTCTTCAGCCTGGAATTACCTACTGGAAAATTCATAGGTCCTGCTATTTTTATGATGCTGTGTTACAGACTAAAACCTTTTTCTTTACTCAGATAGGAACCAAAACAAACAAACAAACAAAAATCAATAGTTCTCCCGATTCCTGGTCCCCTTCTTCTGTTAACTCTAGAAAGGCAAATAGATTCTTTCTCACACCTTCATAAAGTCATATGTACATACATGGAAAGACAAAAGGAGAGATTACATAGCTAGATGATTGGATGGATATAGAAAGATAAAGAGGTAGATAAATAGAAGAATGGATGGATAGATAGACAGACAGACAGACAGAATGAGAGGTAGTATCATGGAAAACATTTTGAGCTGGGTATCAGGACACTTGAGTTCCAGTCTTGATTCTGCCATTAACTTGCTTGAGATTTCACTTACTTTCTTAACCTCCCTGGGCTGTTGCTATAAAATAGGGGTGTGGCCAGTCAACAAGTTGGGCCATATTGGTAGGTTTGAATTTTTAAGAGATAACTTTCCAAACTTATTGTCACTGCCCTTGTTTGCCTCCATTCTTCCTTGTTCATGGTTTCCCAGGATTCTCGGTGAGAGAGGTGCTAGTACTACCCACGCTTCCCAGTCATACTCCAGTGATGCCAGTGTTCCCAGGAAATGAGAATTGGCTTGGCACATCTGGGACCACATGATATCTAGGTTCCTTCCAGATAAATTTATGATTCCCCACACACCAAGATAGCTTCATAAACTTTCCCCTCATAATATATATCCTACAGATATAATCCTTGTATGAAAGCTAATCTTTCTAAAGCCTGAGGAACAGGTCTGATTTTGTATCTACATGTTTTTGTTTTGTTTTGTTTTGTTTTGCTCAGCCCAGTTAAAAGTTGTCAAATCTCAAATCTTAGGCAAAATGATGACATTTGTGAAAATTTGCATATAGCTCCAGTCTTGCCTTTCTGTGCTGTGCCTTCCCACAGTGAGAAAGGCCCTTAAAGAAACCTGATAACCTCCTACTCTTTTAACCCCCAACTCCCTATAAAATAAGAGGAAGTCTGATAATTAGTAAGTACACATCATAAAGTCCTACATCCCTTTGATGGGAAAAGCCTTTGGGATTTTGCTGGAGTATCTATCGTCAGCTCCGCCTTACTGGCTTCCGCCTCTTCAAGCCAGGAACTACATTTCCCAGAATCCCCTTCCCACATGGATCTGGGTCAAAATCTTCCAATGAGAGACACTCCTGTGTGGATTGAAAGGTCCAAGAGAAGGAGCGGTCACAATTCTAAGGGTGCAGTTACAACCAGAAGCATGGGTAGATGTGAGGTTTTGAAGACCTTCCAGGTGACATTCTTAAGAATTACACCCATTGGTGCTGCAGACTGAGCTGGAGGACTGGAGCTTTCTAGAGCTTCTAAGAATTTGCAGTGGCTTTCGGGTGCACTCTAAGTGAATCGCCTGCTTTAGTATGGCAGGCTAAGATCATCACTGGTGACTTTCCTGATCTTGGTTCCCCCACCCTTTCCAATGGTTGGCTATGCCTCTAATTCCCCACATTAAAGCCTTTCATACTTGAAATACATAGAGTGGCTTTTGTTTTCCTGCCCAGAAGTGTACTGTATTGTCATCACCTGGTAAATCTATTCACTGGGTACGTGGAATTGTCTTTATGACATATCTGATGAGTTGGCATTCAACCTGTTTTTAAACACTCAAGGAAATATAAGAACTATGAGCTTCTGAAACAGCCCATTACTTTATACCAAAAATCCGTTGCCGTCGAGTGGATTCTGACTCATAGTGACCCTATAGGACAGAGTAGAACTGCCCCATAGGGTTTCCAAGAAATGGCTGATGGATTTGACCTTTTGGTTAGCAGCTGAGCTCTTAACCACTGCGCCACCAGGGCTTCTGGTCCATTACATTATAGAAATGCTCAAATTGCTATAAAGCAGTATCATAGTGTAGAGTAGAATGAGCATGGCTTTTTGTTTTTGTTTTTGTTTTGTTTTTTTAAAACTAGAAAGGCCTGGCTTTGCAGTCTGTGTTTGCCACTTATTAACACTGGGCAAGGTGCTTAACTTCTCGGCCTCAGTTTTCTGTAAAGTGAGGGCAATAATTGTACCTACCTTTCATGGTTGTTATAAGGATTAAATTAAATTTCATGAAGATTAATTTTTAAATTAATGAAATCAAGTTTATAAATCATCTTTTCCTTACACTAGTCACAAATCAGCATCCATAGAATGTTCATCCTTCGAACCTAATTCTGTCTTCTGGAGCCAGGCCGACAGGGCCCCTGTTAGCCCATAGAGCACCTTTGCCAAAATGAAAGAAAGGTGCAAGCTTTGGTCAGACTCAACTTGGCATCAGGGCATAAAGCTTGGTGAGCAGAGCAAAAGCTAGATCTCAGCCTCTTCTTGCCCCTCAACTGAGCACCTTTGTGCAGGACATAGGCTACACACCCATTCACGGTATCACTGCAGGCAGATTTAGTACAGTCTCTCATGAAAAGCGTTTGTGTACTTTAAGACCACTCTCAATTCCTCAACTTCGCTTTCCTCTGTTCTCTAAACCAACCATGACCAGTTGGCCAACGAGGACTGCCCCCTAGCAAAATATTAGTACACTCTTCACTAATGTATGATTTAGTTAGAGGATGGAGGAACCAGAGGACTAATTACACCAACTAAAAGTCATTCACATTAAGGTGTCACCTTAATTGTGCATTTGCATTTTTAAATGTTACTGTAGAGGTTTGTCCTCTTGTTAAAGATCGCTGGACATCGTGAGAATGTGGGGAGGGATGTGTGTGTGTCTCCTGCGGTGTATGAGAAAGGGGAATGGATATGAAATCATAACTTGGCTGGCCCAGCTTCCCCTAAGGGCCTGTCTGGTCTCATCCTTTAAGACGACTTACCAGGGAGAGTTGGGGCCCAAGGCTGATGTCTACTTCCTCCTCAGGCAGCAGACCTGCTCCTAACATTTGTCGGGTCCAGGGCAACAGACAAACAGAGGCCTAAAAATCATATGTCTAAATATTTAGAAGTTAAAAATCAAGCTAACAAACTGTTAAATAAAATATGTTTTATCTTTTTATCTTAACTAATAAATATTCATAATGACAAAATTGAGAAAATGTGTGCAAAATTATCTTTTTTATATGACTGACAGCAAAATATCAAAGATGACTGAATTAATTATTATTGTACATGTCTGGGTGCTCTGTTGATGAGCTGGTGATATTTGGATGAGTAATAAGACATACATATTTATTACATAAAATTAATTTCCTTGATTTCATCAAAATCACTAATTATATTGGTATAACCAAGATCTTCACATCATTTGTTTTACATTGACAGTGATAACAAATTAGACAATATTTCTTAAGTCATTGTTGTTCTTAGATATATTTTTTATTATTTCAGTTTAGAGAAATGTCTTCTTGGGAGGCAGAAGCAACTGGAATTGTCAATAAAATTATTATATCAATATTTAAATTAGGAAATGATATATGGATTTTAAATATATTCAGAAATTGTAATGGAGTCACATGTGACAAATTAACATTACCGCAGAAATTATTATAAACTGTTTTATTCTCATCAAATACATCACTGTCACTCTTAACTTGATTTTAACCTACTTTTAAAGGAATATATAGATACATAATTTATGTTGTACATTCTTATTTCAAATTTTCTAATGTTGTTGTTGTTAGATGCCATCAAGTCAGATTTGACTCATAGCGACCCCATGTACAACAGAATGAAACACTGCTCGGTCCTGCGCCATCCTCACAATCTCTGCTGTGTTTGAGCTCATTGTTGCAGCCACTGTGTCAGTCCATCTCGCTGAGGATCTTTCTCTTTTTTGATGACACTCTATAATAAGCATGATGTCCTTCTCCAGGGACTGGTCCCTCCTGATAACATGCCCAAAATACGTGAGACAAAGTCTCGCCATGCTCACGTCTAAGGAGCATTCTGGCTGTACTTCTTCCAAGACAGATTTGTTTGTTCTTCTGGCAGTCCATGGTGCATTCAATATTCTTTGCCAACACTACAATTCAAAGGCATCAATTCTTCTTCAGCCTTCCTTACTCATTGTCCTGCTTTCGCATGCATATGAGGCGATCGAAAATACTATGGCTTGGGTCAGGCGCTCCTTAGTCCTCAAATAATGCTGAGTTACTATAAAAGAAACAAAAAATTGCAGGACATTATTCAACTTACTCGAATATCTCTTCAGTTAAAACCATACTCTGATCTATAATAGCCAGAAACATGGTCTACCTTAAAATTAAAAAATTGTGGGAATTACTTATAGCTGAACAATCTACTTGATACTCAGGTAAACATTTTCATTTCCTTGCTCTAACGTACTTGCAGTTTACTGGAATATCACTTTTGTTGCATACTTTGCAACAAATAATTTGCAATTATTTTGATTTATAAAAACCATTTACTCTAAAATTTTAAAAAATATTTCTTAGTTTTTATAAAAGTGAAATAATCAAACTGATATCTGTTAGAATTTTTTGTCAGATTTGTTAATATTAATAACAAGCAACATTTCACATCAAATAACTATGATGGCAAGAATTCAAAAATTAATTTCATTTTTCACCAAAGATCATGATTCACATTTTATTTAAGGACCTTCTGTTGTTTCAACTAACTCTTGGGGTGCATCTCATATCTTATCTAAGTTAAATTTAATTGCTTTAACAGCATTTAGTCAGCATTGCCATCGAGTGTCCAAGAGTGATTTTAAGGTCATCACCTTGTCTCATCAAAATGTTCCAGCTTTTGGAAGCTTCAGAAAATATTTTATATAATCACTGAATTACTACTGAAACACTTGAGACCATGTCTCCTAGTAACAAATTCAAATATGTGCTGTACATGACCAAAAAAATGCTTTTGGATTTGGGGCCAATATTCTGGATGGTGGAGTCCCTGGGTGGCACAAACAAACAGTTAAGCATTCAGCTACTAACCAAAATATTGGTGGTTCGAATCCACCCAGAATCACCTTGGAAGAAAGTCTTGGCAATCTGCTTCCGAAAGGTTACTGCTATTGAAAGCTATTGACTGGCTCCATGGCAACTGGTTTGGTATTTTTGTTTTTTGTTTTATTCTGGATGGTATATCTAGCTGTTTATCAACTAATCTCTTAGACTTTGCCCTCAGCAACCTTTTAAACTACTTAAATAAAGATGAATTTTAAATTCAATTTTTGAAAAATTTTAATTACATCTAATAAAATATTTTTATGGAAGTAGAACTAGTCGCAATTCTAGCGTTCAGTGTCCATCTAGTTACCAACATGAAGAATAGGTATCATGCTTCTGAAATGTCACATCTAGACTTACGTATACAGTGAAACCTGTGAGAGCTGGAACTCGATGGGACTACCTTGTTTTGCCAGGTCTCACAACTTATCTGCCTTTGACAAGATGCAGTCTTGCTACTTTTCTAGCACTCATTTTAGTGGGAAGTATTTTAATTTTCCTTCTCTGACAAGTATTTACCTTCCACCAATTTCAGCTTTGGCAGGTTTTACTGTACAATTTTAAGACTAATATAAATTGTTGCAAAATGTTCCTTGTCTACCTTGTGCAGCTGCAGTGAATACTATGTTAATTCCTGAGTACTTTTGGAACCAAACTGGAACACAAAGAGAAGTGAGAAATGGATGCTTGGTACTGCTGAGAAATGATATTTTATTATGCAAAATCTATAGCACTCTCGCTATCTGAGAGGAAGGATTTGACAAGTTAATTTGCCTTTCCTCTTACCTAAGTGGTTCTGCCACTCAAATCTTCCTTGTGCTCCAGAGCAGATGGTGGCACAATCCACAAACTCCAGTGGCTTCAGACACTTAGAGGACAAAGAACATGAGATGTAGAGAGGCATTTTCTGAGTCTTGAAGTGCGATAGTCACAAGAATGGGTCACACTGTGTCAATGCTGAGTGCCAATCTCAGGAGACAGAGACACTTATGTGTTCTTTAATGCATATATTTTTTGTGTGATCTGTTGAGCCCATAGTGCCTCGGACTAAGGGCAATACTGCCAGGCAGCTCCCTTTTCTCCATGGAGGTCTGACTGAGTCTAGCACATAGAGTGAATCTATACCTTAACCCAGGTCACGTGCCCCTCAGCCTTTTTTGCCTGAAGGGCCAGGTCTGATGTCTTCACTTCCTCCTCTAACTGTCTATGATCTCTTTTTCCCCTCCTTCTGCTCCGAGACTTCCAAATACATCTTTTATGTTTAAGGGGTTTTTGAAGCCATGTGGGTCAAGATTCATTGCTTTTGAATGGCATTGTTGTTGTTAGCTGCTGTCCAGTGGGCCCCTAAGTCATGGTGACTCCATGCACAATAGAACAAAACACTGCCCAGTCCTGCACCATCCCCACGATTGACTGGGAATCAGACCATTGTGATCCACAGGAATTTTTTTTTTTTTCCAATTTCATCACCAAGATCACATCTGGTTAATTTATTCATTAAAAAAAATATTGTATTGTGTTATAGGTGAAAATTTACACAGCATACTAGATTCTCATTTAACAATTATTATACAAATTATTCCATGACATTGGTTACAATTTTCACAATGTGTCAGCATTCTCATTATATCTATTCTGTTTGCTGTGTTTCCATTGATCTAGCTTCCCTTCCCCTCCTTGCCTTCTCACTTTTGTTTTTGGATAAATATTGACTATTTGGTCTCATATAGTTGATTTGTTTAAGGGAGCACATTAGTCACGGATGATATTGTTTATTTTATAAGCCAATCTATTATTTGTCTGAAAGGCAACCTCTGGGAGTGGTTTCAGTTCCAAGTCAAAAATATATCTTAGAGTGATAGTCGGGGGTGGGGGGGGCGGGGTTCCTATAGTCTCTAGTGGTCCAACAGGGCTTGCCTTTTTTAGGAATTGGAATTTTGTTCTACATTTTTCTCCCATTCTATCCAGGACCTTCTACTGTGTCCCTGGTCAGAACTGTCAGTAGTGGTGGCCAGGCACCATCTAGTTCTTCTGGTCTGAGGTTACAAGAGGCCATGGTTTGTGTGGGCCACTAGTCCTGTGGACTAGATTCTTTTTTGAGTCTTTGGTTTCCTTCATTCTCTTTTGCTCCAGATGAATAGAGACCAATAGTTGTATCTTGATCCATAGGGTTTTTATTGGCCAATTTTCAGAAGTAGATCACCAGGCCTTTCTTCCTAGTTCATCTTAGTCTGGAAGCTCCACTGAAACCTGTTCAGCATCATAGCAACACACAAACCTCCCTCCCCTTTTCTAACATTCTAGAATGGGCCCCTCTGGTTATGAAATTTCTGATAAGAAAAAGAATGATCTTCATTAAAGGAGATTTTGCTGTAATTTATAAATCACTTTCTTACGGACAAGTCCTGGACATCCTGTCTTTATTACAGAAGGACAGATACACCTCCTTTAGGACAAACTCTTCTTTCTGCCTCCCAGAGGCCAAGAGTTAAGGAAGTTTTTAGGAAACAGAATCTTTGTTTCCCGTTTTGTTTGTCTGCTTTTTGGATTTGCTGTTGGGACATTCTGTTCTATGTGCCACGAATCCAGTGACCCCAGTGAAGTACTCAATACCATATGAGGCTTTAATAAGATCGGGGGTACTTAATCATACAAGTAAATTAGACAACATGTGAACGTGATTATCATAGTGCCTGACATGAAGTAAGTGCTCAATATATGTGAGATTTTTCTTTAAATCAGGATCGTTATAATCGTGAATTTATATAGGGCGTTACAGTTTCCAGCACACCTTCACATAAATGCTACTGTATGATCATTCTAGTAACCTTGTGAGGTATGCAGGACAAATATCCCCCTTCTACAGATGGGAGAATTGCGGGTCACAAAGCTAAAGCTAGTAGAAGATCCTATACTTTTACACTGCAGACTAGAACACAAGTTTTCTTGTTCTGACTGGTCAAACTGAAGCAGTGGCCTCTTCTGCCCAAAGCAGTAAAATAACTTTTTTTCTCTCCTTACCAAAATTTGTGCTGTCCAATAGAAAAACATCTTGAACGTAGTACACGTACAGCATTAGCGACACCTTCAAAATTCTGGGTCAGGATTTCAGTATGATTAAGTTGAGTTTTACAGGACACAGATTCCAAGTTTCCGCATTCCAGGAAGTGTGAGTCTGAAGTGTACCTGCTGTTTGAAGGTGAGGCCAGTCAGTTCATCCATCCAAGAAGAGTGCATCTGGCAGGGAGAGCTCCCATGAAGTCCCCCAAATCAAAGCACAACACGTGGCTCACAGCGGCTGGGGACTTTGCTTTACTTTCCTGACACCCTCAGTGATACATTTTCCCATGGTTTTCCTACTCACATAGGCTCTCATTAGGAGACAGAATGGCCTTTCTTCCAGCATTAGTCATTCCCCAATGACTCCAACCTCCCCAACCTCTCCTTCTGTGTATTTGCATTGCACTTATGGTCTCTACGACATTTAAGGAGCCCTGGTAGCGCAACGGTTAAGCACTCGGCTGCTAATCGAAAGGTTGGTGGTTCAAACCCACCCAGCAGCTCCACAGGAGAAACGCTTGGCAATCTGTTCCCATAAACATTAAAACAACAACAACAAAAATGTTGTCATCGAGTCGATTCTGACTCATAACATCTCAGTATTATTATAAAAATAGTTTTGACTTCAGACATCCTCTGAAACAGTCTTGGAGATCCCTAGGGGTTCCCAGACCAGACCAGTGGATTAAATTATAATCTGGTTAATTAGACAATTTAAAGTTGCTCATTACTCAAAATTATTACTAGAAAATTACAGGACAGTTTGAATCTATTTTCTTGTGACTGGCATTTGTTTTAGTTAACTATTGCTGTATTTGTTATCTATTTATATTACTTATATACATAATTACCCCTAAACTTATTAAGTTGGCTTATAACCGTAAACATTTTTTATTGCATAGTTCCTGTGGGTCAGGAATCTAGGTGCAGCTTATCTGGGTGCCTCTGGCTCAAGATGTCTCAAGAGGTTGCATTAAGCTGCTGTTTCGTATGAAGGTTTGACTTGCAGAGGATCCACTTCCAAGCTCACTTACATGGTCGTTGGCAGGAATCAGTTCCTCACAGACTGTTGGACTGAAGTCACAGTTCCTTGCTGGCTGTTGGCCAGAAACCTCCCTCAGTTCTTTGCCACAAGGACCTCTCCATAGTGCAGCTTACAACATGGCAGCTTTCTTCCCTCAGAGTGAAAGAGTGAGAAAGAGCAAGAGAAGGAGCCTAAGATGGAAGGCACAATCTTTTTGTAACCTAATTTGGAAAGTGACACCCCTTCACTTCCCGTATTCTGTTCATTCGAAGTGAGTCAATTAAGTCTAGCCCACGCTCAAGGGGAGGGGACTACCAAGGGTTAAATACCAAGAGGCTGAGATCATTGAGGCCTATTTTAGAGGCTGCCTACTCTAGCATTTTCTTCATTGGAAAAGGAAAGGTTAGATTCGGGAAATGAATGATAAGCAAAGAACCAGTTCCTGGCGTTATTCTGTTCTTCTTCTGCCCAGCTCCTTCTTGTTAGAATACTGTTCTTTCTTCCATGTCTAATATTGTTACCAGTGAAGTGGCTTTATATTGGTGAGAAGAGCATACTGAAATACTTTAAGATTAGTGTTTTATCTGTGGCTTTGGTTCATCTTATTTTAAGTTTGTAGGGTTGTCTATTTTAATAAATATTCCTCATCCATGAGTATGTCAGACTACTAGTTTTCTTTCAAAAGCCATCTTTTCCTTATTGCTGGGCACGTGGCCACCCAGTTAGAAATTACATTTCCTAGCCTCCTTGGCAGCTGGCAGTGACCATGGGCCTAAACTTTGGGCCAATGGGATATGAGGGAAAGAGATGTGTGCAGTGTCTGTATCATCTCTAACTTAAGAAGGGGCCCCTGTGCTGGATTTTGGCTCATCACCCCTCCCTACCAGCTGTAAATGGTGACAACTTGAGCAGCTTTGGAAGCCATATGTTGGGGGTGACAGATCTACCCTGGCTTCATGGAACAGAGCTACCCCTCCAGCCGGAATCAGACTGGTCCCTGAGAGGGAAACAAACCTCTATCTCACTTAAATCACTCTTTCTTCTTAGCAGCTTAGCCTTTTCTGCAGCCAACACATTTGATTTTAATTAGACTAGGAACCCAAAGAGAAATATTGAAAACATTGGTTTATTCTTAGTAATCCAATTCCTGTAAAGATATTTCATTCACTCATTCATTTGCATCATTCAATAAATATATGAGCAACTACTATGCACCAGATACTGGTGATATTGTAGTGAGCATCACAGTCACATTTCTTACCCTCATGGAACTTTATGTTTATGGGAATCAAAGTTAAATAAGCAATAACGCACATCATTAATTGATTACAACTGTGATCAGTGCTAAGAAGGAACAGTACAGAGTGCTACGTGAACGCACAAGAGGCTCTAACCTATCAAATACTAAGACAAATTATGTATTAAAAAAAAATGCCCAATGAAAATAACTTTATATTGTAGTATGTTTTTGTTTCTTCGAAGAGAAGTCCTCAGCAGTAAAAAATAAAAACTACGGTGTGACTGTACCTCAGTTTCCTCATCTGTACAGTTAAGATAAATGTACTGGTGATTTTTTATGCTATTTAGTTTTTTCTCTTCTTACATCTCTATCTCCGTACAAGTTCATCATATTCGTGGTATGACCTAACTTCTTTTCAACAGATATTACAGTGCTGGATTCAGATAAAACAGACTCTTTGACCCCAAAAATAACCTAAATCTGTGTGAAAGGGCACACGTGTATTCATGTCTCAATGAGACAAAATGGGCTCGAAGGAGAAATCGGGCTTGAGTTCAAGGTCAACTTGACATTTCATTTTTTTGTGTTAATCTATTTTTTAAATAGGCAGAATATCTGACTTTCTGACACTTTGGTAATGTACTGATGATTTAAAGGGAAATTTCATAAAGTGCTTTGAGGATTTTGGAAATTAGAGAGAACCGAAATAAGAGAGCTGGGGTCAAGTCTCCCAAAGATGAGGACTTGGGCTTACTGAAGTTTTTGTTTGCTGTGTGCCAGCTGTCCTTTTGCTCCTCTGTACTCTTTTCCTGTGGAGATAGTATGGAAAGCATGCTGGACAGCCAAAACAGAGATAACTTGAAGCTTTGAACTTGTCAGAAGTCAGAGAGGCACTATAGTGTCATCAATAAGCACACAGACACTATAGCCAGCCTACTTGGTTCAAATCCTGCCTCTGAAACTTACTAGCTGTGTGACTTTGGGCAAATTACTTAACCTCTCTGAGCTTCAATTTCCTCACCTAGAAAATGAACGTACTAACAGCATTGACCTCATAGGATCGTTGTGAGGATTAACTGAGTTGTAGCACTATCCTTAGAATAGTGCCAGGTACGTGGCAAGTGTTGGTTAGTAGCTATTATTATTACTCCCACTTGCATGAGACTTTTTCACTTACAGTTAGAAATTATTGTGAGGTGAACCCATCAACGAAAGGGGCACATAGAGGCAGAAAAAAGAAAATGCAGAAAAGAGTTCTTTGAGCAAGCAGGTGTCTGGTTCTCAGAGAAAATGCTGTTTCATGCCAAACCCCAAAGCTCTGCCTGGCTTTGCCTTTTCCCAGTTAGAAAAATGAAAGAAAAATGTCAGTCCTTGTTTCCTGTTCTCTATCTTGGTTAAATTTGTACCCCTGCATTTCAAGTATGGCTATGGTCCAAGTAAGTCTCCCCACTTAAAAATACATCCTTGCTAGTCTGTTGTTTTCCCGGCATCAACGGAAAGAATTTAAAATCTCATCAAAAGCACCAGCCTTTCCTAGCAAGTCTCACATCCCCAAAGCCAAGTTCAATCACACCTCTCAGTAAAAAGGAACACACTCTCCGGAAACAGAAGGATGGCAGTTCCTCAGCCCCGCGTAAATTAATATCACAGCTGCCACTTTCATAAGAAAATCAAAACCAGCTTTTCAGTTTGTAAACATAAACTTCACAGACCCACCGTACGATAGAGTGTTCCTAAGTATTCTGAATTTGCAACACCCAGAAAAACCTCCAGAGTGTTATTTACAGCATTTGCTTCATAGGGAGGAGAATTAACATTTCAGCAGTTTAGGGAACAAACACACATAGAAAAGAAAGCAAGCAAGCAAATTATTTAATGATTACTTTTTAAAAATATGTCACTGTGCAGAAAAGTGTTTGGAGGTACAATCAAGGCCCGTGTCACTGTATGACATGTCTTCATTATCACTTCAGTGGCAGTGAATCCAGGGGGTGGGACAACAAACTCTATGTCTTCCATGTAACACTTCCTAAAAAATAATGACTTTGTCCTCGGAGCCCCCACCCCAATATTTTAGAAAATATTGTGTTGTGGCCTTACAGCAGTGCTGATTTTGTATCTCAAACATTTAATGTGCTATTTTCAGCTGTAATATTGAATGAGGACTTATTTGCATTTCACCATTCCTAATGAAGTATTACCAGTAATGTATTCTTCCCATCTTCCACTTTAAAACACACACACACACACACACACACACGCACAAACATTTACAATGGGATAAAATAAAAACACATCAACGGAAAGATTGTCTGCACTTGGCAATGCCGAGTGAATTTTAAATTTCCCTTTGCACAATGCAGCCATTGCTACAGAACTCTGAGGACGGATTAATGCTTTTCTGGTATTTCAGTGTATCAGAACATGGATTTGCCGACAACAGCTGCAGCAAACTCCCTTGACTGAGAAGAATTACAAGTATTATCACCTAGATCATTAAACTGGGTTCCTAGATTGCAGAATGTCTTCAGTCAATTCATCTAAGATAACTAGAAGCCAGCTGGACCCCCTCAGTGAGAACTTGACTTAATTGGCCAATAAGTGGCTGGAAAAGGTGCATGCTATTTGATAAAATTACCGAGTGAGCAAGTGATTACAGTTTGGAGATGCACTGAGGGTAGTCTGCAGGTCAGCCCTTTTGGGGAGGGCTAAGTTAGTGTCCACTATTAAGTGCTGCTGTGAAAAATGGCGGCTTGCTTGGAGCTCAGATGGAAAAGAGGTTCCAGGTCAGGCTTCAGCTGATGGAGTGGGCGAGAGGCACACATTTATCATCTCTTTGGCCTCATTTCTGCCTTGGTAATAGTCCCACACTAACCACTCTGGCAGTTGCTTGGTTTTCTGTCTCCTTTTCATTTTATTGGCATAACTGAAAATATTCCCTGAGCCAACAAATCCATCTGGAAGGGAAAAAAAACACTTTTTCTTCAACAATGGCCCAAGAGTCTTTTCTGGAAAAAGGTTGAAGAATCAAGAAGTTGAAGAAAATACCCTTTATACATACATGTCAATAATTATTCTCTCCCTCTAGTGAGGCGGTTGGAGTGTTATTGTTTGCATGTTAGATGTCTACATTTTATCAGCACCGTTTAAGAAGTCAGGAAAATCAAGGTTGGAATATGTTACCAGTCTATTGGCAGAAATTTTTAAATAAAAACAACTGTTTGTGTTGAAACAAACGTTTCTTAACATACTGCTTCCATGGCATTTTTTCCCCCTGCCACTAAACGTTTTAGCCAGTTTGCAAAAAAAGAAAACTTTTGACAGATTTAGTTCAAGATTTCAGGTTAACAGACCTGCAACAACACATTGTCACTTGAATTATTGGTGTTAGACAATAATGTGGTATTATTCAGGGGGAAGTCCCAAGATGAGGGTTTCAGAGAGCAGTACGCTCATCTACTCTTATCCAGTAATCTACTTGTCTCACGAATGTTTACCAGACAATGTAATTTAACTAAATAATAATCATGATTAGGGTTTTTAGAAAGCAGAAAAATGAACTTAATTTAAACTAAAGCCACAGTTTGATTAGCCAGTTGGAACTACAGCCTAAGCAATCAGCCCCATCTTATACCTGCCAGGTGATCATAAGATAAACAAGATCGTCAGCTTGCATATACCAATTGCATTGTAAGTATCCCTTCAACTCTACTTGTTAACTCACTTTTGGGAATATGACCAGTGCTTGCGGCTTTACTTTGCTCATCAGTATGCCATTTGGGCAGACAGAACAAACTAGCATGCTATGGAAGAAGTCTGTACATGGTGCTGTTGGAATGGCCGTCCTTACTCCGCTCTGGCCACAGAGGCCTTCTTTCCAAATGGGAAATGTAGTCCCACCTGGGAGTCCTTGCACTGGCTGTTCCCTCTGCATGGAATATGCCTCCTCTAGTCTTCAGACCTGTACTCATATGTCACACCCTCAGAGAGGCCTTCCCAGCCACTGTATCTAACATAGCCACTCACCATCATTCCTTCTTCCTTGCCCTGCTTTATCTCTGTTGTTAGCTGCCTCCGAGTTGGCCCCCAACTCATAGTGACCTCACGCACAATGGAACAAAATGTTGCCCGGTCCTGCGCCATCTCCATTATAGACTGCAGATTTGACCATTGTGATCTATAGGGTTTTTCACTGGTTGATTTTTGGAAGTAGAACGCAAGGCCTTTCCTCCTAGTCTGTCTTAGTCTAGAAACGCTACTGAAACCTATTTAGCATCATAGCAACATGCAAGCCTTCACTGACAGACAGGTGGTAGCTGCACTTGAGGTACGTGGGCCAGGAATCAAAACCAGGTCTCCCGTTTGGAAGGTGAGAATTCTACCATTGAATCCCTTGCTTTATCTCTACTGATATGATATTGAATATTTATATGTTTATTTTATGTCTCCACCACTAGAATATGAGCTCTATAAAGATCAGAGCATGGTTTGTCTTGTTCATATCTATACCCACAGTGCTTGGCATACATTATATGCTCAATAAAAAGGAATGAATGAATATCTTGTCTAACAGTGACTATGAATGTCATCATAGGTTGCCATAAAGCCAGTACATGCTCAGCAGGGGCACTTTCAAGTGAAATTTTGCCTGTTCTATAACCAGGGTAGTTTAAGAGCTGACATAGGATGATTTAATTGCTGTGCAGCTCAAGATCCACACATTCCCCAGGACCCTGCCACAGTCCGGTTTATTCCTCCTGGAAGCCTTTCCCTATAGCTCCCGCCTTTCATCTCTGCGCCTTCCCCACCCTTATTGTTTGTCACCTCTCCTCCTCTGGCCACTATCTCTCGTTTGACATTCATCATGTTCTCTCTTCATTTTCCTTAATAGTTTTATATGCCTGTGTCATTTTCCCCAATTAGTTTGTAAGTTCATTGAAGGCAAGAAATAGGCTCCACATAACTTTTCTCAATCTTCATTGTTTCCAGCCCAGAAAAGTTACATAATAAATATGTATGAAATTTGACTTCTTTTTAAATAGAAGCTGTATAATTTTCCTAGGGCTGCTGTAACAAAGTACCACAAATTGGGTGGCTTCTAAGAACAGGAATTTATTGTCTCAGTTCTGGAGGCTGTTGTTGTTAGTTGCTATTGAGTTGGCTCTGACTCCTGGTGACCTTAAGTGTAACAGAACAAAACATTGGCTGATCCTCTGCCATCATCAGATCACTGGTTTATTTGAGTCCACTGTTGTGGCTATAGTGTCAGTCCTTCTCATTGAGGCTAGGAGTCCAAAATAGGGTGTTAGCATGACCATACTCTCTCCGAAGGCTCTAGGGGCAGATCCTTTCTTATCCATCCCAGCTTCTGGTAAGCTCAGGCATTCCTTGGCTTGCAGCTGCTGCATAACTCCGTCTCTGCCTCTTTCTTCACAAGGCTGTCTCCCTCTATCTCTCTGTCTTTTATAAGGACGTCACTCAGATTGGAATGGGGTCTACCCCACACCCATGTGACCTCATATTAACTGATAACATTCAAAGGCTCTATTTCCAAACAAAGTCACATTCACAGGTACCAGGGGTTAGGGCTTCAACATATCTTTTTAGGGAACACAGTTCAACCCATAATAGAAGCCATTCATTTTGTAGAGCAAAACCAGCTAACATTTGCTGAGGGCCTAACTGGGCCAGGCAACGTGCATTCCACTTACTAAGTCCTCCCAGTAGCCGTAGAGGTAGTTTCTATCGTTCCCTACATTTTACAGATGAGGAACATGAGGCCTAGAGAGGGGAAGAGCTTGGATGAGGTGCCATAAAGACTGTGGGGTGCACTGGATTCTAACCCAGGTCTTTCTGTCCCAGAGCCTGAGCTCTTAAGTGTGTTGCTCTGCTGCCCCAGTGACTTGCAGCCACTTGACTTCTCTGTGAGTCCTCTTTACTGAGGCCCCAAACCTTTCAAGGACAAATCGAAAGTGAAATATACTCTGCAAGTTTATGTTTTAAATTCTTTATCTTATTTTTATCAGAGCTATGAACTAAGTCTAACTAATGGGAAAGCAAGCCGTTTTCAACGCAGCCGCTTATAAATCAACATCTTCTTACGAAAGCTCAACTTGCATTGATTTTCTGAATAGGCTTGCAGCTCCACACCACTCATCTCCTGCTTCTAAATTTTTTTTTCCAGAGTGATTTGGAAGAAAAATCAGGCAGAGGGCAGGGACTCATCTTCACAAGCTGTTTGATGGCCACATTGTTGCTCTATCAGCTGTTTGAAATGGAAATCACCTTCTGAGTGAGAGAGCTGAAGTGGAGGTTATGATTTCCTCCTCCCATCATTTATTCCTAGAGAATTTCAGGGAAGAGTTAAATCAGGGAGCACTGGACTGGTGCACACATTTTTCTCTTACCCTGCGATCTTTCGGGTGAAAGGGCAGCACTGAATTAAGCATTTAGTGCATTCAAAATCTGTGACCCGAAGTTGGGGCCTGAAAGCATCATTGATAATAGGGTTGGAAGCCCTCAGACAATCTACTCCAGGAGTCATAATTATCCCACTAGGAAAATGTCCCATTGTCTGCGAGTCTTTACTAGCAGGAAGTTTTTCTTGCTCTCTCCGACTGTATCCTTTCTCAGCAGGGCCCATTATTTCTCATTTAATTAGTAGCACTTGATATAAATAGCCCCTTCTTTTCATTTATGGTGTTTTCATTTACATAACTACACAATACAGTGTTCTTACTCCCTACAGGCACCTAAAGTCTGGGAAAGAGGATTGCAAACCACAGGCTTCAGTTTATCTTTCAAGCATGATTCCACCCTTTTTCAAATGTATAAGACAAAGACCTTCATGTTGACGGTGGACGTTCTAGAACATGAAAAATCGTGCTGTTTCCCTAGGAATGTATACTGATACTGACTGGCTGGTAGGGAGATAGACAGGATGAAGCTACCCAAATTACCCAAGGGCTCAGTTGTTGAAGTGGTCTAATGGAGCCTGCTCTGGGGCAGGTGCCTTGTGAGTGCTGGGGATATAGTGATGGACAAGCCAGATGCAGGCTTTGCCCTCATGGGGCTTATGGTCTAGACTCTAGAGGAGAAAAACTTGAGTTGAGGCTCCAGAATGGTGTTTCTCAAACGTTAATGTGCACACGAATTTACGGGGATTTTGTTAAAAGGCAGATTCTGATTCAGTAGATCTAGACAGTGCCGGAGAGTCTACGTTTCTAACACGCTTCCTGGCGGTGCTGATGCTGATGGCTCAAGAACCAATCTTTGAGTAGCAAAGGCTCAAAGCAGAGAACTGAGGTCTAGATTACTCTCTGCTACCAACTAAACGTTTGACATTTGGGCGGATTCCTTAAAGAAGTTTTATCATCTGGCAAATGGGACTCTAATATCCACTCCACTGAGCAGTTATGAGATCAAATAAATGTAAAAGAATTTGGTAACATTTTATGTGCTGTACAAATCTACAGTATTATAAGGAAATTATATTCCTGTACTTAATCCATTTTTGAAGATGCAGTGACTTTTATGGAAATCTGGTACAACAGTGTTTTGAGCAATGATCATTTCACAGCTCTTAAACTGGGCTTTCAAAACACATATCTTTAATTTTAAGACCAGGGGAGTTGTGTTTCCGAGTTACAATGTCATAGGGCAATGTCATAGACTCTATTCGCTAAAGCACCAGGACATTTTGATTTCACTGCAAAATATTATTAGCAGCAGGCATCACCATAAAATGAACTTTGAATAGGGCTTAAATTTTTTGATATTTTTATTAAAAAGGAATAGGACATCTAATGGACTGCAAAATATTGGTATTGTGTGTAAGTTTAAATAAGTTGTCAAGCCTTGATTTCTCTGTTATTATAAAGTGTGGTTAAGGGCAAAGATTTTGGTTTTGCTACTCATTAGCTGTGTAACCTTGGGCAAGTTAATGAAACTCTCTGAACCTAAGGTTTCTCAACTTTGCAAAATGGATGTAATAACAGTACCTAATTAAGGATGTTGTTAGAATTAAATAACCTAATGCATTACAGGACTCAGGTACATAGCAAACAAATATCATTGCCTACTTCTCCTTACCAGTGTCTGGAAGAATTAAATGTGGCCTTGCTTTAAGTTGCCTGGGATCTTACACATGTTTTGGGTCTTCCTTTAGCCAGGAGCTTTGTGCTGGGCCCATGCCACCTTCTGGGGGTTCCCATTTAGACTGTGTGCTCAACTCTCAGAAGAACCAGGGCTATTGTAAACCTCAATCTTGAAGAAACTGGTCTGGCTGATAGTGATGATTATCTGTGGTATCCAGAGTCATATTCTCCATGTGAAAGCTGGTGTGAAGCTGGAGAAGGGGGAAGAGTGAACTACTGAATCTATTGATGGGGACTGTGCTAATAAAATATAAATACTGTCTGTGTCATTATCTCCATCTTCCAGATGAGAACACTGAGGTTCAAAGATGTTGTTATGGATTGAATTGTGTCCCCCAAATATATGTGTTGTAAATCCTAACCCCTATACCTGTGGTTATAATCCCATTTGGGAACAGATTTTCTTTCTTATGTTAACGAAGCAGTATTACTGTAGGGAGTGTCTGACTCAATCTCTTTTTTTTTTTTTTTTTTAAAGTAAAGCAAAAAGAAAGTTTTATTCAGCATATATTCAAAAAGGGAGAAGCGGGAAGCAGACAAACATGCTGCCAGAGCTAGAATGCCTGCCCGAATCTAAGGAAAGTATCACAGAACAGACAAAAGTGGGAAAACAGACAAGCGTGGCTACTAGAGCCACATCTGCCCGAGTCCAAAGAATATTACAGAATAGTCAAGAATGGGAAAACGGACAAGCATGCTGCCACGGCCATGTCTGCCCGAGTCCTAAGACCATTACAGAATCATCAGTATATATTAATGTTACAAATGGGAAAAACCATTGAAAGCTTCACCTTTTTACAGATTGGGTAGAAACTGTGATCTTACATTTTGAATTGTCTTTCTCAACAATCATTGGTACAGGTTTTAGTAACGACAGTCAGGAAGGTCTTCATTGGTCCAACAAATTTATATTCACTAAATGCTAATAGAAAAAGATAAGAGTGGAAAGTGTTTTGTGTTATGTTTGATGGGCTTTTGTGAAAACTTCCTTAAGATAATTTCTGAGATTGTCCCATCTATTGTCTATCTCAGGGCCCAGTTGACATGTCTTTGTAAGTCTGTGAGGGCCCAGCCCCACATGGGTCACAATTCTCCATGCCCAAGGAGAGGGAATAATAACTCCAATATTATTTCCTAAATCAGTCCCTCCTTTTGATCAGAGATTGGAGATAACACATTGATGATCAATACCTGAGCTTCTAGATTGCGGCCATGGCAGGCTCTTTAAACTCACGTGCTGGTTTTCCACCGGATACCATCTGGTTCTTCACCAGGATCTTAAGTAAGAGCGATGTTCTCATCCGTTTGAGTCAATCTCTTTCAATATATAAAAAGAGCAGTTTAGGCATAAAGGAGCAAGCAGAGAGGGGGGAAGAGAGATGCCAAGCCACATGAAGATCACCCAGGAGCAGAAGCTCAAAAGGGACAAGGACCTTCCTCCAGAGCTGACAGAGACAGTCTTCCCCTAGAGCCAGCACCCTGAATTCGGACTTCTAGCCTCTGAAACTGTGAGAAAATAAATTTCTGTTTGTTAAAGCCACCCATTTGTGATATTTGTGTCATAGCAGCACTAGGTAACTATGACAGATATTAAGTAACTTGTCCAACAGTTTACAGTTAATCATAGTAGAGCCAGTATTTGAACCTGCCCACTTGACTCCAAGGTGCATGATTTTAAAAACAGTTTCACATACCTTAGCTCACGTGATGTTTAGCCAGTGTGACGAAAGTGTATCTGTACCTTATTCTGGTGCTACTCGGGGAGTCTCTCCCTGTGCCCAAGTGTCCTAAGAGGGTATCAAGGTCAAAGGGGCCTGGGAGCATCTGCTGCCTCAGTGCTAACACGGCAGCATGGAAAATGGGCCTGTAGGTCACTGTGACTTACGTGTCTGTCACTCCCCCTCCAACCTGGGCATTCTTCCATGCAGAGTTGGAAATAGGGTGACCACATCTCCTCGGATGTTGCAAGCAAGTTGCCTGATAAATTATATGACAGAGATGGGGGTGGGGGGAAGAAAGGGAAGGGAAACGGTACCCAGACTCTTTCAGCTTGCTTCCAGCAGCACGGGAGCCCATGTAATCCCAAGGCACCACACACTGGGCATTTTATCTGCGTCCTTGGGATTTTCAGTTTAAAAAAATTTTCCCCCTGTGTGGAAATAAAAAAAGAGGGGAACCAGAAAATAGTCTAAAAGCACATTACTGGGAAATTGTTTCCACTGTGTATATGACTGTTCTTAATGTTTTATGAATATGTTAAAAAAAATGCTCGGGCGTATTTCCTTGGGCACTCTAGTTAATTACTTATTCCGAGTGCTTCGACTCCATTCCTTGCATTAATTCTGATTATGTACAAAAACCCACCTGCAAGGAAAAACTCTGAATCAGTAATGCTGATAAAATGAGCAGCCCTCCTGGGGCTCCACTGAGAGAGAGGATACTGGACAGAATTAGAATCTTGGAGCTAAGGCTATTCATAATGTCATTAACATAAAGGCAATTAAATGAGTTTTTAACCTACAACCCTTTATTGTTATTAATGAACATTAGAAAAACACAGGAGATGAAATTGGTAATTATCTCTGCACCAAGCTATGCAATAATGTGTTTAAATATAAAAACAAAACAAATGATTATTGTTAGTATTTTCAGTACCAGAAACCCCAGGAGCAGCTCCGTCATATTTAATCACATGGGCCCACACCAAGAGGGTTAATTAAAAGAGGGCTTTACCTTCTATGTGCCTGGTTATTCAGCTTAATATGGAATCAACAAATGTGAATGTAAATTTGCAAAATATCCTGAGCATTTGTTTCTGCCTGCGGGTTAACCACCTTTACGGAATCACAGACTGATTCCTTCTCCTTCAGGAAAATGGTCGATGGCTCCATAACCAAGTTTTTCCTTTCTGAAAATAATTACTACACGATGCTATTCAAAGCCCATTCCAAGAACAACTGCATAAATCCAGGCCCATTGCCTAAGCTTACCATTCAGTAAAAATATTGTAAGCATTTGAAAAAGACACATAGATTTAAAAAGTAACGGTAAATGAGATTTCAGCACTATGCTATATTCAAAGAGCCTCCAGTTTAATTTTTTCTTTCTTTATGCAAACTATAACAGCATATAAATAAGCCATTCTAGACAGGGCTTGTCTATGAGGACATAGCATTTAATGTAAATATCCTGCATCTAATAATAGTTTCCAACTAATTAATTCAGTTTGTATAGCTTACAATTTAAAATGTTCATATCACATTCCTTATAATTTGTTCCAAACTAGTTTTGCTTCCAAAGTCCATTTTTAAGATGAGACATACCGCTAAATTGCCTTTACAGTATATTTCAGGGCAAATAATACTTCACAAGTGTGACCTTTGGAAACAGATATTAAACAACTGCCAAACAGCAAAGCTAGTGCTTTTTATGTTCATCTGATTTCTCCACACAACCAACTCTACAAGTGAAATCACTTTAGCATTTTTTTTAAAAAGGGCATTTTATAAAATAAAGTAACTATAGCAACCATTGCTTGCATTTGTATAGTTTTTTCTTTACAGTTCACAAAACATTTTTTATAATGTTGTGAGATACTGACGTGAAAATTATGATAACCTGCATTTACTTTCCTAGGCCTTCTCTGTCTTATGCGTACATATACGCATGCATACATACATACACACATACATGCATATACAGGGCTTCCCTATCCACATGCACTCCACATCCTGTACCCTAAAGGGTACAGAAAATTTAGCCAGGCACTAGAATCAGAATTTAGATGTGGGAACTAAGGGGAGGAATTTTCCTCTCTTAAATGTTGACCATGCCTCCCAAAGCTGATGGGGCTCAGATTTTAAGGTCAAAAATGAATCCCATGTAGTCAGCCTCCTGACAGATACTTAGAGATGGGCATTGAGTCAAGTTATCCAGGACTAGCATTAAAGCCGCAAGGCCAGCCCTAGATTCTCTCTAAGCTGTGTTTTGGAAGAAAGGAGACACCTGTGTCATTCCTGTAACCTGTCCCCTCCCTTCCACTCCAGCACTGTAGGCTGTTCTCGTAGCTGGACTAGATAGCAAAGCTGCAGACCAGCCCCAGGAGCACCCACAGCTGAACAGTCTTCCACACAGGCCCACAGCCAGTGTCAGGGAAGTACACAGCCTTTACCTTCTAAGTATGAGATAATCATTCCTGTAAAAGGCCAAGATACCCTCTTGGTCGTCTAGTGCTGCTATAACAGAAATACCACAAGTGGGTGGCTTTAACAAAGAGAAATTTATTTTCTCACAGTCTAGCACGCTACAAGTCCAAACTCAGGGCATCAGCTCCAGGCGAAGGCTTTTCCCCTCTGTCAGCTCTGGAGGAAGGTCCTTGTCATCAGTCTTCCCTTGTCTGGGAGCATCTCAGCTTAGCAACCTCAGGTGCAAAGGACACAGTCTGTTCCCAGTACTGCTTTCTTGGTGGTATGAGGTCCCCATATGTCTCTGCTCTCTTCTCTCTTTTATAGCTCAAAAAGATTGGCTTAAGACACTATCTAATCTTATAGATCTCATCAATATAATTGCTGCTAATCCATCTTATTACATCATAGTGACAGGATTTACAAATCACGTCAGATGACAAAGTGGTAGACAATCATACAATACTAGGAATCATGACCTAGCCAAGCTGACAGATATTTTGGGGGGACAATTCAATCCATGGCACCCTTTTTGTCCCTGTTCATCCTTTGGCCACTGTCCTAACCTGGGACCGAGTCACAGCAGATGGCGCTTCCCTGTGATCCAGAAAGTCAAGCTTGTGTGACTCAGACAGTTGGCAGTGGCCTCATAGGGATGGGATATTCGTGTGCTAGAACTCTGTTTTCAGACTCAGAGCGAGGTGGTCAGTGACTTGCCCCTGTAAGCTGGGAAGCGTTTCCTCCTGCACACTGAGCTGTGCGGTGGGATGGGGGCAGGGGAATATTCATTAACACCGTTTGCATTTCCAAGTTCCATTATTCCTGATCCCTCAGAACATGCTGCCCGGCTGGTGCCTCTGCCATGTGGCAGCCGCAAGCTCAAGGTCAATCTCCGGCTGTTAGCCAAACAATTGGGAACCACGGCACACTAAACTTCCCCCTTTCTTGTCACCCTCCCTTGCTATTAACCACCCCTAGGGCACCCTCAGGGGCCGCAAATTTTCTCCTGGCGCCTCCCCTGACTTGTGAGAATTCTAGAGGCCTGAGAGGCGAATGATGAGCAAGCACGAGGCCATATGCAGGGCCTTTGATGATGTGACATCAGACAGCTGAGGGAGGAGGGACGGTGGCGGGCGGCTGCTGGATTGTCGACCCTTTGATTTGACTCATTCTGGCTGCCCTGCATGGCTGCTGCCAGTGGGCCAGCCAGAGAGAAGGTGGCCAAACAGCTGAACAATGGTACAGCCTTTCACAGCTGGAAAATCATTTTTTAAAGACCTCCAGGAGGCACCAGTTGGTCCTGACAGCTGATATTTGATCTGGGGAGTACGGAGCAGCTGATGCCAAAGAAGGACTCTCCTGACCAACTCCAACTGCAGGCTGTGAAAATGCTGGTTCATTCACCTTCCCATCTGCATCCAGGAAAACAAGCAAACAAACAAACTTGGGGGATGCCTCGATGCTAAAGCTGCCCTTTGCCTGCAAAGAGAGTCACCAGGGCTCCTCTAGCCCCCTACTCATGTTTCACTAAGCTCTCAGAGGATAGAAGAGAAATACTATTTATAAAACAAATTCCTGCAGGGAAGAATGGTGTCAATTTCCCATTGCAGATAGTCAGGGAAATGGGAAAATACTTTGCAAGTGGTCCTATTTGGACAAATTTCGTGGGCTATTTGTATATGCCCACAAGAGTGGTATGTAGTCACTTAAAAGTGACAGTTGCTTTAAACAAAAAACTAGTTGAATACAGTTTGTCTGGAGTCTATGCCGTTTTCCCCCACCCAGGTCTAAGTTTAAGTGACTGCAATTAACAGTGGTGAGTGTTATCTTTAGAGTGACCATATAATTTGTCATCTGAACTATGACAATTCTGAGAGTGAAAGGGGGCTATTAATAATTTAAAAAAAAAAAAAAAGGCATAATCTGGCACTGCCTTGGGTAAAGTGGGATTTCCAAGTTTCCCTATTAAGTGTTTTCACATCATCCTTATAATATCCTTTTGAGTTAGCAGCAAATATCATCACTTCCATTTTTCAGAGAAAAGAGTGCATAAGCCATAAAGGTCAAATATTTTTTCTAAAATCTCAGGGTATTAGTCTGATCTCCTTACACTTAAAAGGGAGGAACATTGTAAATCTTAAGCTGCACATCTAACCACACAAAGCAAAACAGGGACCTGCATAAAACTCAGGTTTTGGAAAGAGCACTGGACTAGAAGCAGCAAAACTGTTCTGCATGATACCTAGTGGTGGGCATATGACATTACCCACTTGTCAAAATCCATAGACCTGTACAACACAAAGAGTGATCCCTCATGTAAACTATGAACTTTAGTTAATAGAAATATATCAATATTGGTTCATCCATTGTAACAATTGTACCGCACAATGCCAGAAGAGCAAACAAATCAGTCTTGGAAGGAATACAACCAGAATGCTCCTTAGAAATGAGGATGGTGAGATTGTGGCTCACTTACTTTGGACCTGTCATCAGGAAAGACCACTTGCTAGAAAAGGACATCATGTTTGGTAAAGTAGAGGGTCAGTGAAAACAAGGGAAACCCTCAATGAGGTGCATTGACACAATAGCCACAACAATGGACTCAAACACACCGATGATCATGGAGACGGCACAGGACCAGGCATGTCTGTTATACGTAAGGTCGCCATGAGTTGGAGCCTACTCACTGGCAACTAACAACAAATGGTACTTGCCCTGCCTGCCCAGTGAAATTATTGAAAAGTAAAATGAGATAATTTTATGCAAAAGTGCATTTTATCAGTAAAAGCACGGGCTAGGGACTTCACGACTCACTGTGGGAAGCTGCTTCCTTTTACAGCAGTGATGGCTATTATAAAATACTTCTTATGTTGAACCGAAATTCCAGCTGTCTCTAATTGCCACTCTTTGGTCTTGATTCTACTCCCCAATCCCTTACCTGATAAGTTTTCTGCCCCACGTACTTCCAAATACAGAGGTAGCTCTATTTACCAGAAAGTTATGACTCAACACTTGTTCTTAGATCCACAGTTCCACAAGAAGGGTTTATGTTTGCAGTCCCTGGATGGATTTTCACAAAATAGAAATATGAGCTGACACTTCAAAGCTTTCAAACCAAGCATGCTCTTTCTTTGATGCTATAGTTTTATTGGGCCTCCTTTTCCACTTATAATCTACCTTTATCTAGACTTTATCTGTTGAATGGAAACCTCCTCTCCTGCTGATCTCTGTCAGTGTCACGGAAACTCCCCAGCAGCCACGGTATCTGTACTCCTGGCCTCATCATTCCCTTTAATGTTGCAGAGATTCGAATGAACTCCAACCTAGGAGCTCTCCAGAACCAGTGACCATCTTCAATATCAATGTATTCACCAAGCTGAGGCTCTGAGTTATCAAACTAAATTCTTGGTTTCTACATCATACCCTGGGACACCCACCTTCTTCTTCTTTTGAAAATTAGAATTATATTTGCTTACTTCACAGTAGGTTCTTAAAAATGCTCTATATTAGGTAATGTTCTTCTTTCCCTCCTTGTATCAGTTCAACGAACATCTAAGCGTAAAGCTTTTCTTTCTCTTTTAAAAGAATGAAAGAGGAGCAGAGAGGAATCATATTCCACCTAAAAGAAACCAGAGATAACAAAATAAAAATTAATAGGACTCACTGCAGTAACATGATATTTCTGCATTAGAGAGCATATATCATATACTATAATGGAGATATATACACAAAGGAGCCCTGGTTGCACAATGGTTAAGCACTTTGCTGCTAACTGAAAGGTCAGCAGTTCAAATCCACCAGCCGATCCATGGGACAAAGACGTGGCAGTCTGCTTCTGTAAAGGTTACAGCCTTGGAAACCCTATGGGGCAATTCTACTGTGTCCTCTAGGGTCGCTATGAGTCGGAATTGACTCGACAGCATATAACAACACACACACACACATATAGAGAGAGCTATATTAGCAGGTTAAAACTGTATGTGTGTGTCTGATGCACACATCTTAGTATATTCCTCTAAACAACAGTATAGCCTAGGAGTTAACTCTGGATTCAGGCAGAATTGGGTTTTGCACATGACTCATTTTTCCTGTGACCCTCATTATGTGCCAAAGAGCAGGAATTATTGTCCTCATTTACGGATGAAGAAAACCAACTAAAGAACAATGGCCTCGCAACTCCCCAGTCTGTATCAGAACTCACACGTGGCTTGTTCATCCAGTGAATCAGTAAACAAGTAAGACAAATCACCATTGGGCACAGAATTCTGATTTTAGCAAATTTATCACCCAAGTTTTATGCCTGCATATGTGCACATGGAAAACACACACTCAGTCGTGTCTCAGCATTCTCAGCTCTCTGTTGGTGAGTGAACTCGTGGATGATTTGGTGCTCCTGGTCATGCTCTGGGGCCCTGGTGGCACAGTGGTTAAGAGCTCAGCTGCAAACCAAAATGTCGGCAGTTCGAATCCACCAGCTGCTCCTTGGAAACCCTAAGGGGCAGTTCTGCTCTGTCCTAAAAGGTCTCTATGAGTTGGAATCGACTCAGAGGCAATGGGTTTGATTTTTTGGGTCATGCTCTGGAGAAAGCACAGGCAACTGTGGCTGTACTTTTGATGAGATGCCATTTCATGCGCAATTCTGGAAAGTTGTACTAGGTCTCCTTTGCCTGGAGAGGTACTGTGTTGCATCGGCCCTCTTTCAGTTTGGCTTGTGAATGCCTACGTCTACGTAGATGTTTTTTCAGTTTGGTCCCTTGAGTCTTTGTTTAAGTTCCTGTCAGATGAACACCATGTAAGTGTCTGGGAGAAGTAATTTTGCACAGTAAGGGTGATGAAATCTCTCTTCAGCCAGCCATTTTCTTTGGCAAATCTGTGTGTGTGTGTGTGTATATGTGTGTGTATGCATGTGTGCTTACACATGTGTTTATGTATATACACACACACATATATAAAACCCATTGCCATTGAGTCGATTCCGACTCACAGTGACCCTATAGGACAGAGTAAAACTGCCCCATAGGGTTTCCAAGGAGCGGCTGGTGGGTTTACCGCTGACTTTTTTGTGAGTAGCTGAGCTCTTAATCACTGTGCCACCAGGGCTCCATATATGTATATACACACATAAACACTTGATAGATGATTTTTGAACACCTACCATGATTCAGACCCAGTGCTAATTGCTGTAAATACCAATTAATATATTTTAAAACTCACAGTGTAGTAGAGGAGGTAAACAAATAAGTATTATAAAAGAGGTAGGAACAGACTGTTGGAGGGACAGGGTGTACATAAAAGAGGAGGCTTTATTTGAGCTGGGTCTTAAAGATGAAGTAGCAATTTGCTTGGTAAATTAGAAGAGAGGGTAACCCAGTCAGAGAACAATCCACACAAAGGCATGAAAGAGTGTGGCGTTTCAGAGAATTTGGGGAAGTTTAATGTAGTGCAGCATAAGGCATGTGATAGGAGGGGAAGGAAAAGGAAGCTGATGAGAGCAGGCAAAGTTTTGGTAGGGCTATGAATATTATGTCAGAGAGTCTGAACTTTAATTTGGACAGTGATCCGGGGTTGCAAACGGACATGAAGTCACCGGTTATATGAGGAATGCCCTGTTAAGTTATCTAGGAAAGTTATATAAAGTACTAATGTTATGGATTAAATTACCAGTATATCCCCTCAAAATATGTTATAAATCCTAACTTCTATGTCTGTGGTTATAATCCCATTTGGGAACGGGTTGTGTTTGTTAGGTTAATGAGGCAGGATTAGTGTAGGGTGTATCTTGAGTCAAGCTCTTTTGAGATATAAAAGAGATTAAACAAGAGAGCAGAGCAGAGATGGGGGAAGAGAGACGCCAAGCCACATGAAGATCACCCAAGAGCAGAAGCTCAGAAGAGACAAGGACCTTCCACCAGAGCCCACAGAGAGAGGAAGCTTTCCCCAGGGCTGGCACCCTGAATTAAGACTTCTAGTCTCCTAACCTGTGAGAAAATAAATTTCTGTTTCTTAAAGCCACCCACTTGCAGTATTTCCATTATAGCAGCACTAGATAACTAAGCCAATTAACATCTGTTACTAAAGCTGCATTTTGTAACTCAGGGTTTCTCATTCTCAGCACTATTGATATATTTGGCCGCGTAACTCTTTATTGAGAGGGTAGTGGTGGTTCAGTGATAGAGTACTTGCCTTCTATGCTGAAGACCTGGGTTCGATTCCTGGCCAATGTACCTTAAGTGCTGCCGCCACTCATCTGTTAGTATTGCTATGATGCTGGACAGGTTTTGGTGGAGCTTCCAGACTAAGACAAACTAGGGAGAAAAGCCTGGAGATCTGCTTCTGAATATCAGCCAGCAAAAACCCTATGGATCACAACTGTCCAGTCTGATTGGATGGGGTTTCCAACTCGACGGCACCTAACAACAACAACTCTTTGTTGTATGGGGATGTCCTGTGTTTTGTAGAATGTCTAACAGCATCCCTGGCCTCTACCCACTAGATGCAAGTGGCATCCCTGCCCCTAGTTGTGACAACTAAAAATGTCCCTAGACATTGCCAAAATCACCCCTGGGTGAAAACCACTGGTGCACCCAGTGGGGTAGGCACTATGCTAGGAAATCTTCCAGAGACAAAGTGAAAGTATAGCGTGAGATGCAGCTGCCCAAAGCAGCATCTGGCTAAGCACTGAATGTGTTTCTACGGTGAGTTCTGTGGGTTCAGAAAAAGGCAAGAGCAGAAACACACATCTGAAGCTTAATCAGATGGAGGCAGAACTTGAAGGGTGGATAGGAATTGACATTGAAAGAGTGTATGGTGTGATCTATCCCTTAAAACAGCGGCTCTCAAAATATTGTCTAGGATCCCTGGGGGTCCTCCAAAACTATCTTCACAATAATATCAAGCTCCGTTTACCTTTTCCCCTCCCATTCCTTTACATGTTTACAGTGGAGTTTTCCAGAGGCCACATGACATATAATGATGTCATCTCTCTGACAGCTAGTGGAACGTGTCCTTGTGTATTATTCAGTTTTAAAATTTTCTCAGTTTTCATTTCTAACATGGTAAATATAGATAAACGTAACCAATATGAACAAAATCCTTTCGGGGCCTCAGTAATTTTTAAGAGTGTAAAGGGGGCCTGAGACCAAACAAATTGAGAACCGCTGCCTTAAGAGAGTCTACTGAAAGGCATGTTTCACTCTGACTGACGAATGCATTACATGTCACCTCAGTAACCCACAATGCCTTGCTCTAGGCCTTTTCTTCCTCTTCGCTCAAAACCTGCTCACTGGTTGTGATTCTGCTTCTCTATGAATATGAAGCCACTGTTCTGTCTCTTTTTCTTTTTGTTGCTGGCAGGAAATTATTTTGCTTACAATCCTAATGTTTTCTCAATCTTATGTCTCCCAGGTTTCAAGACCTCAGTTAGAAACACAGTGCATACCCTTTAAAATTCTACAAATGTACTTACATTAATATTTTTCTGAAAGCATCTAAATTAAATTAGATCCCCGTATCTTTCCAAACAAGACAAAAACCTTAGAACAATGCAACTTTCCTCAAAATTACCCACCCCTCTGTCCCAATCTATGGCTCATTAACTGTCTGGAATTTTTGTTCCAATTTGTTTTAAGCACGAAAATTAGTATTAGCATTACTATTGATATTACTATTATAGTCATTACTTGTGTAGATTTGTGAGACTCCAAGGGTTGTAAATTTTCAGCATACTAATCTGTCTGAAAATGTCATATTTTATCTTCACTCATGAATAATTGGTTGGGCATAGAAATCGTACATTTCTGGCTGCCTTGGGTAATGGGTAAAGTGATTTTTTTCCTGTTTGTAAGCAGACAGAGGTTTTGGCTCCCTCTTCGTGTGGGGATCCCAGTCCCAGTTTCCCACCACATGCAGGTCCCAGTTTCCAAGTTAGTGGTAAGACTCCAGTCCTGGTGGCCATACCCAATCCAAGCTCCCCATAGACAGTGCAGCTTCAGCTCCTGCTAACCACTGGACTTTCTTTCTTTTCCATTTCTGGTCCACAAAGCCTTTTTTTTTTTTTTTTTTCCTTTCTTGTTTTAGATTGCAGATATATATATATATATACATACCTGTTGACATTGACTTGAATCTGACTCATGGTAATCCCATGTGAGTCAGAATAGAACTGTGCTCCGTAGAATGTTCAACCGCTGATTTTTCAGAAGTAGATCACCAGACCTTTCTTCTGAGGTGCTTCTGGGTGCACTTGAACTTCCAACATTTTGGTTAGCTGAGTACATAAACATTTTCACCGCCCAGGGACTCCCATATATATACTTATATGTATACTTAGATATATAAAAAATATTTTATCATTTTGATGTGTTTGGATATTGGTGAGGTTCCTGCATGTACTCAAACCACCATCTTGACCTAGAGGTCTGAGACTATATCCTCACAATGGAGCCAAGGGATATATTTGCCAAGGCCCAGGAAAACCAAACATTTTTGACTTACCAAAGTAGGCACAAAACACAAAGCACCAATTTAGATTTTGTTAAAGGTTCTAAGTTAGAGCTGAGCAATGCTGCATCTGGATTGGTTATCCCAAATTAAATAGGGCTATTTCATTTAAGTTTATGGTCATGTAGGTTAATTAAAAATTTCTCCTAAGAAAAACAGCCCCCAAAATTCTATGTAATTTAAATAGGCTCTATATTCATGCAGGGTGAGAATGGCAGTTTCAATATTTAATTCTTGCTTTGTAAACTTTGAAGGCTAAAAACACATCCTGCCAAGTTGTGAACACCCTTTATGTTGCAAACAGCTCACCAAAAGGAAACTTGGAGTTGCTAGGTAACTTGGTGCCTGTGGAAAGCTTCTGATAAAATGTATTTAAATCAGATTTCCTAGAGCAGAAGGGCAAACTGAAGTAGAAAATAAATTCAAATGATCTGATACTGGCTTTTCATGCTAAAACTAAAATCTCCTTGCAGTCAGTGCTCACACAGATCTTTTTAACTGGGGCAGGCAGGTTCAAGGCGGCCTTGCTGCAGAGAGCACCACATCTCATTCCCTGCAACATGAAGTCATCCTGAGCTGCATGAGGCAGAATTACTTTTCAGCAACTGGGGAAGATCCCCGAAGAATGAGGCCCACGTGGAGAAGGAAGTGTCTCTGCTTTACTTGCCTCTTCACGGGGTACAATCCTTTTCTCTAAAGCCAATGGACCTGGTTGTTGTGGTCTTCTCTTTAGTTCTTCCAGATCTGAATAATGAAATCAAATAATCAAAGTGGGGGTGAGCTGCTGGGAAGTGAAACAGCTAAGCCAGAATCCTCTAGTGTTCAATGGTTCAGGCCAGGAGCTCTTAGAAAACAAAAGAAACTGTGAATTTAGTACAGGGAATGTACACACTATAATGCAGCTATGACCATCACCCAGTAATTGAATTACTATTACTTGAGCTTACATAGCTTCAGAATGAACAGGAGATGGAGTTATTTCACAATATATTTTTTTTATATGTGAACGGAGATATGGGGGTGGGGGGGAAGTGTAGGGGTAGTGGGGGGTCATACATAATCCTCTATGAGGAATTCCTCAGGAATTTCTTTCTGAAGGAGAATCTTCAATCACCCTATAGCCCACAAGAGTCACTTCATTATTCAGTTCTCTGTAACCTTTTAGGGTTGGTGAATTTATACAAAATGATTCAATAGGAATCTGGTAATTAATTTATCAGTTCTGGAACCATATCCTCACCTCTCTGACTCCATGTATGGAAAACGCAGATGAAATAAGAAAAGGAAAATGATTCTCAAACCCCAGCATTTGTGTCTCTTGCTGCTCCTCTGTGGGAATTTTCACCGTAAGAATAAGGGAAGGGCATTCCAGAAACAGAAGACACAGAGATGGGAAGCAGTTGTAAACAAGAAGGGCTTGTTAGGGAATCACAGTTACGGAAAATGGCTGACATAAGTGGTTACTGCTCAGCAGGCACTGTACCAGGTTCTTCACCCGTGTTATTTCACTGAATTATCACAGCAAACCTAGCCAGAAGATATTACTGTTTTCCATTTTAGAGAGAAGAAAACTGAGGCCCCAAAGGGCCTGGTAACTTAAAAGCAGTCACACAACTATTGACTGGCAGAGCCAAGATTCAAAAGCAGGTCTGCTTGATTTCAAAGCCCATACTATTTCTTCATGAAACCCAAACACAAAGGGTGTTCCCAGCATTGCTGTAATAGAGAAAAGTTAGAGATCATCTTAAATATCCATTAAAAGGGGATTTGTTAGATAATTTCTGGTAAAACCACACACATTCATTAAAAACAATGAGGTAAACCTATCTGGACATATGAAAAGTCATTCTCGATACTGTTTAGTAAAAGAAAAACAGCACATATTTGTGTGGGGGGGGGTAGGTACAATCCTCTGAAAAAAGGAGCATGTCTAGAAGCATACACAATTTGCTGTTGTCTGTGGTGACCTTCTAGGCAGTGGGACGGAGAGGCAGGGTTCTTGGTCAAGTGGGAAGGAAAACTTTTACTTTTCACTTAGTACCATTCTAAACTCTCTGAATTTTTTTTTTTTTTTTTTTTTACAATAAGCAAGTATTACCTTCATAATAAAAGAAAAATTTAAAGAAGGCCCTTTGAACTTAGAAAATAATGGAAGGTTTTTATAGGACAATAATGAAGTGGGTCAGGATCTGTTGGAGAATGAAGGGATGGCAGATAATGATTAAGGAGCTAATGATTGCCAAAGGTCATTCATGTCTTCATGCTAATTGCCAAGGCAGAGTCACAAAGAACTGCAGCATTGGAGAGAGTGCACCTTGAAGGCAGAAGACCAAAAAGGAAACTCTTCATTGTATTTTGGATAACTTGTCAAACCAATGTCCAAGTGCTTTGATATTCCCCCAACCCTATGCAATGCCTGGAACCTTCAACACAATTTTTCTGCTCAAACAAAGCATGGGTGGTATAAAGTAAGCCTGTTAGGCAGCTCAGGTAGGAAAAGAAGTATTTTTTACTCCCCAAAACTTGTCTGCAGCACACCATACTGTTCCCAGGATGTATGGGGGCCGTCAGTGACAGCTGTAGCCCTTTCTGCATAGAAATATTCTCTCTCTGATGTGGAGGCAGATTGCATTTGCCTGGCTAATCCTGCCATACACTGGAGAAATGAGAAAAGGCCCAAGCTACCCATATGTGCTATAGACTCCAAAAGGAGATGAGCCTCCCAACAGGTTTTTTGCCACTGCTTTTTCCAATAATGTCAACATGGCCATTATTGTTTCATTAGTTTTCTTTGCTCTAAGGCTAAAAGGAATTTCAGCTGAGTGAGTATCTCCAGGATGCCTCAGACATTGCAGAGTACTTTTTACAGAAACATGACTGAATACTTTTTGCAGAACTTTCTTTAGAGTCACTGACTTTGTGTTGCATGGAAATGTGGATTATCTGTTTTCTCTTAACTGCCCAGTGCTTCCTATTCTTATTATTTTGTTTTAGTTAGGTTTCTTTTGGCTTTGAAAAGGCATTGTTTGCACTTTCTTTAATAATGATAGCTAATATTTATCAAGACTTGTTATGTACCAGGCACTGTTTTAAGTGCTTTCCATAAATTAACTAATTTAATCCTCATTATAAATCTATGAAGAAGGTACTGTTCTTATCCCTCTTTGACAGATGAGGAAACTAAAGATTAAAGAAGTTAGCTGACAACTTGTCCAAGCAGTAGAGCCAAGATTCAAAAGCAGATCTATCTCACTCGAAAGAATGCTTATTTAACTACATGGCATCACAACAGAGAGGAGATGGCAGATAATGGTCTATCTTGTAGGAGGCAGCCAGGCAGAAAATTTATTTAAACCAAAAGAACCTCTATACTTTCAGCAGTCTGGGTGATCTCTTTCCTGCCCTTTGACTCCACCCCTCTCCAGAGCTTTCTCACTTCAGCTTCCCTAACACACAAGGGACTCTTTACCCAGAATCCTCAGCTTTCCCATCAGCTACACCCCAAGGTCCAGCTCCTTCCCTGCCAACTCCAGCTCACAGTGATCTCTTCCTTCGCTAGCAATTTTTTTTTTTTTTTGCTTTTGTTGGCAGCACCAATTGTATTTTTAAGTACATATTTTAAAATATCCTATTATCTAATTGGAGCCCTGGTGGCACAGTGGTTAAGAGCTTGGCTGCTAACCAAAAGGTTGGCAGATTGAATCTACCAGCTGCTCCTTGGAAACCCTATGGGGCAGTTTTACCCTGCCCTATAGGGTTTCTATGAGTCGGGATCAACTTGACAGAAGCAGGGTTTTTTTTTTATTATTTTTATCTAATTATCTGAGATACATAATTTAACGTGTTCTTACAATTATGATTGGCTCCCCAGCCTTTGAAGGTATATCAGACACCTCTTGGGCTTGCCATCTACATTTTGTTCCACTCTTTGCTGTGCCCAGGTATACCCAGACAAGGGCTTTGTCTCAGCTGCGCCAGGAATCTACTCTGCTCTCTATCCTGACCTTCTATGATCACCTGAATGGGACGTCTACAGGAATCTGTCTGGCACTTACACATACACAAACCGAGAAGTTCAAGTGAATTAACACCCTTTGGGGCAATCTTTACTAATAAGGATGGAAGGTGGTGGGTAGAGTTACCCTCTTCTGCTCCTTGGGCAGACAATTCTGAGGCACATTCTAAATGGCCCACAGTGGTGACCGGCTCAATTAGGCCCATTTGTATAGGCTTCCTTATAAAAAAAAAAAAGTTTGGGGAGGAGGCATATGGATGGACTTATGAGGGTAGGCATAAAAGATAAGGATTTTTGAATCTCGTGCCATGAGCATCCACACAGTGAATCAATAGAGTATCAACAACCAAGTAGGCAGGATGACTTGTCCTGTGGTTGTCAGTGAGCCTCACTCCACAGCCACTCTGGTGCTTGTGCAATGGGCTCATAAACAGCATGGCCATGGTGACAGGGTGGAAACTATGGGTGGTAACATCAACATCAACTCCCTGTCACCAAGGCAGCTACAGCTCCTGAATTGCTGAATATCCATCCTGCCAGCAGCACAGACTGGCACAAACAAGACATCATCCTCAAAGAGACTAGCCAGCCACTTGGTGGCAAGTTCATTACATCAGACTCCTTCCATCCTGGTGTTGTTGTTAGGTGCCATCGAGTCGGTTTGGACTCATAGTGACCCACTGTACAAAAGAACGGAACACTGCCAGGTCCTGTGTCATTCTCACATTGCTATATTTGAGCTCATTGTTGCAGCCACTGTATCAATCCATCTCGTTGAGAGTCTTCTTCTTTTTTGCTGGCCCTCTACGTTACCAAGAATGGATATCCTTCTCCAGGGGCTAGTCCTTTCGGATAACTGTCCAAAGTATGTGGGATGAAGTCTCACAATCCTCGCTTCTAAGGAACATTATGGCTGTACTTCCAAGACAGATTTGTTCATTCTTCTGACAGTCCATGGAACATTTAATGTTATCTACCAACACCATAATTCAAAGGCATCAGTTCTTCTTTGGTCTTCCTTATTCATCGTCCAGCTTTCGCATGCAATGAGATGATTTAAAATACCATGGTTTGGGTCAGGGGTACCTTATTCCTCAAAATGACATCTTTGCTTTCCAACACTTTAAAGAGGTTTTTTGCAGTAGATTTGCCTAACGCAATACATTGAGTTCTTGACTGCTGCTTCTATGGGCATTAATTGTGGATCCAACTAAAACGAAACCCTTGACAACTTCAATCTTTTCTCTGTTTATCATGATGTTGCTTACTGGCCCAGTTGTGAGGATTTTTGTTTTCTTTATGTTGAGGTGAAATCCATACTAAAGGATTTGATCTTCATCAGTAAGTGCTTCAAGTCCTCTTCACAAGCAACTTGTGTTATCTGCATATCACAGGTTGTTAATGAGTCTTCCACCAATCCTGAAGTCGCATTCTTCTTCATCTAGTCCAGCTTTTTGGATTATATGCTCAACGTACAGACTGAATAAGTATAGTGAAAGGAAATAACCTTGACACACAACTTTCCTGATTTTAAACCACACAGTATCCCCTTGTTCTATTCAAATAACTGCCTCTTAGTCTATGCGCAAATAAGTGTTCTGGAATTCCCATTCTTCGCAATGTTATCCATAATGTGTTATGATCCACACAGTCGAATGCCTTTGCATAGTCAATAAAACACAGGTAAATATCTTCCTGGTATTCTCTGCTGGCAGCCAAGATCCACCTGACATCAGCAATGATATCCCTTGTTCCACATCCTCTTCTGAATCCAGCTTGAATTTCTGACAGTTCTCTGTGGATGTACTGCTGCAACAGCTTTTGCGTTATCTTCAGCAAAATTTTACTTGCGAGTGAAAGTAATGATATTGTTTGATAATTTCTGCATTCTGTTGGATCACCCTTCTTTGGAATGAGCACAAATATGATTCTCTTCCAGTTGGTAGGTCAGGTAGCTGTCTTCCTAATTTCTTGGTATTAAAGAGTGAGTAACTCCAGCACTGCATCCATTTGTTGGAACATCTCAACTGGTATTCTGTCAATTCCGTTAATGCCTTCAGTGCAGCTTGGACTTCTTCCTTCAATACCGTCAGTTCTTGATCATATGCTACCTCCTGAAATGGTTGAACATCAATCAATTCTTTTCGGTACAGTGACTCTGTGTATTCCTTCCATCTTCTTTTGATGCTTCCTGCACCGTTCAACATTTTGCTCATAGATCCTTCAATATTGCAACTCAAGGCTTGAATTTTTTCTTCTTCTCTTTCAGCTTAAGAAATGCTGAGTGCGTTCTTCCCTTTTGGTTTTCTAACTCCATGTCTTCGTACATTTCATTGTAATACTTTACTTTGTCTTCTGGAGCCTCCCACTGAAATCTTCTGTTCAGCTCTTTTGCTTCATTTTTTCCGTTAGCTTTAGCTACTCTACATTCAAGAGCAAGTTTCAGAGTCTCTTCTGACATCCATTTTGGTCTTTCGTTTCTTTCCTGTCTTTTTAATGACCTTTTGCTTTCTTCATGTATGCTGTCCTTGATGTCATCCCACAGCTTGTCTGGTCTTCAGTCAGTAGTGTTCAATGAGTCAAATCTATTCTTGAGGTGGTCTCTAAATTCAGGTGGGCATCTGGAGTGGGCAGCAATTCACCTTTACTGGAATTGACATCTTCTTTGGATATGTCTTCTCCTTTTTTGACTTCAGTGCTGCTGCCAGTATGGCTGAGGAATTACAGAATATCTTCTTTACTGATATCTCACACAACATTGTCTCAGACTAAGGGATCCCATTTATGGTAAGGGAAGTACAACAAGGGCCATGGGAGCAATTTGTCTTACCATGTACTTCATCACAAAGAGGCAGCCAGCCCAGCAGAATAATAGAATGGCCTACAAAAGGCACAGTGGAGATGCTAGCTTGGGTATAACACCATAGAGAATTGGACTGCATTCTGTAGTTTATGCACTAAAACTACAGTGTTGAGTCTCTAATAGATAGACCATGTGGGTCTAAGAATCAGTGGGTGGATGTAGGTTTGCAGTGGGTGGATGTCTTTATTTCAAGTGGGATGGATGTATGCCACTTGAAATAAATAAAATATATATTAAAAAAAAAGAATCGATAGGTAAAAATAGGATTGGTCCCTTTCACCATCCTTCCCCATGACTCACTTGTGAAATTTTTATTAAGGGTAGTTTGCTCTGATTACTTTGAGGAACTAAAGTTGGTACTATACAGTGGAGTTAGTTTGGCAGCAAGGAATATGTCTAGGACCCAGGGTTTCAATGAGGTATTTCTTGGTGATAACTCCATGCCCAGTAATAACTGTAAATGAGTACTTCAGCAACCTCACCCCAAAGGAGCTAAAGCAACTCAGATCCTTTGAGGATGAAGGTCTGAGCCACCCCACCTGGAAAGCAACCTACACCAGCTGAAGTGCTGGCCAAAGGTGAGAGAAATCTAGAATGAGTTGTAGAAGATGAAGATGTTAAATATCAATTGTAGCCTTCAGACCAATTGCAGCAGTGGGGACTGGAGCTCATTACATTAGCCTTTCTACATTAAATCTTGAAGTCTCTGTGAAGAAAAATAAAACAGAATAAGGGGATAGAGTTGGGTTAAGTGACTAAAGAGAATGGTCAGGGAAGCATCCTCTGATTATGTGAAATTTGAACAGAAATGTAAATGAAGTAAAGGAACAAGTCATATAGGTACAGGGGGAAGAACATTCCAGAGAGAACAAGTATCAAAGTGTAAAGGTCCCAAAGCAGGACCATGCTTGGTGTGTTTGAGTTGGCTAGTATGGCTGGAGTGGAGTGATCAAAAGAAAAAGTGGTAGGAGATGTGAACAGGAAGGTAACTGGGACCAGACCACACAGGGCTTTGGATCTTATTCTGCGTGAGACAGGGAGCAGTCAGCAGCTTTTGAGAAGAGGAGTGACATAATATGACTTACATTATATAGAGCTCTCTGGTTTTCTGTGAATAGGCTGAAGAGGGTCAAGGATGGGTACAGGGAGCCAGTTAGGAAATTATTGCAACAGTGTTTGGATCTCATATAAATTGGCTTTTTTGAGTGCTTAGAACAAGGCTTTGAGGTTGCCAGACATTGGGTCTTGGATAAGGATGGTGTTATCCTTCTTCAGGGCTGACTTTAAGCTATTTCTAAGCAAAAACTAACAATTCTACTTCTTTTATTTTATTTTTTTGAAATAATATTTTATTGTGTTTTCAGTGAAAGTTTACACAGCAAATTAGGTTCTCATTTAACAATTTCTATACAAATTGTTCAGAGACATTGGTTACATTTTTCACAGTGTGTCAACATCCTCATTATTTCTGTTCTAGCTGTTTCTTTTCCATTAATCAAGTTTCTCTGCCCCCCTCTCCCACCTTCTCATCTTTGCTTTAGAGTAAATGGTAAAAGCTGACCATTTGGTCTCCTACAGATGATTTTTTAAAGGAGCACAGTACTCACAGGTGATCTTGTTTATTTTATGAGCCAATATGTTATTTAGCTGAAAGGTGACCTCCAGGAATAATATTAGTTCAGAGTTTAAAGGGTACCTCAGGGTTCCTCTAGTCTCATCTGTTCTAGTAAGTCTGGACTTTTTAAGAATTTGAGCTTTGTTTTGCATTTTTCTCCTATTCTTTCAGGGTCCATTGGTAGTGGTAACTAGGCACCATCTAGTTCTTCTGGTCTCAGGGTAGATGAGGCTGTGGTTCATATAGGCTATTAGTCCTGTAGATTAGCTTCTTCTTTGAGTCTTTTGTTTCCTTCCCTTGCTTTTACTCCAGACAAGTAGAGACCAATAGTTGTATTTTAGATGGCTGCTGGCAAGCTTTTAAGACCTCAGACACTACTCACCAAACTAGAATGTAGAACATACCCACGCATGTACCACAAATATATTTTTTGGTTGTTGTTGCTGTTGTTTCAAAATTGTATATGTTATAGAATTTACACACTCCACCTACATTTGGTGTCACCTTTCCTGTCACCAAAAATAAGGTCTACTATCTAGAGAGTGGTTCCCCCTCCTTCCCCTCCCATCCCTGGTAACCACCAACGAATGTTAGTTTCTGTATCTATACCTATTCTTGTCTTTTTATAAAAGTGAGATCATACAGTACTTGCCCTTTTGTAATTGACTTATTTCACTTGCATAATGTCCTCCAGATTCATCCATGTTATAATATATTTTGAGAACTCATCATTATTCTTTACAGTTGCATAGTATTCCATTGTATGTATGCACCACATTTTGTTTATCCATTCATCCATTGACGGGCACTTAGGTTTTTTGTTTCCATCTTTGTGCTATTGTGAATAGTGCTGCAATGAACACAGGTGTGCATATATTTTTCTACTTTTTACCAGTGCTTCATAATGCATAACACAGCCCAATGCTCAGAAAATGCCAACTGATTCAAAGACCCATTGAGTCTTTGCTAAGACTTCATAGAAATAATGTCTCTCCATTGAATGACATAAGTAACACGTAGTTCCCTGGATCAGGGCTATCATTTTGACATAGATACCCTTACCACACGTTGGGAAGTACGCTCCTCACTACACACATATCTTCTCATTTAATTCTTAACAACCCTATAAAAACCAAAAACCAAACCTGTTGACGTTGACTCCATTCAGACTCACAGAGTAGAACTGCCCCATAGGATTTCCAAGGAGAGGCTGGTGGATTCTAACTACTGACCTTTCGGTTAGCAGCTGAGATCTTAACCACTGCGCTACCAGGGCTACTGGTGGGTTTACATATGAAGAAACAGAGACTGGTGGGTTGAGTAAATTGTCAATGGTCATTAGTGGGGCAATGGACAGAGCTCTGGACTTGAACCAAGGACGGATTCCAGAGCCCACACTCTCAACCACAACTCTGAACTACTCACCGTAGCAAACTGTGGGAAATGCTCACACTCTTTGGCGGCCTAATTTTATTTTTCTGATCGTTGGAATTCTCCTCACAATGAAAAACACCTAACATTAACAGGGAGCGCTGATTTTTAAAAGCCCCATTTGCCTGGAAGAAAGTCATTACGGCAGTGATTCTATTTGTTTCTTAAGATTCCCTAAGTTAGAACTGTCCTTTTGCCCCTGGAAAATCATTTAGCCCAATGACAAGAGTGGGTGGGCATTTCATTTCGAGTTCTTTTTATGATGTCTGCTGCAGTTATCCTGCTGGGTGACTTTTTTTTTCCCAGAAAGCCATAGTACTGCCTTATTCCTACTTAAAAAAAAAAGAAAATCATTAGTGTAGTTACATCACAGAAGAAAGGAAACACACACACACACACACACACACACACACACACAGATGTGTGATCTGCGCATGAAATAGAGTAGTTGCCACACACAAGCTCAGTCTTTTTCATGTCCTGGCTGTGAGCCTGTCCTCACAATGGGGTGGAGAAGCTCATTATTGCTCGTAGTAACCAAGAAACAGGACTGGCCAAAGGGGAAAGGGAAACCAAAGCCCCAGAGCGCTCCCACCAAATTGCATCTTGGAAAGTCTGACACAGGGGCATCCACTAAGTCACTCGGCAGCCACATGTTCAGGCTTTCTACAATGAAACTGCAGGGATAAAGGAGGTCATTCTGGTAGACTGGAGCATAGCCCAGTATTTGCCAATAGATAGAAGGGTCATGGGGTGGGTGGCCACATAGAGTAATGGGTGTAAAAACTAACAGACACTCATTTGCCCAGCCTGGTAATTCCCAGTTTTGATATGTTTTGCTGAATGTGTAGCTCTTCTAGAAGCATAATGAAGTGTCTGCAACTCAGAAAGTCTTTCAAGCCTGAGACACTGCACCTCCCTTTCACTCCTCCTCTCCACTTAGATCTTCTTGGCCACCCTCACTGTTTGCTTTGATGAACTTCTGCCACCGGAGTTGGTGTGCCCTGCCTAAATGGCATTTCAGCATGGATGTCCCCAGGTGACTAGCATCCTTGCTTAGATTAATGTGTCAGTGGCATATGGTGCAAATGGCCTGTCGTTTGGTCTCAGAATAAGTTTAAAATATCTGCCAGGCTGCTGACTTCTTTGGCATAGTGCCTTGTGGCCCCAGTGTTTGAGGAAAGAGAGCAACAGTGTCTGGAAATTAGTTAGAGTGAATTTTCTTGTGTAAGAGCCAGAATCTGGCTTCCTGCCTGTCCCTATTTCTTTCTCTCTCTTTCTATCTCTCTCTCTCTCTTTTCCCTGGTAATTGGGCTAACAAAATAAGCATACATTCTGATGTTGAGTATGCCTAGGACAAGGATAATTTTGAGACAGTTTTTATTTTATCAGTTCCTTTATTGGCCCCATAGCTTGATCTTTTTCCAAAAAGAGAAGTATCTAGTTTGTGCTTTTCAAACACTGTTGCATTTGATCCTCTTAAAAACCCCATTTTGCGACAAGAAAGTTGAGGCTCAGAGAGATTTTAAAAATGTGGCCAAATCATACTACAAAAAAAGTGTCAGAATAACAGTTCAAACCTAGGTCTATCTAACTCCACTCTTTAAATTCTTTTCAATCTAAGTCCATGTGTAGACAATTGTCTAAACTGATATTGAACCCATGTCCAAGCATCTCTGGGGAGAAGGAGCTTTTTACTGAGGTTCAATGAGCAGAGCTCGCAGTGGTCAGCATCTCTGTAGGTGTTGTCAGCAAGCGCTCCTGGATTCTTCTTGTACAAACTCCCTGTCATGCTCTTCTACACATGTTTAATGGTGGGTCATTGTTACTGTTTACTTGCCTGGTGGGTTTCTGCTTCCAAAATCCAAATGATGAAGCAGATCTTGCTGTCCTTGGGATTATCCCCTCTTGAGGAGTGACGACCTCAGGATTGGAGACAGCTGAGCTGCAGGCAGAAAGAGGGGCATGTCAAAGGTTTCTCCTGCTCAATTTGGATTGATGAACTGGAATAATTCTGGTAGCAGGGTTCATGGAATTGGCCTCAACCAGCAATCTTTTTCCAGAACTGCTCTTTCTCAATATTTGTGTTTGAGGTGGAGTGTTTTTGCTAAATTCTAACTTAAAAAGCCAAAAACCAAATGCGTTGCTGTTGAGTTGATTCCGACTCATGGCAACCTCATGTGTGTCAGAGTAGAACTGTGCTCCATAGAGTTTTCAAGGGCTGTGATCTTTTAGAAGTAGGTTGTCAGGGCTTTCTTCTGAGGTGCCTCTAGGTGGATTTGAACCACCAAACTTTTTGTTAGTAGCCGAGAGCTTAACTGTTTGCACTCCCTTTTCCAGCATAGGCATTTGAAAAAATCTTCACTCCAATCTATCACTTGGACTAGTTATCAAAATGCCAGACAGTTATCACTGAATAGACTGCATTCACTGGCTACTCATTCCTGCCTCTCTACTCTGCTGTGTAAGTCTTTCACTTAACAATGACCACCCTTACAGGGAACACAACAGAGAGACCCTGATGGAGCAGGAGAAAAGTGGGGTGCAGAACTCAAATTCTAGTAAACAGACCAGACTTAATGGTTTGATTGAGACAGGAGGGACCCCAGAAGACATGACACCCAGACTCTCTGTTAGCCCAAAACTGGAACCACACCCGAGGCCAACTCTTCAGACAAAGATTAGACTGGACTATGGGACATAAAATGATACTCGTGAAGAGTGTGCTCCTTAGCTCAGGTAGATACATGAGACTAAATGGGCAGCTCCTGTCCAGAGGTGAGATAAGAAGGCAGAGAGGGTCAGGAGCTGGTTGAATGGACACAGGAAATCCGGGGTGGAAAGGAGGAGTGTGCTGTCACAATATAGGGAGAGCAACTAGGGTCACATAACAATGTATGCATAAATTTTCGTATGAGAGACTAACTTGAATTGTAAACTTTCACTTAAAATACAACAATAGAAAAAAAAAAAGAGCATTAAAAAAAAAAAGTCTTTCACTTAAAATGCCTCCAAGGTCTTTATTCTGCTATGGCTGCTCTATGGCCATGGCTGCTCTTTATTCTCAATAAAATTTCTCTTGTTTTTAATTTAAAAAAAAAAAAAAAAGGTTCTTTATTCTGTCATCAAAATTCTATATCTTCTTTAAAGCCCTGTTCAATTCACCAAGAAACCTTTCCCAGACCAGCCTACCCCACTGATGACTTCCTTATTCCATATTCCTTACAATGGTAATAATAACAGCATTTCTCTTTTATTATTATTATTGTGGTAAAATTATATACAACAAAACATTCATCAATTGCAGTGTAATGAATTACTTAATATGGCCCTTCTAGCCATGGTCTTTGTGACTTACACACAATGATTGAATGGGACTATGCAATTAAGGTATATGGAAGCTGTGATGGTTGGGGTTATATGTCACCTTGGCTAGTCTACGATTCCCAATATTGTGTGGTTGTCCTCCATTTTATGTGTTGTGGATCCTGACCCCTACATGTTGATGAGGCAGGATTGGTGTAGGGTGTGTCTTGGTTCACAGCCTTGCAGGAGGGCATGACTCAAGTCCCAAGTTATTCAAGTTACGCCCTTCCCTGGGGTGTGTCCTGCATCCAAGATACATGTTTGTGTGACCTGGCGGAACTCTCTCTGCCTCTGGATCCCATGTCAGGTTTGTGATCAGCTGACCTCTGGTTCTTAGGACTTGAGCCAGAGGCCTGCTGCCTGACCTACCAGTTCTGGGATTTGCAGGCCTCCACAACCATGTGAGCCATTTCCTTTATACAGTTCTGTGAAATGTTGCAGTGAGTTAGGGAACCCAAAGATAGAACAGAGAGTACTGAGTGGAGAGGGAGTAGCTGATGTTAGAGATGACAGACTGGTACAGCAGTTAGGAAAAGCTGGACATTTGGGATGTCTTTGACCTCTGCTTCATAGGAACCAGCTTTGTGCCGATCCTTATAAAAGGAATTATTTGTTTACCAATTCAACAATTTCTACATGTATAATTCAGTGACATCAATTACATTCTTCATGTTGTGCAATCATTATCAATATAATAGCATTTCTTTAATATTATCTCATTGCTTCTTTGAATAAGTAATAGCATATGGCCCAACACTTATATGTACCCAGGGTGTACAAATAAAGTGAAAAGTAAGTCTTCCTCTTGCCCCAGTTCCCTTTGTCCCATCTCAGAGGTACTCTGAGACCAGTTCCTTTCCTTCCAAGCCCTCTGGAGATATCTTTACATATACAAGCACATATGCTTCTTAAAAATCCATCAACAATGCATGAGAATGATTATTAACATATATTAGGAAACATGTAAGAGATACTGTGCTAAGCACTTTATATATATTATTTCATGTAATTCTCCCCAGAGTTTACAAATGAGGAAACTAAGGTTCCAAAAAGTTAAGCAACTTATTCATGATCACATAGCTATGATGTGGCAGAGTAGGAATTTGACCCCTGGCTGTCTGAGTGCAGAGCCCAAGCTCTTAACCACCACGCTATATGCCTTAAAATGATTCCCTAATTGTCTCACATGTGTACATCTGGTTTCCCAGGTAGATTAAAGGGTATTCAGGATCAAAAGAAGCAGCATGGTACAGTGAAAAGTACATGCATTTGGGAATCAAATCCTGGCATTGAAACTTAGTAGCTAAGTAACTATAAGCAAGTTTCCTAAACTCTTTGAACTTCTATTTCCTTACCTGTAAAATGCTAACCTTAGAGAGAGGCAAAAATGTTGTGAGGATTAAGGAAAATAAAGAATGTAAAGTACCTGGTAACCTTCTCAAGAAGGTGCCCTGGTGGCACAGTGATTAATTACTCGACTGCTGACTAAAAGGTTGGCGGTTTGAACCTACCAGCCTCTCTGCAGAAGAAAGATGTGGTGGTCTTGGAAACCCTATGGGGCACTTCTACTCTGTCCCATAGGGTCGCTGTTAGTTGGAATCGACTTGACGGCAGTGGGTGGTGGTGGTGGTAGTGGTAGCCTTCTCAAGATCTGTGTCTTTTCATTGATGTGCATACTCTTTATGTGCAGAGTAGGAAGGAGCATAGGAAATATTACGCCAAATACATTTATATATTTAGTATAATATAGCCCTAACCTTTTGGGCAGCGGGAAAATACCACAAGAGGTCCCTGAAAGTTAACACAAGGCAACAGGCTCTTGCACCTAGTTCCCCTGGGCTAGCTTGAGAGGGAGCTGTTGATCATTTATTGTTCAAAGAAAATGTATGGAAGACTGGCCTAAAGGTCATACCCAATATAAACCTTCTCTGAGATCAAGAAGCAGAAATGGAGTGTGGAGGAAAGAAAGACTGAGGAAACACTCTTAGGAACTTTGTCTGGAACATTCTTCTTCCAGATATCCACATGGTAACTCCTGGCTATGGTGTGACAGAGACATCTCATCCATGCTCAGAGAAAATGCTTTGGTCCAAAGTAGCTTCTCTAGCACCTTAAAAGATCATTCAAACAGAGACTTGTACACCAATGTTCATTGCAGCACTATTCACAATAGCCAAAAGGTGGAAACAACCTAAATTCTCATCAACTCATGAATGAATAAACAAAATGTGGTACATACATAAGATGGAATACTACTCAGCAAGTAGGAGAAATGAAGTCTTGATACATGCTACAATATGGATGGAGCTAGAAGACATTATGCTAAGTGAAATAAATCGATCACAAAAGGACAAATATTGTATGACCTCACTTATATAAAAAAGATAAGAAAAGGCAAATGTATAGAGAACAAAGTTTATTAGTGGTTACCAGAGGCAGGAGGGAGGGGGGGATTAACGATGATGGAAATATAGGGTTGCACAGCTGATTATTGTAATTGTTGTCAATAAGTTGTACACCTGTAAAATGGTGAAATGGCAAAAGTTGTGTGATAGATATATTTTCAACAATGAGAATAAAAAAAAAGTATCTGCTGAGCTGTTTATATAAAACCAAAAACCTCATGGGATTTGGTTTCTTGGTTTGAAGGGTTAGGGTCATGGTTTCATGGACATCCCAGTTAATTGGCCTAATAACATGTTTGGTGCTTCTGTTCTACCTCCTAGTTCATTGCGTAGTGTCTGGGATCTTAAAAACTTGCAAGCAGCCATCCAAGGCACAATAAATAATTGGTCTCTATTCTCCTGGAGCAATAGAGGAAGAAGAAGAGTCACGAATAGAAAGAGGATATGGAATGTGCACAGGAGCCCTGGTGGCATAGTGGTTAAGCACTGGCCTGCTAACCAAAAGATCAGCAGTTTCAACCCACCAGCTGTTTCACAGGAGAAATATATGGCAGTCTGCTTCCATAAAGATTTACAGCCTTGGAAACCCAATGGGGCAGTTCTACTCTGTCCTATAGGGTTGCTATGAGTCAGAATCAACTCAACGGCAGTGGTCTTGGTTTTTGGTTTTATGGAATGTGTGGCTAATTGCCTCCATGAACAACCGCCTCCTTTGTCATGAGACTAGAAGTGGATGGTGCTCAGCTACCATTACTGAACATTTTGATCAAAGACTTTATAGAAGAATCCTGATCAAAAGGAGAAAAAATACAGAACATAATTTCAAATTCTCATGGATTCCAGAGGTTGAGCCATGAAGTTTGTATCAACCCCTGAAACTGTTGCCCTGAGATACTTTTTAAATCTTAAACCAAAAATATTCCCTGAAATCTTAAAACCAAACAATAGTTTAGCTTAACTAGTAAAAATGTCTGCCTTGAGCATTATGCTGTTTTAAGAACTATCTATATGGGATCAAAGTGACAGCAGCAACTTGAAAGATTAGACAGGAACCTTAGGGGACAGAAAAATGTATGTTAATGGGCGTAACAACTCCGAAAAGCAGGCTAAGAGTGGTGGCACAATTCCAAGAATGTAACCAATGTCACTAAATGGAACGTGTAGAAACTGTTGACTTACTGTGTATATTCTCAACAATAACAACAACAAAATAATTAAAATTTTTAAAAAATCACTCAAAAGCAATAGATTTGTCTGTGAAAAGGTTAGTCACCAATAATGTAATTTAAGGTAGAACCTGAGCAATAACTGGGCCAGCTCTCATCCTGTCAGCTCCACCTTCAGACACACCCTGAACCTGACCACTTTCCATTGCCTCTGACAGCTAATGCCCTACTTTGAGCCACCACCATCCCTGCCTAAGGAACCCTGGTGGCACAAGGGTTAAGTGCTTGACTACTAACCGAAAGGTTGACAGTTTGAACCCACCCAGAGGCTCTGCAGGAGAAACACCTGGCGATCTGCTTTTGTAAAGATTACAGCCAAGAAAACCCTATGGGGCAGTTTCTACTGTCACATGGGGATGCTATGAGTTGGAATTGACTCAGTGACACCCAAAAACATTCCTGCCTGGATTATTAAAACATCCCTGCCTGCCTCCTATCTCCCTGCTTTCTTCGTTGTCCTTCTCTAACAGTTTATTCTTAAAAGAGCAGTGAGAAAAAGCCTTTTAAAACGTAAGTCAGATCATATTATTCCGCTGCCAGAATCCTCCAAGACTCCCCATTTCACACAGAATAAACGCCAAAATCCTCCCAAGCACCTTCAAGGCCCTACATGACCTGTCGCCCCCTACCTCCTGACCAGCGGTGTCACTAGGGGGATGTGGTAGGTGCGGACACCACCAGGCGACACTGTCAGAGGAGGTGATACCAAAATGACTGTCTACCAAAATCTCCCTGTAGTTAGTTATAACAACAAAAATATTTGTTGTAAGCTTAGTTTACATGTCTCAGTATACCTACAAGACTAAAACTCTCTGCTAATTTACTTTTTGAACCTTCTAATGCGCTCCAGTCAGAGCTGTCATTATTACCCAATTACAGTGCCGATTGGAATCACGTGGTTTCGTTTGCATGCGTCCAAGCATGTGCTGTTGTTTTCATTGCTGCCAGTGTTTTTATAGTCCCTGATTTTGTCAAATTTTCTGGTGTTTTAGCTACAGTGTTGTGGTAATTAGTATTTGTGAACCTATGCTAATAACTTTTTTGAGAATCAAGCAGTAACTAAAGGAAAAGAAGGAATGATATACGGGAATGACGATTTACGAGTAACATTAATACGCAAAAACATTACTAAGAATTCTGTAAGTTCTGGAACGGGAGAAGGTCCATGTGGTGGGGGTGACACCATGAATTATCACAATGAGTGACACCAACCGCAGTGACGTCACTGCTCCTGACCTCTTCTCCTGCCGCTCTCTCCCTGCTCACTCTGCTCCAACTCCACTGACCTCCTTGGTCTTCCTGAAACATGTCAGGTACACTTTTAGGAACTTTGCCTGAAACAGGCTTCCTCCAGATACCTGCATGGTGACTCTCTCACCTCCTTCCAGTCACCTTCTCAGTGAGGTCTAGCCTGACCAACCTGCAACTTGACTCACTCCCACTTTATTTTTAATTTTTTTCCATAACACTTTACACCTTCCCTCATACAATTATCCTGTTTACTACATTTAATTTTTGTTGTCTGGCCCCTGTAGAACGTAAGCTCCCAGAGGGCAGGGATCTTTGATTTTTTTTTTTTTTTTTTTTTACTGACATATCCTAAGCACTTAGAGCAGTGCCTGGCACTCAATAAACATTTTTTGAAGGCATAAACTTTTCAGATAAGGAAACTGAGGTTAGGTGACTTATCCAAGATAAAGTTGCCCGTTAATAGCAGAGCCAAGACTAAAAAAAAAAAGCAAACCTGTTTGTTGCCATCAAATCAATTCCGACTCATAGGGCAGAGTAGAACTGTCCAGTAGGGTTTTCAAGGAGCACCGGGTGGATCCAAACTGCCAACTTTTTGGTTAGAACCGAAGCTCTTAACCACTGCACCACCAGGGTTTCTAAAGCCAAGACTAGAACTCAGTTTTTCTGCCTCCCAAACCATTTGTCTCTCCACTTAACCATATTTTTCAGGACAGAAGATTATATGTCTAGACTTAAGGAGATGATTTGGCTGTTGAGGAACCTACCAGATGGTGACAAAAATCTGAAATGAATGCATATAGACAAAATAACTGAACCTTAAAAATGACAGCAGGAGAAAAAAATCATAGATGTGGGTGGTTGTGCTGATTTTTTTTCAAAATTTTGTTTAAGTACCTAAGACTTTGCTGCCAGTTTATCTAGTGAAATAAGATTCATGATCAATGTGTGGAGACGGAAATTTCAGACCTCATTATACACAAACGGAAGATTATTCCTTTGCTGTCACTGTTGCATTTGACACGCCAGTGAAAACAAAAGGAAATCTGTCTCGGATGCCACTTTTAGTTTTGACAGATGTGGAACTGTGTGACTTTGGGGTGTTAATTTCTGGTTGGATGTTAAATATAAGCATGTCCAGAGAAACAGCTAGAGAAGCTACCACCTAGTTCATAGTTTAGGGCGGAAGCTTCAGTGATGCACTGAACTTCAGTCTAGGACTTCCTTTTGACCAACTACCCCCATTCCTACCTCCTCCTCACATCTCAAAAGCTAGGAGGACCTTGTGCCTTGTCCCAGGATACTCTTTCACCTGAGCTTCTGGTCACATCCCCTTCTCCCATCACTTATTCTCTCCTCCTTGAATTTTAAATCTGCCTCTTCCCCACAATGGGCAGATAGCTCAAGTCTCCTCTGTGCCAAAGCAAAATAATGAAAACCTTCCAATGATCTCTTAAATCAGTTAGCTATTGATGTGTAACAAACCACCCAAAAACAGTGGCTTAAAACAATAAGCATTTTTCATACAAATCAAAACTACAGTGAGATACCATCACACCCCAACAAGGCTAGCATTAATCCAAAAAACACAAAATAATAAATGTTGGAGAGGTTGTGGAGAGACTGGAACACTTATACACTGTTGGTGGGAATGTAAAATGGTACAAACATTTCAGAAATCAAGTTGGCACTTCCTTAAAAAGCTAGAAATAGAAGTACCATATGATCCAGCAATCCCACTCCTTGGAATATATCCTAGAGAAATAAGAGCCGTCACATGAATACATATATGTACCATGTTCACTCCAGCACTGTTCATGATAGCAAAAAGATGGAAACAACCTAGGTGCCCATCAATGGACAAATGGATAAACCAATTATGGTATATTCACACAATGGAATACTACACAACAATAAAGAATGATGAATCTGAGAAACATAACATGGATGAATCTGGAAGGCATTATGCCGAGTGAAATTAGTCAGTTGCAAAAGGACAAATACTGTATGAGACCACTATTATAAGAACTCAAGAAAAGGTTTAAACACAGAAGAAAACATTCTTTGATGGACACAAGGGTGGGGAGGGGGGAGGGGGTATTCACTAACCAGATAGTAGACAAGAATTATCTTAGGTAAAGGGAAGGACAATACACAATACAGGAGAAGTGAGTACAACTGGAGTAAACCAAAAGCTAAGATGTTTCCTGAATACAACCAAACACTTCAAGACACAGAGCAGCAGGGGTGGGAGTCTGAGGACTACGGTTTCAGGGGACATCTAGGTCAATTGGCATAACAAAGTTTATAAAGCAAATGTTCTGATCCCATTTTGGTGAGTGGCATCTGGGATCTTGGGGGCTGGCGAGTGGCCATCTAAGATGCATCAATTGGTCCCAACCCACCTGGAGCAAATGAGAATGAAGAACACCAAAGACACAAGGAAAATATTAGCCCGAGAGACAGAAACGGCCACGTAAACCAGAGACTCCATCAACCTGAGACCAGAAGAACTAGATGGTGCCTGGCTACCACCAATGACCGCCCTGACAGGGAACACAACAGAGAGTCCCTGATGGAGCCGGAGAAAAGTGGGGTGCAGAACTCAAACTCAAGTAAAAAGACCAGACTTAATGGTCTGACTGAGACTGGAGGGACCACGGAAGACATGGCCGCCGGACTCTCTGTTAGCCCAGAACTTAAACCATTCCCAAAGCCAACTCTTCAGACATAGATTAGACGGGACTATAAGACATAAAATGATACTCGTGAAGACTTGCTTCTTAGCTCAGGTAGATACACGAGACTAAATGGGCAGCTCCTGTTCGGAGGCGAGATGAGAAGGCAAAAAGGGACAGAAGTTGGTTGAATGGACACGGGAAATCCAAGGTTGGAAAGGAGAAGTGTGCTGTCACAGTATAGGGAGAGCAATTAGAGTCACATAACAATGCGTGTATAAGTTTTTGTATGAGAAACTAACTTGAACTGTAAACTTTCATTTAAAGCACATACATACACAAAAAAGGAACTGATAGATCATCTGATGTAATTGGCAAACTATGGCACAGACCAAATCCAGACTCTTGCTTGTTTTTGTAAATAAAGATTTTATTGAACCACAAGAAAAAAAAAAAAAAAACAATAAGCATTTTTATTACTCACAAGTCATTGAGACGTCTGGGCAGTTCTGTGGATCTTGGCCAGGCTCCACTGACTTCAGCTGGGCCGATATATTGGCTGCAAGTGTGCAGTCTGCTGGTGGGTCGACTGGGGCTGCCTGGTCAAGGATGGTCTCACTCACATGTCTGGCAATTGCAGATTTTTAGTTATGACGATGGAGGCAACTGGGCCATAGATCGCTTATCACCCAGCACGTTAGCTCACGGTAACAGGATTTCAAGAGAGAAAGCAGAAGCACACAAAGCCTCTTGAACTGGTACAACATCATCTCTGCCTCACTTTATCAGCCAAAGCAAGTTACAAGGCCAGCCTACAGGTGAGGAAATAGACTCTACTTCTTAATGGGAAAGGAGCTCTCTTGGCACAGTGGTTAAGCATTCAGCTACTAACCGAAAGGTCAGTGGTTCCAACTCACCAACTGCTCCATGGGAGAAAGATGTGGCAGTCTGCTTCTGTAAAGATTACAGCCTTGAAAACTCTATAGGGTAGTTCTACCCTGTCCTATAGTGTTGCTATGAGTCAGAATCGACGCGTTCGCAATGAGTTTGATTTTTTTTTTTTTTTTCCTGGATGAGAGGAGCTGCAATCACATTGCCAAAGGTGTGAATTCTGGTAGGGGTGATGAATTAGGGTCAATTTTGCAATCAGTCTAGCACACCTTTCTTTTCCTTAAGCTTCTGCCCAGAAGTCCCCTTTCTTTCACATCCAAACTTCTGGAAAGGGTAGTTGTCTCTTGTTCTGCCTACTTCCATCGCCAATCAATCACTCCTTACCCAAGATAAATAAAAAAAAACTGTTGCCATCGAGTCAATTCTGATTCACAGTGACCCTATAGGACAGAGTAGAACTGCCCCATAGGATTTCCAAGGAGCGGCTGGTGGATTTGAACTGCCAATCTTTTGTTTAGCAGCCAAACACTTAACCACTGCACCACCAGGACTCACCCAAGATGACCTCCCCTTATTATCACTAACTCTACTTTCATGAAACTGCTCTCTTTAAAGACAACGATGGCTCAAATATCAAATACCATGAACTTCTTTCAGCTTTCATCTTACTTGACCTCACTGTATGATTTAACTTGTATGGTCATTCCCTTCTGCTTAAAACTCTCCTCCCTCAACTTCTATAATTCACTCTCCTTCTACTCCTCTGACCACTCCTTCTCAGATTCTGTGGCTGGCTCATGCCACTCCTCTGGTCCTTCAGTGTTAGGGTTCTCTGTGTTTCTGTTGTCTCAGCTTTTTCTTCTCATGCTAAACTCTCTGGAATCTAATTCAGTCAGGTGGATACTACCTATATGCATCTTTCTTCTCACTTCTTGACCTCCACATATAAAGTTTCAATGGCTATTGGATGTTGTTACAGGCTCTTCAAATGCAACATATCTAAAACTGAGCTTAATATTTTTTTTCCAAAATGTAATTCTATCTTCCCTTTCTCTATTAACAGCATTGCAATTTTTTTTTTTTTTTTCAATTCACCGAGCTAGAAACCGAGGACTGGTCTCCCTTTGACCCAGGGCATTAAGCCCTATCCATTCTACTTCCCAAGTATCTCTCAGATCCATCCGCTCCTCTCTGTCCTCATTGCTGCTGTCATAGTTCAGGTTCTCATCCTCCGTGGCCCAGACCAATGCTACAGCCTTTCATCTGCTCTCCCCTTCCCCACCCCAACTGCTTTTTTGCACAGATCATTCTGAAACACAACCCTGTATTACTCCTCTAGACCTTATACACTTCCACTGGTTCATTTCCGTCAAGATAAAATCTAATCTCTATGTATTCATTAGTGAACATTGGTTGCAAGAAACAGAAATGTACTCTTCAACTCACTTAAGAAAAAGTTATAAGAAAACAGGGGACTCATGTGAGGCAAGAAGTACAGTCAGGCAGCAAGGGAATTGCCAGGGACAAAGCCCCATGTTTGCTGGCTTCTCTTGCTGCCTTCAGAATCTCATTTCTGCTTCTTTCTGTGACTTTGCCCCAGTCTCCTGAAGACTTCCCCCTTCTGCCTCTCTCTGCATGTTCATCAATGCACATGGCCCCCCACAGGCATTCTTAATCCAAGTCTACCTAACTTTCCACTAGCTGACACCTCATCTTTGTATCTCTTCAAGCAAATTACCGAGAAAGAAAAACTAATTGGCTTAGCTCATGGGTCAAATGTTCAATTGGATGTGACCATGAAGGAGTGAGGTCATGTGGACAAAACAGGACAGCCTCGGGAAGTAGTGGACAGGAATATTCTCAGAGAATGTTCAGCAGGAGTAATGGACAGAAAAGACAGTGTGGGCTGGGCAGGAACTAAAACATGTCTACTATATTCCTTAATATGGCATATGATATTTTTCTAGTTTTCAACTCGTAGCTCTTCTCCCACTGCAATGCACTATCCAGTCCAACTACGTAAAACTACTCCCTATTCCCTACACACATTATGCTCTTTCTCACATGCTATTCCTAATCTTTAGAATGTTCTTCCCCTCCTTGTCTGCCTGGAAAACTGCTGCTGTTTATTTAATACCTAGTTTGAATGTCACCTTCTTTGTGAAGCCCACCCCTGCCTGTTAGTTGCTGTCTTCTCTGGGAATGCTTGGCACTTTTCATGTAGCTCTATTAGAGTATATATCACACTGAATTGAAAATGTTATCCCTCTTTGCTAGATTGTGGACTTTTTCATTGGCAGGCACCATCCCCAGCATCTGGTATATTGTCAGTCGCATAGTAAGAGTACCAAAAAATTTGTTGAGTAGATGAAGACATGAATGATCAGATTCTCTAAATCAGGGTCTCTCAAAGTGTGCTCCCTGATCAGTAGCATCAGCATCACCTGAGAATGTGTTAGAAATGCAAACTCTTGGGCCCCACCACCGACTTACTGAATCAAAAACTCTGAAGATAGTCGTGGTAGGCAGAATAATGGCCCGCCCAAAGATACCCGCATCCTAATCCCTGGAACCTGTAAATACATTATGTTATATGGCAAGGGGGAATTAAGGTTGCATATGGAATTAAGCTGACCTCAAAATAGGGAGATGATCCTGGTTTATCCCAGGTTGGCTGGCAGGGTCAGGGCCGTCTCTCCCCAGGGGGTATGCTGAAGCTATTGAGTTGGGGCTATGTAGTGTTGAGGCCCACAGAATAACTGGTTGAAGAAAAGCAGGGCCCTGGGGATCTGGACAGATATCAGAAACAGGAACTAGGAATGAGTTCTGTTGTTGAAGCCCAGTCATCCTAACCAAGGCACAGGGGCAGCAGAAGGCAAGGAGCAGAACTATACCTTAGGAAATAACACAGAAGCCCAGTGCATAGTGATGAGGTACTGCATTCATAAAATGAGGGGGCAGAGTTGAAGTGGGTGGCAGTAGGGGCAAAACTGCTTATTCAAATATTTATTATCTGAGTTCCTACAATTACAAAATTAAGTAGAAAAGATTTCTTGAAGTCAATGAAAGTGATAGTGGGGGAACAACTTGAACCACGTGCTGTGCCCTGTCTGAATTCCTGACCCACAGAATCTGCAAGCATAATACTTGGTTGTTTTATGCCATTAAGTTTGGGGTAATTTGTTACACTGACTTAATTCCAAGAACACTTTTTTTCATAAGTTTTAGTTTTATTTTCATGATAAGGACTTAGATTTTTGAGGGTCTTTTTTTTTTTTTAACTAGTATAGAATTTGAGAAACACACTTTATTTTAAGTGGATTTACTTTAAGTGATCTTTATCCAGGATCAATTTTCCTGAAATATTTTGCAGTAAACCCTGCCTCAAGGCCCCATTGCTTTATACATCATGGCAGGTAGAGAGATCAGAGGTCCAGTGCTGGGAAGCCAGGGAAGGCAGAGGAGAAGAGGTGGGTCTGAGTTAGCTGCAAAAGACCTAGAACTCAGTCTTTCATGGTTCCAGAAAGGTGTTGTGGTGTTGGTGCTAGATGGTTCTGGGTCCTAAATCCCACTCAATAGCTGTGTAACATTGGGGAAGTTATTCAGCTTTTCTGAGAATCAGTTTCCTCAGCTACATCATGGAGTTACTAATCCTACCTCACTGGGCTGTTTTAAGGCTTACAGGTGAAAATGTATTTAAAGTAGACACCAGTGTTCATCTCCAAATGACGATGTCACTCCTACTTGCTATTAGTGTGAAAAGGATTATTTTAAAGAAAAAAATCATTAAAAAAAAACGAGAAGACACAACTCTCAAGTTTCAAGGTTTCCCTCCTTCCTTTCTTCGTCAGGTCCCTGACTTTCTCATTTCACCTCTCTCCGTGTGCAATTCTGTTTTTATATAACCATGCTTGGGATGATAAATAGATTTCGTCTTGAGTGCCACTTCTAATGAACTGCTTAGAACCCTTGAGAAGAATTCTGATATTATATCCAGGCTCCTTGCAAAATGGTGCTATGATCAGTTGGTGATATCTGCTTGGGAGAGGCAGCTGGCATCACTGTTGTCCACTTTTTATCAATTCTATTATATCTTTCTCATAAACATACTCATTGTATCCTTACTTCCCACTCCCCAGAGAAGTCACCTTTCTAGAAGCACAAAGACTGAGCACAATTCAGGGCTCATACACCCTAATAACTTTTTAGCTCTATGTTAAATACAGTGCTGGGTAATTGAAGTTCAGAGGGGTTAAGTTATCTGGCTAGGTTACACAGCTAGCTAGTATGACAGCCAAGATTGAAAGTCAAATCTCTCTGACCTTGAAGTTGGTGCTGTTTCCTCAGTAGGCTGCCTACTCTTCAATGGCAATGATTTCTCATGGCTGTTTGTGTGAAGCAGGGGCACCAAGTGGATCTGGATCTGAGAGTGACCCAGGACTTGTTCCAGGGATAGGGATCAAGAACCTTCTCCTAGAAATGCAATGGTGGAACTACGAACTACAGCACACTGAGAACTCATACTGGGAGACGCTCAAGTTGGAGCATCATTAGCCCAGAAGGAATAGAACACAGCTTTCTATACAGACATGTTAAAATCTGCTTACCAGCTATATGACCTTGGGCAAGTTACTCAACCTTCCTTTTACTCCTTTTCCCCAGCTGTAAACTGGGAATATGAACATTACCAATTTCACAGGGTTGTATGGGGATTTGGTAGGGATAATATTTATAAAAACCTCAGTACAGGGCCTAGTATGCAATAAGTCTTCGGTATACGTTAGTCATAATTCATCCTAATGAGAGTGCAGAAGGCCCCACTCTTCCCCTGCACAGAACATATAACCTGAACAGAAAAGAATGTGGAAGAAATGCAGGCCAACCTCAGAAAACAATCAAATGATAAATTTGCATATGCTTATTCTTCTTTCACTTAACCAGAGAAATTCCAGCAATTCATGTTTAGAAAGGAGTCTGAAGCAAGCAGAATGGAGTCAAGTGTTTTCTCACATTAATATCATGTGACCTTCCCTCAGCCCCCAGAGCCATCTTGGTCATGCTAAGAAGACCATGCCCAGAGTGTCTTGTTAAAACTTTCCTAACAATAGCTCTACTACCCATGAAAAATTGTTTTATTTTCCCTTCCTGTGAAATCATCCCAGTTGCCCCGGAATGGAGACTCTCAAATAAACAACACTGAAGTATAATTAATAATGTTCCTTCCTCAGTTTCCTACTTCCTTGTACACCTTATGATATTCCTCCATGCTGAGAATTCAGTGGATGGGAATATTCCCACCACCACCACCACCCCCAGCTTTGTTTGTTTATTCCAACTTCCCTTTCCTCAGAGGCAGCCAGCAGAAACTTTCCATAAAGTAGAATAAGTTTGAAAGTCACCATGCTTTCCTCCCGCACTTGACCTCTCCAATGTCCTTTCAGTGTGGGCTGGTTTTGTGTGGGGGTCTCTGTGCATGGAACCAATATTCTATTGGGAGAGAATTGGAATCAATTGGCCTAGAAGTTTTAGATGGCTAGAGAATTAGAAAAACTGAGAGATGGTGATGTGGAGACTACACAGCCAGGAAGCAACTGAATGATTCAAGAGGATTTTTTTCTCTTCTTGCTGGCATGTCTGTTGTCACAGGCTTTCTGTATTGTGACATCTTGTTTTCCTTAGTAAAATAACTCTCTTCATTAGGAATTCTCATCTTCCCATTAATTGGTGACAGTGCTATCAGAGGCCTCTTCAAAACCATATAATCTGAGCCATATCTCTACTTTTGTATCAATTCCTGGTGCATTCTCCTGACTCCACGGCACCCAAGAAAGTCAGAATCTGCACCAAGTCTGTCTCCAGGGTACTTGTAAAAACACATTTAGCCTGTCCTACTTCCTCTTAACGATCTGCCTTTGATATGGGGTCTCTCTTCTAGCAGGCTTTGTGTAAGGCAAAGACTCTTTCTGGAGGCACTCTTTGCATTAAAAAAAAAAGGTGTATTACCAGTGAGTATCAATTATAATGAGGCATTTTTAGTGGGGCTTGATAATGTCGGAATCAGGGAACGTGGCATCTGAGCTGAGATCCTGGCAGCTGCATTTTATTAACCTGAGTCAGAGTGCTAAACTGATTTTCAGACTTGATTGACAGAACCCTTTCAGCACAAACCCTGGAAAACTATTAGGAGGAAAGAATCTCATCGAGGCATTCCTCCTGTAATAGTTTTAATGCAGAAATGCATTTGATCAGCAGCACGCTGAGCTCATATCATGTCCAGAGTGAATAGCAATATGGTTCCAGTGTCATTTACCACAACCAATTATGGAACATCCTGACAACATTTAAAACAGAATTGGATTAAGAAAAGTACACTTTCAAGACTGTGGTCTGAGAGGCAAAATCCTGATATTTTCAATGGATCTCATTCCCAATCTCTTTCATTATAGGAGTAAGTTGAAGAAAAGGAAAAAAAAAAAAAACAAAACATTTAGAGGTGCAAGAGGTTGAAATAAAAGCATAAAAAGCATGATACAACCATAATTTGACGACCATCCATCTTTCTTCAGAGACCTGGTGGTGTAGTGGTTAAGCAGTTGCCTGCTAGCCAAGCCCAGCAGTTCAAATCCACCAGCTGCTCCTTGGAAACCCTACAGGGCAGTTCTGCTCTGTCCTATAGGGTCGCTATAAGTCAGAATCGACTCAGAGGCAATCGGTTTGATTTTGTTTGTTTCTGTCTTTCTTCAGCACTCTTCCTTTGCTGCAAACTTCCTCCTCTATACAAGACTAAAGACAACTCTTTTTTTAAGCACCAGTTTCACTCCCCAAAATCAGATTATACATTTCTCAGCCTTCTTTATCATCTATATCCACCCCCACCCGAAAGGCACTAGCTCTAATGGACAAAAATCCTTGTGATATGAAACATCAGCCATAAAGCCACTGTTGTGTTCCAAAGGTTCAACTCAAGTGGCAACATTGGCTGATCTGATGGATTAACAGGAAAGTCTTTAGGTATTTCACTTCTTAAAAGTATTGGACAGCCATTGCTATCTTCTGAATTAATCATCCACAAAGTTCATTGGGATGATACATTTGAAGTACTGGTCCAGGAAGTCAAATGCCAAATATTTTTCTGCTTTGTTTTTGTTTTTTGGAATAGCTTTATTGAGTTATCAAAATGTAAAAGTAATGCATGTTTATTGCAAAAATTAGAAAATACAGGGAAAAGTAATGAAAAATAAGGATATTATTCAGAGACAAGTACTGCTGATATTCTGGTGTTAACCGCAGGCATATTTAGAACCAAAAACATTATCAAATAATAAACACATGTGGAATAACCTGCCTTTGTTATTCAGAAATATGTTATGAATAATTTCCATATCAATAAATATGAATCTACATGATATATTTAAAACTTCAGAATAGTGTATTATATTATTGTGCCATCATTGTTTTAACTAACCTCCTTCTGATGAACATTTAGGCTCCTCCCCCCTTTTGTTCCTCTTTTAAACAATACTTCAGTAACATCCCTGTCATGGATTGAATCGTGTCCCCCAAAAATATCTGTCAACTTGGCTGGGTCATGATTTCCAGTATTGTATGATTATGTACCATTTTATAATCTGATGTGATTTCCTTATGTGTTATAAATTCTACCACTATGATGTAATAAGATGGATTAGCGGCAGTTATACTGATGAGGTATAGAAGATTGGATAGTGTCTTAAGCCAATCTCTTTTGAGAGAGAAGCGAGCAGAGACACATGGGAACCTCATACCACCAAGAAAGGAGTGCCGGGAGCATTGCATGTCCTTTGGACCTGAGGTTCCTGGGTAGAGAAGCTCCCAAACCAAGGGAAGATTGATGACATGGACCTTCCTCCAGAGCCAACAGAGAAAGTGTTCCCCTGGAGCTGACGTCCTGAATTTGGACTTGTAACCTACTGGACTGTGAGAGAATAAACTTCTCTTTGTTAAAGCCATCCACTCATGGTATTTCTGTTATAGCAGCACTAGATGACTAAGACAATCCCTGTACATAAATGATGCTCAGATCTCAATGTGACTAAGAATCATCTGAGATATTTTAGAAATATGGATTCGTGTGTCCCATATCTAGAGATTTTGTTTCAGTAAGGAAAGCATTTTTCTTTCCAGTTGCTGTCGAGTTGCTTTCAACTCATGGCAACCCCGTAAGTGTCAGAGTAGAACTATGCTCCATAGAGTTTTCAATAGCTGATTTTTCAGAAGTGGATCATCAGGTCTTTCTTCCAAGGCACCTCTGGGAAGACTCAAACCTTTAACCTTTCAGTTAGCAGCCAAACAATCTGCACTACCCAGGGACTCCCAGAAAAGCATAAGGCCCACGAATCTGCACTTTATCAAGCCCTCTGTGTGATATTGATGCTAGTAGTCCTCAAATTGCACTTTGAAAAATACGTATCTTTGCAAACTTATCTGATGATTTCTTTAGGATAAAGTTATAGAAGTGAAATTGTCATTTTGGCAAAGGCTATCCAGTACAGCATTTCAACAATCTACCTCATTTGTAATTATCTTGTTATTTAAAAAAACGGGGTCATGAAGGTAGGTGTATGCTCTGAAGTAGAAAGTATGTTTGAGGCAGAGATGAACAAGGTAAATCTGTTTGTTCAAGAGCCACCAGTGTCAACCCTCCAGGTGTCTGTGGGATGTATAAATCCTCCTCAAGCAAGAGGCTGACTCCTCTGCAAAAGCCTAGCAATGAGAGGATGTGAGGAGGGATGGCGAGAAGACGCAGAGTGAGAGTGGGTTCAATGCCTTGTCTGGAGAAGTTGGTTCCTACCAGGGGAGGTTGGCTGCCACTGCCATTTACACAAGGAGACTGGTGCCAACAGGGGTCACCAAAAGAGACAGCTCCACTCTCAAGCTTCACTTGTATAAAATTTGCATTTGACTAGCATTTTGTCTCCACCCCAGAAATCTCCTTCCAGGAATTTGAGAAAGAGAGTAAGAAGGAGATCTGGTATTTTTCCATTGCTGGTATACAAGCTTGCTTAAGTAAGTGTATATACACTCACCCACACCCACAAAGGCAGACACGTACACAGCTTCCAAACTCCAGAAGAAGTAGAAATCCAAGATTTTCCAACTGTAAGCCTCACATAAGGAGTAATTTTGCCCAAGGCTGTACAATATGAAAATTGAGCAAGTAGTTATCCAATTTGTATCATGTAAAGAAAAAAGTTTTCTTCCATTTTTGGTTTTGGCTAAATTGTTGAATATGGTATACATACAAAAAAGTACTCAAACAATACGTTTACAAACTATAAATTTTCACAAAGTAAACATACTTGTATAACCAGCATCCAGATCAAGAAATAGAACAATATCCCGATCCCTGAAGTCCCTCAGTGCCCCCTTGCAGTCACTATTCTCCCAAACGGTAGCTACCATCCTGATATGTAAAAGTTTTAATTAGTTTGACCCATTTTTGAGCTTTATATAAATGGAATCATATCATATATGTGCTCTTTTTACTGTCAGAATTGTTTTTTACTAAATTTTTCTAGATCATTAGCTCGACAATCATGTCTAGACATGTCTCAATATTGAAGAAAAACATAAAATTTTAAAGTATATATTCAAATAAATCACTGTCCATTAGTGCCTATTAAAATTGGATGGCCTTATCTAAGTTGAGCCAGTGGAGTCTCTGGGGCCCCATGCCTGTCCACAGTGCGGTAATCATGATCCCGAAAAGGCAACTCCCCGGTGTGCATGACAGACACCTTGAGAGACAGTACAATGCAGTGGAAAAGATATTACCTTTGGAACCATAAAGAACTGAGTTCAAATAGAATCTTCTCCACTTACCATCTGTACACTGAAGTACATGAAGTCACATAATTTCTCTGGGGCTCAGTTACTTTTCTTGTTGTTGTGTGCCCTCAAGTCAATTACGACTCATAGTGACCTTACATGACAGGTGGAACTGCCCTACAGAGTTTCCTAGGCTGTAACCTTTATGGGAGCAGACTGCCATGTCTTCCCTCCTGTGGAGCGGCTGTGTGGGTTCGAACCTCCAACCTTTCAGTTAGCAGTCAAGCACTTAACCATTGTGTTACCAGGGCTCCTTTTCAGTTGATTTTATACCTGTAAAATGGAGAAAATCTCTCATTGGGTTGCTGTGAAAATTAAATAAGATCACAAATGTAAAGTACTTGGCATAGAATAGGCACTCCATAAATGTTTATTCTCTTTCTCCCTTCAAAGACCAAACTTTGATTATCCACCAAATTCAAACTGTTGTGTACATACAACCTAAATAACTACATTTTCAATGGCAACTATTTGAACCACTAACTAGCAAGTTACAAATCAATTGGAGACCAGGTTTGTGATCCTATGAAATTTAAAGTTGCTAACACAAAATCTTTTTCTGAAATGAGAAATATCACCATCATTCTTTGGAAACCAGTATGGCTTCATGTCCCTCATATTTCCCACCATGCTGGCCTGGCCTTTTATTTATTAATGATTTCTATCATGAAACCATTGTTATCTCAGCTTGCCATGATGGTCTAAGTGCACACAAAATCATCATTTTCTAACAAGAACACAAAGCACCCAAATGCCTGTACTTCCTGCGACATTATCATTTTAGTAATAGCCATTATGCCAATCCATTTATAATGGCCTTTTCAGTTAGACACACACAGGGTCCTGTAACAATTGTGCGATTTCTGCATTTTCACCAGTACACATATTAAAATCTCTGACAGATTGCTAATGAGCTGATGTTGGAATTACAGAGTAGTCTGTTATCATTTGTCCATTCACAGTTTCCTCACCAGCCCATCTGTGCTCGGAACACAGCCACCACAGAGCATGCAGGCTGCGACAGTTTCTCCATTTACACCTTTTGCCTTCAGAGGCCTCTGCGAAAGCCCGTCCCTAATTAAAGATTTTAACAAACATACTGCCAGCTTTCTAACACTGTTATTAAACTGCTCTCTTTTGTTAGGAAAGGTGCTGTTTGTCAGCAGTTTGTAGATTTAGACATTTAGTATGTGTTTCTGTAGCCCAGCAAAATATTTGTGTTTTTAGAATAATTCAATTAGTAAGTTATACATTGATATGGATTGAATTATGTCCCAGAAAAATATGTGTTGTAAATCCTAACCTCTATGCCTCAAGTTCACGAGAGCCAAAGTACGAACTTGAGTATATCCCACCTGAATTTAGAGACCATCTCAAGAATAGATTTGACACACTGAACGCTAATGATCAAACACCAGACGAATTGTAGGATGACATCAAGGATATCATACGTGAAGAAAGCAAAATGTCATTCAAAAGACAGAAAAGAGAAAAGAAAAAAAAAAGACCAAAATGGATGTCAGAAGAGATCTGAAACTTGCTCTTGAACATGCAATAGCTAAAGTGAACAGAAGAAATGATGAACTAAAAGAGTTGAACAGAGGATTTCAAAGAGTGGTTCAAGAAGTCAAAGTAAAGTATTATAATGAAATGTGCAAAGACCTGGAGTTAGAAAACCAAAAGGGAAGAACATGCTTGGAATTTCTCAAGCAGAAAGAACTGAAGAAAAAATTCAAGCCTCAAGTTGCAATAGCGAAGGATTTTACGGGCAAAAAGTTGAATGACACAGGAAGCACCAAAAGAAGATGGCAGGAAAAACAGAATTTCTGAACCAAAAAGAATTGGTCAACGTTCAGCCATTTCAGGAGGTAGCATACGATCAAGAACCTATGCTACTAAAGGAAAAAGTCCAAGCTGCACTGAAGGCATTGGCGAAAAACACGGCTCCAGGAATTGACTGAATACCAAGTGAGATGTTTCAACAAACAGAAGCAATGCTGGAAACACTCACTAGTTTATGCCAAGAAATTTGGAAGACAGCTACCTGGCCAACCAACTGGAAGAGATCCATATTTGTGCCCACTCCAAAGAAAGGTGATCCAACAGAATTCAGAAATTATCAAACAATATCATTAATATCACATGCAAGTAAAATTATGCGAAAGATAATTCAAAAACTGCTGTAGCAATACATCAACAAGGAACTTCCGGAAATCCAAGCAGGATACAGAAAGAGGATGTGGAACCAGGATATCACTGCTAATGTCAGATGGATGTTGGCTGAAAGCAGAGAATACCAGAGACATGTTTACCTGTGTTTTATTGACTATGCAAAGGCATTGAACTGTGTGGATCATAACAAATAATGGATAACATTGCAAAGAATGGGAATTCCAGAACAATTAATTTTGCTCATGAGGAACCTGTACATAGACCATGAGGCAGTTGTTCTAACAGAATAAGGGGATAGTACGTGGTTTAAAATCAGGGAAAGTGTGCATCAGGGTTGTATACTTTCACCATACTTATTGAATCTATATGCTAAGCTAATAATCCAAGAAGCTGGACTATATGAAGAAGAACGTGGTATCATAATTGGAGGAAGACTAACAAGCTGTGATACACAGCTAATACAACCTTTCTTGCTGAAAGTGAAGAGGACTTGAAGCATTTACTGATGAAGATCAAAGACTACAGCTGTCAGTATGGATTACACCTCAACATAAAGAAAACAAAAATACTCACAACTGGACCCATAAGCAACATTATGAAAAGTGGAGAAAATATTAAAGTTGTCAAGGATTTTATTTTACTTGGATCCAAACTCAACACCCATGGAAGTAGAAGTCAAGAAACCAAATGACATTTTGCTTTGGGCAAATCTGCTACAAATGACCTCTTTAAAGTGTTAAAAAGCAAAATGTCAGCTTTAGGACTTAGGTGCGCCTGACCTAAGCCATGGTATTTTCAATTGCCTCATATTCATGCGAAAGCTGGACAATGATTAAGGAAGACCAAAGAAGAATCAATGCCTCTGAATTATGGTGTTGGTGAAGAACACTGAATATACCACGGACTGCCAGAAGAATGAAAAACCTGTCTTGGAAGTATAGCCAGTGTCATAGATTGAATTGTGTCCCCCAAAAATATCTGTCAACTTGGCTAGGTCATGATTCCCAGTATTGTATGATTGTCTACCATTTTGCCATCTGATATGATTTCCCTATGTGTTGTAAATCCTATCACTATGATGTAATGAGATGGATTAGTGGCAGTTATATTGATGAGATCTACAAGATTAAGTAGTGTCTTAAGCCAATCTCTTTTGAGATATAAAAGAGAGAAGCAAGTAGAGAGACATGGGGACCTCATACCACCAAGAAAGCAGTGCCAGGAGCAGAGCGTGTCCTTTGGACTTGAGGTTCCTGCACTGAGATGCTCCCAGACCAAGAGAAGAATGATGCATCACAAGGAAATTCCTCCAGAGTTGACAGAAAGCGAAAGCCTTCCTCTGGAGCCAGCAACCTGAATTCGGACTTCTAGCCTACTGGACTGTGAAAGAATAAACTTCTCTTTGTTAAAGCCATCCACTTGTGGTATTTTCTGTTACAGCAGCACTAGATGACCAAGACAGCCAGAATGCTCCTTAGAAGTGAGGATGGTGAGACTATGTCTCACGTACTTTGGACATGTTATCAGGAGGGACCAGTCGCTGGAGAAGGACATCATGCTTGGTAAAGTAGAGGGTCAGCAAAAAAGAGGAAGACCCTCGAAGAGATAGACTAACACAGTGGCTGCAACAAGGGCTCAAACATAGCAGGGATTGTGAGGATGGTGCAGGACCGAGCAGTGTTTCATTCTCTTGTACATAGGATAAATATGAGTTGGAACTGAGTCCATTGCACTTAATAACAACATGCCTGTGGTTATAATCCTATTTGGGAACGAGTTTTCTTTGTTATGTTAATGAGACAGGATTAATGTAGGGTGTATCTTGGGTCAATCTCTTTTGAGATATAAAAGAGATTAAACAAGCAAGCAGAGGAGAGATGGTGTAACACAGATGCCAACAGACATGGAGATCTCCAATGAACCAGGAAGCTGAAACTGAAGAGACAAGGACCTTCCTACGGAGCCAACAGAGAAAGACTTCTCCTAGAGCCAGCACCCTGAATTTGGACTTCTAGCCTCCTAATCTGGAGAAAATAAATTTATGTTTGTTAAAGCCACTCATTTATGGTATTTCTGTTACAGCAGCACTAGATAATTAAGACAGAATTTGTTACCAAAAGAGTTGGGTGCTGCTCTAACCAGATAACCTAAAGTGTGGAAGTAGTTTTGGAATTGGTAATGGGTGGAGGCTGGAAGATGTTTAAGTTGCCTTATAGTAAAATCCTAGACTGCCTTGAAGAGACTGTTGGTAGAATTATGGACATCAAAGGCAATTCTGGTGAGGGCTCAGAAGGAAGTGAGAAGAGCTATAGAGAAAGTCTCCATCATCGTAGAGAATACATATGGCACCAGCAGCAGAATGTTGCTAGAATTGTGGACATTAAATGTGCTTTTGGTGAGGCTTTGAAAGAAAATGATGAACACGTGATTGGACAGTGGAGCAAGAGTGATGCTTTTTATGCAGTGGCAAAGCACTTGTCTGAATTATGTTCAAATGTTTGGTAGAAGGTAGCACTTGTAAGTGATACTTGGATATTTGGCTGATGGGATTTCTAATCAAGATCTTAAAGGGGTCACAAGGTTTTTACTTGATGCATATAATAAAATGTGAGAGGAAAGAGATGGACTTAAAAATTAACTGTGCAAAATTAAAACAAAAACTTAAAGATCTGGAAAATTCTGTTGCACAAACTAAGGACACGTGTCCTAGAATTTTCACCAAGGATGTGGCTACATAATCTTTTGCTTAAGAGATTTAGTCTGTGGCTGATGGATCTAGCCAGCCACCACAGCAGAAAACCCATCAGCTTAGACTGGAGAGGACAGAGAAAGAATGAAAGGAAAGAATGCTGTCTGCCTCTCGGAATTCTACAGGCAAGAAACAGACCAAAGGAACTACATCTGTTGTCTTCCAAGAAAAGGACCGTCCCTGGAGTGGCTCGGAGATCAGCAGAACTGCTGGAAAGAGCATGGGAAGCAGGGCCTTCTTGGTTTCAAAGGGTGGGGCCATGGTCTCCTGGATCTCAAAGGATGGGGCCACAGCCTCCTAGGTTTCAAAGAGCCGGATCCTCACCAACCTGGTTCCGGAGTGTGAGGCTGCTGTTAAGGTGTGCCAGGGGATGGGGCCACCACCCAAAGCTGAGGGGGCAGGGCTGCCATGCCCAAAGGGCAGAAGAATGGGGCCTGCTGGGGCCAAGGGTGTGGGGTTACCACTCAGATGGACTAGGAGAATGGGGCTGCCCAAAGCTGAGGGAGGAGAGTTGTCATCCCAGTGGACAGTGCAGCAGAAGCCCAGGACCATGGGGCCTCCACCCAGAATCCAGAGCTGTGGCCAACAGACTCCGGATGGCATGGTCCTTGCCCAGATGGTCCCAAAGAACAGAGGATTATTTTCAAACCTTGAGAGCTAATGTAAATTGTTCTGCTCGGTTTTGGACTTGCTTGGTGCCTGTTATCCCTTCTTTTCCTCCATTTATAATGAAAATGTCTACCTTGTGCCTGTTCCACCTTTGTATTTTAGAAACAGATAAGTTGTAGTCTAGATTTCACAGGTTCACAGATGAAGAGGAATTTTGCCCCAGGATGGAATACGCCTAAAGTCTCACCCATATTTGATTTAGATGATTCAGAAGATGAGATTCTGGATTTGGAGATGATTAAAGACTTTTGGGATGATGTGTTGGGGTGACTGTGTTTTGCATGTGGCAAGGACATGAATTTGGGGGGACCAAAGGAAGGGTAGAATGTTATAGATTGAACTATGTCCCCCAAAAATATGTGTTGTATATCCTAACTTCTATGCCTGTGGTTATATCATTTGGGAATGGGTTGTCTTTGTTATGATAATTAGGCAGGATTAGTGTAGAGTGTATCTTGAGTCAATCTCTTTTGAGATATAAAAGAGATTAAAGAAGCAGATGAGAGACAGGGTATGATAGGTGCCAAGACACATGGAGATCTCCAAGGAACCAGGAAGCGAAAGCTGAAGAGACCAGGACCTTCCTCCAGAGTCGAGAAAGAGAGAAAGCCTTTTCCTAGGGCCGGCACCTTGAATTTGGACTTTCAGCCTCCTAAACTGTGAGAAAATAAATTTCTGTTTGTTAAAGCAGCACTATATAACTAAGACATGCATGTATCTACCTGTATGCACAATAAATACACATGGCACACACAGTATCAAAATCCTGTCTAATTATTTAGACTCATAAGGACAGACAAAGAAATATGGTACATTTTTGTGGACAGAGACTTCTCTGTAGAACAAGGTAGACTTGGACTTTCTAAGGTTGGGATTATTAAAACAAAATGATCAGATTGAAATCATGTTTCAGATAATTTGGAAAGAGTGTAAAATACCTTTCATCCAAAATATGTGTATAATTAAAGTATATTCAAAAGGAATCGGATTTCCCTGGTAGAATATACCTAGGTGACAAGACAGAGCTTCCCTAATTCTAAAGGTTTAACTATTAGAGTCAAGATTCTCAATTAGAGTGGGTGTGGCTGGGGCTTGGTGAGGAAGCAGGGCATGGAGTCAACTGGGGAGCTTTTAATGCCCTCTTTCTTCCCCCACCATCAAATTTGGACTCTTTCCCATTACACCGAGTCAAGAAACACTGTCCTAGAGCTCCAAGAGAATAAGAGAGAGGCCAGAGCTGACAGCTTGCTGCCCCAGTTAACGGCTCTCAGAGCTTTAGTCTTGGAAATGGGTTCATTCTCATTCTCGCTAGGGTGAGTATAGGAAGGAGTGGCCCCTCTAGCAATAAGCCATGTAAGGTTTTCCAGACTAAAGTCACACCCTTAGTAAACACTGAGGATTCTGAGGTCTTCCCACCAAGGCAAGAATAATAACTCCCAGGATCCAGCCCCTTGGAGATCAGAAGGTGGCTCTGAATGCTGCTTTGGAGTCATTTCCACCAGAAACACTGTGACACTGAGGGGTTGTGAGATGCATCTTCCAGTGTGGAAGCTTGCTGGCCACTTATCACTTCGAAATGTTTATGTAGGTGTTGATCCTTTGATTTAATCCTTGAATTAAATACAAAGAAGCCTGAGGGAGATGACACAAATCATGAGGCAAGGGCCTTGTTCTGAAAGAATCTGCACACTAGAGAGCTAATGTTGTTGTTAGCTACCACGGAGTCAGCCCTCTAGTCATGGCGACCCCATACACAATAGAACAGAATGCTGCTGCCCAGTCCCACACCATGATTTTAATCATTTTGTTTTAATGATCCTGAGATGGATTGACACAGTGGCTGCAACAGTGGGCTCAAGCATAACAATGATTGTGAGGATGGCACAGGACCGGGCAGTGTTTCATTCTGTTGTACATAGGGTCACTGTGAGTGGGAACTGACTCAATGGTACCTAAAAACAACCTTAGAATGTCCAAGTCCACCTTGTTCTACAGAAAAGTCTGTGTCCCCAGGATCAGTTGCCAATTAGATGTTGTGATCCATAGTTTTCATTGGCTGATTTTTCAGACTTAGATTGCCAGTCCTTTCTTCCTAGTCTGTCTTAGTCTGGAAGCTCTGCTGAAACTTGTGCAGCATAATAGCAACATACAAGCCTCTAGTGACAGACAGGTGGTGACACTCTACCTAACACCACAGGGTAGCCAATGCTAAGGATCTAGACGATTGGTGCAGACTCAGGAGAGTTCAGAGGCTGGAGAAATTACCTCTAAAGAGGATGAGCTAGGGTGTTCTCCCAGAGGAGACAGAATCAATTGTGAAAAATGTACAGAATTCAGTGGTTGAGAGAAGGAGAGAGGACATTGTGAGGCAAGGTGATGGTGAGAAAGAACAAGGAATATTTTTAAAAAAACAGTTGCCGTGGAGTCAACTCCAACTCACGGTGCCCCCATGTGTGTCAGAGTAGACCTTTGCGCTGTAGACTTTCTAGTGGTTTGTGTTTTGGAAGTAGGTCTCCAGGCCCTTCTTCCGAGGTGCCCCTGGGTGAACTTGAACCTTCAATCTTCAGTTAGCAGCCTGGTGCATTAAAAATTTGCACCACCCAGGCACTTCAAGGAATATTTTGGGGCCCTTAAATAGGCTGCTTTGGCTATAGCCAAGTCTATGACAGGACATTGAGAAAGCAAGGTTTCAAGAGTGAGGGGTCACTCTGTTAAGGCTAAGGATCTAGATTTTATCTTTTAGGCAGTGTGGGTACTGAAGAACAGGTAGGCTTGTCGGTTAATAGGTTAGTGGGTTGGTTTTTAGCAGCGAGATGACTTGATCCAAAGTTATTGTGCGATGGGTTTTGGAAGCACGGGTTTTAAAATCAGACAGGCGTAGGCAGCTGGACGGCTATGCTGCCTTGGCTAGTCTCACAAGTCTGAGGGTTGGCTAGCAGTAAGCTGATCCAAGATGACTGAGGCGGGGACAACTAGGGTGACTTGGATCTGATCATGAGTTTCTCATCCTCCAGCAGGCTGGCCTGGGTGTTTTACTTCATGATCATGGCAGAGGGCAAGAGTGCAAACAGAAATGTACAAACATTTAAGTTTCTGCTGTGTCACATCTGCTATCACTCCATTGGCCAAAGTAAGTCATAGGGCTGAGCTCAGACTCAAGGGGTGAGGAAATAAGTTCCATCTCTTGATAGAGGAACTGCAAAGTCACATGGCAAAGGGCAAGGACACAGAGAGGAGTGAAGAATTGGGACCACACATGCAATCTATCACATGGATTCAAATCCCAGCTCCTCTAGCTATGTGGCCATGAGCAAGGCACCTGAAAATTGCCATAGAGTCCCTACCTCTTAACATGCTTGTTTTTATTAAGTAAAATGACCCATGTAAAACACTTAGCATAGTGCTCAGCCCATAATGACTGCTAAACAATAAGTGACATTAGCATGTAGGTAAATTAACATGAAGGCACTGTGGCAGCTGCATTGTGGTGGCAGAAAGATGAATTGGGATGTATGAGGTGATTTGGGGTTGTGAGCCCATATAAGGAGATGTTGATGGAAGTGAAAAAGCCTAACTGTATTTGGAAGGAACAACAAAGGATGAATCATCAGGAATAGGTGTCCATACCTATTGACGTCAAGTCAATTCCTACTCATAGCGACCCTATAGGACAGAGTAGAACTGCCCCATAGGGTTTCCAAGGCTGTAATCCTTACAGAAGCAGACTGCCACATCTTCCTCCTGCAAGCAGCTGGTGGGTTCGAACTGCTAACCTTTCGTTAGCAGCTGAGCATTTAATGACTTTGCCACTAGGGCTCCTAGGTGTCCATACCAAAAAAAAAAAAAAAAA
>NW_004443994.1:5724772-5747272 GCF_000243295.1 Trichechus manatus latirostris
AAAAAAAAAAAAAAAAAAAACAATAAATCCACTGCCACCAAGTTGATTCCTACTCATAGTGTCCATAGGCCCGAGTAATTAGCACAATGGCGGTGCCATTGACAGAAGCTGGACAATCAGGAAGGGTTGCTGGCTCGGGGGATAGCTGAGGAACTTGCCTTTAGATGACTAGATGTCTCTAGGAGTTTTGTGAAAGGGATGAGGAGACAGCATTCAATGACTTTGCTCAGCATGGTACAAACACTGTACTTAATAATCAGCGGAGCCAGAGTTTTCATCTGGAAAACCTGCTGTTGCTTACCATTGCTTCTATATTAGGAATGATCACTCTAAAGAAAACATGGAAAGAAGATTAGCCTGGTTTCCAAAAGAGACATTCATTCAGGACTCTGTGACACACTGGCCACGGCCCAGTGAAGAGATGACTGTTTTTCACAAATACAATAGAACCTGGGCTACAAGGTGCCAGAGGTCAGGGCGATGGAGGGGTTTTTACTCAGTCTCATGGTTCCAGTTTTTTTTTAACAACTTCCAGTCCAGTGGGTGCTCACTTGCACTGGAAGAATCCCAAAATACATACCCACGAAAGGTTCTCATAGCCCATTAGCCTCAGCAATTGCCAGCCAAACAAAATAGCAAACTTCCCGTGTAGAATGATTTAGTGCAGCAAGACTAGGATAAATAATGAAGGCATTTGTTTATGCTTACTTACAACATTCCTCGTAGGCAAAAAGGGGGAGAAAACTTCATTCTAAGCCTGGGAAGGCAGCCGGTGCATGCTCATCAAAAATAGGCATTTGCTTTTGTAGTCAAAGAGTGTGAGTTTGCTCTGCTTCACCTCCTGGCCTGGACTCCTCTAATATCCATGTAATTTAAATGAGGAAGTCATTCTAGGGAGTCGTCACATTTCAAAGAAGTGACCCTTTTTGGATGTTGAAAGGATCCCCAGTGTTTGGGTTCACCCCCACGTGAGGTGGTGTCACAGAGTTCTCGAGATGTCATCCAGAGAAACAGACCTTGGAAAGTCTGAACAGAAGTTGTTTACCTTGTCTTTTTGCTTGTTGTGCAAATGGGCCTCAGCTTTGGAGAGGAAACAAGCACATTTCAAGCTCAGTCTAAGTCAGAATTCACCACTGCTGTCAGTCAAACCCTGGCAGAAGAGTTTTTGTTAAGTCCACCAGGAACTTTGTGGCTAAGCCACCCATGGCATCCTCCAAATTGACCTCAAGCTGGTTGAGCTCAGCTTCAAGGGCTATTTGATTGTTGAGGCACTTCACTCCCTGCTCCTTCTCCTGAGGGCCTAGTTCCTCTGAGTTCCACTTAAACCTTGTCCACCAGGGAAGAACTCTCCTCGGTTCTCCTGTGAATAGAACCACTCACGCCACCATGTGAGTCACAATATCATCTTTCAGGCTGTATCCAGATGTGGGTTTCCAATCTGTCCTGAACTTTATACATTTTTACCCTGCTTTAGAGTCACTACTTTCCCAGCAACCCCCCTGGCCGATACTGGATGGGGTATGTTGGGAAAAGTTCCACTGAGTCACTCTCCCAACATCCCAATAAAGAAGCCCTCCTTTCCATTTGATAGAATGATAACTGATTTCTGTCTTTTGGTGGCACAGAGCTTTCTATACTTCTTTAACTATCCAACTGGAAACCCTGGCTCTCCCTTTCACCTGCCAAATTAGTTTAAAGAGAGGGTGCCTGGTTCCTGGATCCTAGGAAGGTGTTAAATATCTCCACAGCTAGGAATCCAGCTAGAGACATTAACACCTACTCTCTGGCTCAAGAGTGGGTGTTAATGTTCTCCCTGCCAGGATATCTTTCATCCAGGGACTTTCCTCTAGCCAGCTCTTCAGCCAGTGCCAGGGCCAGAGAAAGCAAGTCAAACCTGACTGGCTTCTTGACAGTGACAACGATCCTCAGTTGGTGAGGACTAAGCCAGTAGTTTCATCTTTTTAATCACTTCTAAAGCACTTTGAAGCAGGAAAAAAAAAAAACCCCAGCTTATAAAGACCAAGAATATACGGATCATAGAAGACATTGCTTTTGTAATAATAATAAATTTACATAGCATTTCTAATTTACCAAAACATGCTTACATAAAAATAGCACTAACCTTTTACTGAAGGCTTATTTAACATGCATTCATACTTCGCACAGCCCTGAGAGGCAGGTGTTGTTATTCTTATTTTATAGATGAGGGTGATACTGTGCATCCTTCGCCTGATCTCTGCTTGACTACCAAGTCCTTGCCCTTAACCACAGCTTCCAGCTGGATCACAGGATCCACACAGTAAACTTGTGAAAGTGGTAATGCAGGTGCTAACTTATAGACCAGAAACTTGGGACAGAGAAAAAGGGTTTTCTCAAGAACAAAAAGTAGAAGACATTTGATTTTGAGCCCAATTGAGTCCCAGGCAAATGTACTTTCTGCCAGACCACACTGCAGCTGATCACCTCAACAGCAAGGCTCTAACAATGCTTCCCCCAAGTCTTCGTCATTCATTTATTTGTTCTTTCAGTCAACATACAATTATTGAACTCTTACTATGTGGCAAGCAGTAGGTTGGTATGAAGGATTAAAAAAATAATGAAAAATCAGACATAGATCTTTCCCTCAAATTGTTTACATCCAATAAAGGGGATAAGACAGGTAGGTATGAAAACAACTCTCATATAGGACAAAAAAGTAAATATTGTCATTTCAAAAGTATGAATGATGGCAAATAAATTTTGAAGTGGGTTTGGATTCATTATGCCCAAGAAAAATAGCTATATAAGCTTATCTGGGGGTATGGAAGGGATTTATTCACTAAACTTATCTCTACAGTCCAGAATGGGTTTTCAGTGGAAAGCTCATTAAGATTTCTACATCTACTACAAATCCAAGGTGCTCTATCAAATAGGAAGAGAAGCTTGCAAATGGAATTTTGGTTAAACCAGTCATACCCTAGATAGCCAAACAGTCAATGAAGGAAGGTTTCTTGCTATATAGTTTCTTACTATAGAAGGATTCTAGCTAGAAAATGAGAATAAAATGATAAAGTTATCACCATTTTGCAATTCCTAATAAAATAATGAATTTGAACTATGATCAATGGCTGCTAACATCACAAAAAGAGAGATAACCAGGTGTTATGAACCTCCTGAGAGAAGAACACAATTCCCCCTATGAAGCATTCTTGTCAAGAAACCAAACCTGGTCTAACTACTGACTCAAAGAAAGAGGAGTATGTTAAATGATACCACAAGAATGCAGTTAGTAAAATCCAGAATGTGGGAAACTCTACAAGACAAATGAATGCACTACTTCAACACATAAATTACAAAGAATTAAAAGAACAGGAAGAGGTACCTATAGATTAAGAGACTTAAGAGAAGTACCAACCAAATGCATTAGGTGGATCCTGATTCAAACAAACCAAATTTTTAAAAATGCAAATAAACCAAATAAATTACAAGACTGTTAGAGAAATCTGAACACTGACTGGATTTTTGATGCTATTAAGGAATTTTTAATATTTTCAGGTATAACATTGGTATCGTGATTATGTTTTTGAAGTGTCCTTATCTTTTAAAGAGATACATACTGAAAAAATTATAGATCAACTACCCCAAGTCTGTCAATGCACACAATAACCACAACAATGGACTCAAACATACCAAAGATCATGAAGATGGACAGGACCAGGCAATGTCCTTCTGTTTTATATAAGGTCACCTTGAGATGGAGCTGACTCAATGGCAATTAACAAAACAACCACAACCCCAGGTGTGTATAGGATCTCAGTCCTTGACATGGTGCATATCTAAATATCCTGAAGTCTCCTGACCATAAAAAATTATGTATTACAGGAACATTAAAAACCCTGATCAATCACTTAGCTAATCAAAACTTATAACTTGCTTTTCTGTTATGCCTTAGGTTTTAAAATATTGGAGGGGATTATGGGAGAAGCTATATTTCTCAGGATATTTTTTAACAGTTGTATGCAGTCTTTGAAATTGTAATTGCTCATTTGCTATTTCCAGTAAGCTAATGTAATAGCCATTTTCCAAAAAGCAAATAAAACGAAACAAAAAAACAGCCACATTTTATGTGCCGCAAGAAAATTTGCTACTTTTTGGGAAGTCACTTTTAATTATTTTTACAGTGAAAAATCCCTTTATAAAATAGGAAGTTTGGGTTTGAGCCTGTAGTTTGGGTTTGGAATCTTGTGTACTAAATTTCCATGAAGTGAGGCTCACCTGTAGGCTCTTCAGGCCCAAGGCCATCCACGCTCTTCCCACCTGCTATCCCACGCTAGGAGACCAAAGGGCCCCTGATATTACCCCAATTCTTGCAGAACTACCCCTGGAGTGTTTGACTTGATAACCTCCCGATTTTGTCCAATGGCTCTGATGCAGGCCCTTTCAGGACGGAGGGTTTTAGAGAGGCCCCTTAATATGGGAGGAACCCCCCAGCCAAAAGCAAGTGCTCACAAAACAATGGAACTGTAGCTCTTCACTGAAACACACTTTGCATCCTTGAGCACTCAAGGGGGTAACCTTAATGAGCACAAAATATTCATCTCTAATAAGAACACGCTGTCATAGGATCACCCTCCATGTGATAAATATCCTAGAGGTTTTCTCTTTGTTAGGTTAATGCTTTTCCACAGGATAATTTAACCAATTCTCTAAAAAATAATCACACGTTATCAGGCCCCAATATAGTAATACGGTGTTGTTGTTTTTTTAATGTTTTGAATCTTGCCTTAAACAAATCCCATCCAAATAAATACTCCTTTTTTTAGCTGGCACCAAATCTCGTGTTGTTCACTGTAAGCAAGCTCCCAGTTGGCTAACTCCTCATCTAACGGTATGTCTTCCAACTTCATTTGAGCAAAATTTATCATCCCCAAGCAAAGATAGAAAATGTGTGAATGTCTAAAGCTTATGTAAATTAAGAGGCCATGCACGCTGGTCCTAAAAATAGTAGATAATTATAGGCATTCCTTCCCCATACAATAATTATAGGCCTCCTGTCATCTTTTCTATTCTGTATAAGGTCACAGTAGTATTATACAAAATTTACAGTATATTACAAGTTAAAAACACAATAATTAGCAACTGTGCATCTTCGGCTCCAGTGATGAATGTTCACAGTAAAAGTAAAAAAAAAGCATTATTTGTTTTATGTGGACAGTACACACTTAAATTTAATCATCAACTCCTGCTACCCAATAGGCAATATTCTTTCACTATTATAATGCTATTTTCCAGGTTCATAGTACACCCTTGGGCTGAATTCATCCTTAACGAAGAGACAAGAAACCAAATCTCTCACCGTCATCTCAACCAGGTGCACCATATTATTCTAAATTTAATAATTCTGTTGAACATATTGAATGATAATGAGCAAGCTTAGAGAAAGTGCCAAGGATTATTTTGACCATTATGATCAACATCTGATACAGGGGGAAAAAATCTCCTCGCTACATAATGTAGGTAGTTCAGAGATTTACTTATTTAATAGAGTGTGCGTTTTTTTCCCCTGCTTATTTAAATCATTCATGGGGGGGGGGAAGATATGGATATTATGCTTCAGTAGAAGAAGTATTTTAACAAAAAAAAAAAAAGAGTTTACCCTCAGCTCATTTTTTCTTTTCTTTTTTTTTTAATTTTGTTGTACGTTAGGTGAAAGTTTACAGCACAAATAAGTTTCTCATTCAAAAATGTATACACAAATTGTTTTGTGGCATTGGTTGCAATCCCCACAATGTGTCAGCACTCTTCTCCTTTCCCTTTACACCCTGGATTCCCCGTGTCCATTTGTCCAAGTTTCCTGTCCCTTCCTGCTTTCTCAGGTTTGCTTCTGGGCAGGTGTTTCCCATTCAGTCTCGTATACTTGCTTGAACTAAGAAGCACATTCCTCATTACAGGCCTGTCTAATCTTTGGCTGAAAGGTGGACTTGGGGAATGGCTTCAGTTCTGAGTTAGCAGGGTGTCCGGGGGCCATAGGCTCACGGGTTCCTCCAGTCTTTGTGAGACCAGTAAGTCTGGTCTTTTTGTGTGAATTTGGATTTTGTTCTACATTTTCTCCTGCCCCGTCCAGGACCCTCTACTATTGTGATCTGTCAGTTTGGTTCGTGATGATAGCCGAGAACCTACTATTTCTTCTGGGCTCAGGCTGGTGGAGGCTGTGGTTCATGTGGTCCATTAGTCCTTTGGACTAGTATTTTCCTTGTGTCTTTGGTTTTCTTCATTCTCCTTTTCTCCAGGCGGGATGGGACCAATAGACGTACCTTAGATGCCCGCTCGCAAGCTTTTAAGACCCCAGACACTACTCATCTATCCTCAGGTCTTAATTATCCATTCTAAGTGAGGCAGTTCTACTTGGTCCCATAGGGTCGCTATAAGTCGGAATAGACTGGACAGTAACTGGACAGTCGGAATAGACTGGTTTAATGGGGAAAAGGAGGCACATATATCAAAATGACAGGAGTACAGAACTATCATTTTTGTTTTGCTTAAGGAAAAAGTCAGGGAACCATATACTCTCTCTTTAGCCTCTCCCAGCTTTGCCATGTTGTCAAAAGTGGTTTAGGAAGGATGAGGAAGAATGAGAAAGAGAAGTTTCCAGGGACCCAGAGAAGGTTCCAGGGACCCAGAGTCCACCATCATAAAACCCACTCCTAGTTTACGCATCCACCATCTGGTTTACCCAGCTGTTTCATATCTCTGACAATGAAGACTCCTTTTCCAAGCTTGCTCTGCTGGGGTCTAGGATGACCACTAGAAATAGGAATGCTTACCTATAGGGCTGTACCCACTGAAAGGTAATCCAGACCCCAAAAGACCAGCATCCCAGTGGGAACTAAGAATTAATCAGTGAAACCACCTGGTTTTGTTTTTAAAAGCTACTGATGGGGAGACCATCTTAGTAATTCCCCTCCTGTTTCTATAGCTGAGAGCAGAATGGTAAGTACAGAGAATAAGAAAACAGACTCTGGAATCGGACTGCCTTTGTTCAAACTCCAGGGATACTCTTCATTAGCTCTCTGAGCTTACATGTCACCTTCTCATGCCTCAGTTTTCTCATCTATAAAATGGAGAAAGTAACAGTTGTGAGCATAAAAGATTATTTAAGTGAGATATATACAGATACTGTGTAATTAAATGTTTTCTGTCCACCAAGAGTTGCTAAGGCAATTGACCAGACTACAGTCCAGGTGGAGTTATAGCCTTGAAATTTTTTTCGTAGCAGTGTCAAATTGCAACCACCATGAAGTCTATCTCATCTTTGTGCTGGTTAGTCCTTAAGAATAATGTAAAATCTGCCTTTAATTAAGAGCACAAGTTTTGGGATCAGGCAGGTCAACAACACATAAACCTGTTCCTTCAACCAGGACCTCTATTCTGGGACGGTCACTGCAAACAGGAATTCAGCTGCCTGCTGTTCATCTCCACTTGGATGTCTCTCATGCCCTGCAAACACGGCTGAGGTCATCATCTTCCTCCATAAACCTGCTTCTCTTTCCATGCTCCCCACCTTAATGAGCAATACTATCAGGAAGGTATCATCCTTGACCATCTTACCCCTAAACCCTGACATCCAATCCAATAACAGAGAAGATCTTTGTTGGTTGCCTTTCAGTGTGCATTCCTCCCTTCTTCCATCTCGATAGCCTCCAGTCCCATTTGAGAAGCCACGTGGTTTCAGGAAAGCTCAGTCCACAGCTCTAGGAGCAGAGCACTTGACATAAGCTAAGTCAGTCAGAGCATTCCATCTTCCTGGCCTCAATGACTGGTTCAGAAATGAGCATGAGATTTAAATTGATCCAATCAGAGTGAGATTTGACACTTCTGTAAATGCCGAAGCAAAGATACTCTCTCTTTCAAAGAGGACCTAAAGGAAGAAGCACGTAGCCTTGGAGCTTCTGGCAGCCACCTTGGGAGCATGAGCAAAGTTTCCTTATCATAAAATGCACATGGCAAAAGACAAGAGTCAAAAAGAAACCAGTTCCCTAGACACCTCTTTGAGCATTGCCTGAACCCAGCTCCACCTTCACAGGTTGCAGTTACATAAGCCAATAAATTCTCTCTATTTTTCAAGTAAGTTTCTGTTACTTCCACGTGAAAACATTCCAAACGAATCAATCAATAGGTCTACCTCCTAACTATCTCTGGAATCCATTCACTTCTCTCTATCTTCTCCACCACCACCCTGGTCCAAACTAACATCATTATTGCAATAGCCTCCTGATTAGTCTCCCTGCTTCCTTTGTTGTCCCCCCTCCTACTCTATTCTCCACAAATAGTCAGCAAGATTTTTCTAAAAAACTTCAAATGTGGTTAAATCACTTCCCTGCTTAAAGTCCTTTAATGACGTCATTTTGAATTTAGGATAAAGTCCATATGTCTAACAAAGTCTACTAGGTCTATGTGATTTGGCCCCTTCCCTTCCTCTTTAGCCTTCTCTTGTGTTCATCTCCCTTGGTCTTTAGACTCTGCCATAATTATCTTTTTGCAGTTTCTGAAAAACACCTGACCCCATTGCTGTGAAACTGCCCCATAGTGTTTCCAAGCAGCAGATGGTGGATTTGAATTGCCGACTTTTTGATTAGCAGCTGAGCTCTTAACCACTATCTTTTCTGCCTCAGGTCTTTTATACGTGCTCTTCCATCTGCCAAGGATATCCTCTTTCCCAGCCAGTGACCATACCCCCTAAAACATCCTTTTGCCTAGTTTAATCCTCCTCAAGGAGTCCCTGGGTGGCACAAATAGTTAAGCACTTGACTACTAGCCAAAAGGTTGGTGGTTCAAACTCACCCAGAGGCACCTCAGAAGAAAGGTCTCACGATCTGCTTCCGAAAGGTCATAGCCTTGAAAACCCTATGGAGAAGTTCTACTCCACACACACGGGGTTGCCATGAGTCGGAATCAACTTGACAGCAACTAACAACAACAATCACCCTTTGGATTGCAATGTTATTCCTCACAAACGCCTCCAATTGTAGGTCCCCCATCACATGCTCCCACTGCCCTCCGTGTCTGTCCTCCACAGCATCATCACACTTCTAACTTCTTATTTAATTGTCTCCTTGTCTGCTTCACCCACGTCTGTCTCCTTCAATGTGGTATCATCACCACCTAGCCCAGCACAGGCCTAGAACATAGCAGGCACTCAATAAACGGGTTAATAAAATAGTTGAGATAAAGTTCTGTCTAGATCATTGCTTTGTTTTAAATCACTTTTTAACTTTGAAACTCTGGGCAAGCTACTTAACCTCTTTGAGCTTCTGTTTCTTCACCTGAATCAAAATGGAAATGATAATATCCACCTCACAAGGCTGTTTAAAGATTAAATTTGGACACATAGCAAATAGTCAATAAACCTCCAGTAAGTAGAGTATCCCATGTCAGGGATCTCTCCAGGTCTCAGGAGGTGAAAAAGAATACTAGGAGTCAGGTACTTTATAAAAGAATCTAAACCTCCAATAAATACTGGAGTGAGAAGGGAGAGTTTCCACTGTAAGAGGTTCCTTGAAAAGGCCCCAAGGATAACCATGCCATTCAAAGGAGCTGGAAGACTTTGTAAGCAAAATGCCAGGTGAATACTGGAGGAAAAAACTAATTGGTTAACAGCCATGCTTATTCTTCCAAATAAATAGCAAGAATGACTAGTCTTGGTTCTTTGCGGTCTCACCTCAAAATGTGAAGGCTGATCTTTAGTCCTGGGAGAACTTTGTCTAATTTTGAAGCCACCAACAAATACACTATACATCCCACATATTGAATTATATGATTGATCTCTTACCTCATACTAGGCACCACATTAAGAACTTTATCTACATTGCCTCATTTAACTTAATCTTGAAATTCTAAAGTAGATATATTTACATTTTAAACACGAGAAAATTGAGGCCTCGGTTCTATCTGACTTCAACACTAAATCTCCTCCTTCATAAAAACCACTTGCCATCATGCCAGTTCTGATTCATGGCAACCCCATGTGTGTCAGAATAGAACTAGGCACCATAGGGTTTTCAATGGCTGATTTTTCAGAAATAAATCCCCATGTTTTTCTTCCCAGGCACCTCTAGGTGGACTTGAACCTCCAACCTTCCCTTTAGCAGCTAAGCGCATTCACCTTTTGCACCTAGGGACTCTCCTTTCTTGACAGCACTTCTGATTTGTGATTAGATTTTCTGCTTCCTTGTTTACCATCCCCACCAGACTGTAAACTCCTTGAGGGCAGGCACCTTGTTTGTTTTGTGTACTGGTCTTCTAAGAGCCCAGAATAGTACCTGCTATATATTTGTTGTTTGGTGCTCATATTTGTTGAGTGAATGAATGAATGCTTCATTCTGATAAACAGATAAGAATTTAGTTTTTCAGATAAAACAATACACAAGTTAAACTAAACATTCAAAAAGGCTTAGCTTTTTCTGTAGTCCTCTTGGTATTTAAATATCTTGGAGCTGATCAGGGACATCCCAGTGACAGCCCATTAAAGAAAGAGTTGCTGTTCAATGTTTAAAAAGCTGCTTTCCCTCAAGTCCTGAGTGGCTGTTTGGCTTCAGCGGAGCACGCTCTGTTGAGCTGCAGGGCTCTAGTTTGTATTAGAAGTGAGAGCTAGTTCTAAACTCAACTTGGATGGAACAAATATGTTCTTTTGACTTAATGATATAACATTTTATCAGCCACATAAAAAATGAAATATATGTGTTCATTTGCTATTTGAGGAGCTTTTTCGATGCGTGTGCAGAGCTATGTCAGCTGCTAACTGGTGATCCTTTTTTGACACCCTTTCCCAAGAGCATTGCATAGATAAACATACTGTATTTGAACAAGGCCAATGACAGCAAAATTGCTTGCTTGTCTCTAAAAAGACTCTAATAATGTGCACCAAGGGAGAGGCCCATGGTCTGTCAGAATTTTTTTTTCCCCAGTGTAAACCATAAAATCCATTTCAATAGCCAGAATAAAGCAGTTTAAGTGCATCCCTAGTTAATTATATCCAAAGAGTAATAATAAAATCAACTATTAAATTTTAGAACTTCCTCTTTAAAGTATTAAATATTTGGCAACTGCAATGCAGTTAAATTTCTCTCAGAACAATGCTTTCCATTGCTCGGGCTGGGCGATAAGAAGAACACTTATGCAAACTCTTTTGGTGTGCTACAAAGAGTATATTTTTCCTGTGAAGAAATATTTCAAATAAAGCCTTTGTTTCTGCCAGATGTCTGTGGCCCTGCTAAATAGCCAGTAGCTCAGTAGGAATATTCACTTCACAGAGGGTAGAACTGAGTCACAAATCCCCTACAATAATTGACAAGAATGACAAAAAAAAAAAAAAAGTAAAACCAAAGTCAGCCAAAATGTTGTTCTAGCCCTAATCCAGTGTTTGAGCCTCCACTCAGTTGCCTCAGCAGGATTCAAGATCCAGGTAGTATTTGGCCTTTAAAACTTGGCCCTTGAGGATATTAATACACACCAGTGAGAAAGGCATTTACTTCTCACTGAAGAACAAGTCTGTACTAGACCAGAATGAAAGAATGGGGTTCTGCAGAAGCCATTCAGGAAGCAGTGGCATTGGCTCCTGGCACAGGGTTTGATTATGTTGCTAGGCATCTGCTCCCTTTGGTAACTTCACTCTGTGATCTAAGAAGAATTCAGCTGCCCAGTAGAAGAGAATTCAGAATGTGATCTTCTAAGGCTGATGTTAGTGGCTGCCAACACTCATCTATTTTTACCTTGATTTCCCATTTGAAAAGCTGATTCTGTGTTTCTATGAATAATGTGGAGAGGGAGCACTCGTTCCTAAAGAGGCACTAGAGCATGTAGGTCACACTAAAGGCAGCCTACTGGCTTTTAGGAAACTTAGAGGGGAATGGAAAATGTACAGCTGTCTTTAAGGATAGAAGTTCAATTCTGGAGACACCTTGATGGGCAGCTTTAGAAAATAGTTGTGTCTATAAACTTACTGGATTGTGGAGCTGATAATAGGCTGAACTTATATTGCAAGGAAGCAAACTTTGAAATATCTCAGCAAATGGAAGCCTCCAACACCAGGGGAAGCAGAAATGATGTCGTGGGTAGGGCCCTCATAGCCACTGTGCATCATTCCAGTGGTCCTCACTTGCCAGCTCCTCCAAGGCCAGATACAAATAAACATCAAAGCACCCCATAAGAGGGATGATAGAAACAGAAGTTGCCTCCTACCCAACACTGAGGGTGGGGTGGTAGAGTGGTGGTGGTTGCTGCACTCTTCCAGGCACTGGACATGGGGTTTAAGGCATTTCCAGAGGCAGAGAGCTGAAGTTGATGGCCTTTTGTAGGGTTGCACTCTTGGGGTAGATATTTAACTATGCAGTCTAAAAGAGAGTCATAATTATGCTCTTGTTTTACGAAGAAAATAACTGAGATAATTCTATCTCTAGGACAATTCTTGGGAAAATGGAGAAGGAAGGGAATTTGGCCTTAAGCAGTCTCAGCCTAAATTCTTAAATAAACATTTTTTAAGAGCATGATATATGCCTGGTGTGAAGTTAAAATGAAAAATAAGATATAAATGGTCCTGCTTTCCAGGGACAAGATCATCTGGTGGGGAGACGTTTATGTATACAAATAAATGGCATTCTGTTGTGCCAGGTGCTATAACAGAGCTAGATACAGGGAGGACACATAGGAGAGATTGATACCTTGATTTAGGAGCTCATGGAAGACTTTATTGAGGAGGATTTATTTAAACTGACTTTCACAGGACATGTAGACATTTACCAGGTGGACAAAGCATGAGGTAGAGAGTGTTCCAGGAAGAACAACTCAGGCAGGGTATAAGGTAAAACAACTCAGGTGTTCATGGACCTAGTAGTTCAGTATGGCTGGAAAGAGTATGGGTGCCAACATGTACATGTGGGGTTTTATGTGACATGCCAGATTGGGATGGCAAGAGGCTACAAGAGCTGGATCATGAAGGGCCTTGTATTCCAAGCTTAGTAGTTTGGACTTGATCCTGTAAGTAATGGGAGGCCATGAAGCACTTTAAATAGATCAAATCTGGACTTTAGGAAGATCATTAGCATAGCAGCACACCGAAGAACAGATTGCAAGGGGTCAAACCTGGAGGCAGAGACCAGTTGGAAAACTATTCATTCATTCATGAATATATTTCTTGAGCACCTATGATGTACCAGGCATTGAAAGAATAACTGAGTGATTGTGATGGTGGTGGGGATTAAGGTGAGAGAGGTTTGGGAGAATCCACAGAACTTCTTGCATGAGCAGTAGGATAATGAGGAGTGCAGTAGGCTTGGGTGATTTCTGTTCTCTTCTATATCCTCTTTGCATCCAGAGGCTAGTTCTTCATCTGTCCTTATTCTCATTATGTAACTAAACCTGCTCTTGGGATTAACATAATAAATTCTAAGGTTTAGAGGGTTACTTCTACCAGAATCATCTGCTCCTGAAGCAGTAATCAAAAGTGTTGAGTCACTGGAAGGAAGCCCTGATGGTAAATTTCCAAGAACAGGGTAAGAAGGTGCTTTTTAATCAGGATCTCCTCCATGTAAGAGAGCATGTACTCTACCTTCAAGACAACCCTGGGTCCAGGCAAAGCAGTGAAGTAACTAGTTTGATTTCAGTACCCCGTACTCCCTGGGCCCAAACTCCTAGGTCCCAGATATCCTTTCTCTTGCCTTACCTGTTTTTGACCAACACACACACACACACACACACACACACACACACACACACACACACACTCACATATAATCATGCAGGGTCCTTATCCCAAGAAATTTTTTTTCCATCTCACAGAATTAAATATTTCTGCATAGGAAGGGCAATATGTTTTATGAAGGCAGTTTCTGCCATCTTTCAGTTATCTGATGATGGAGGCAGATCCATGGCGAGCGTTTCCTGGGATGGTGAAATGCTCTCCTTGGAGTGAAAACGATCTTGGGATTTGAAGATTCTGATGTGAACTAATTCACTCTCCCTTGTCTCCACCTCAAAATCTCTTGCTGTCCTCTCCATTCTTTCTTCCTTCCCACTAATCTCTTATCTCCTCCCAAGTCTAAGCGCTTGCACCTGTGTTCTAGATACTGGACTCTACTACTTCAGGAACTGCTCCTCTTTCTCTTTTTCTTGCATGTTCCACCTCTCCTTCTCCACTGACTCCTTACCTTCTATCTACAAACTTGCTTCAGTCACCCTTATGCTCCTTTCAAATCTGGCATCCCCTTCTAGTTAACAGAGTTCTGTTCTTTACCTCCCACATCCTATTATATTATCTCCATGCAATATTGCTCCTACCCCAACTACAATATCACCCCCAGCTCTCCTGAAACTGCTTCTCTAAAGGTTGCCAATGCCATCTTTCCTCTTGCCAGATTCATCTACAGGTCTAGTGGTAGGTGAAAATAGCACAGATTTTAACACATTTGGAATGCCACTTACCAGATGGGTGGTATTTGTAAAGGGCTCTGAGCCTGTTTTGTCATCTACCAAATAGGCATAACAATGACCTTGACCCTATCTATCCCACTGAATTGAAATGAGACAGATATATGTAAAGGGGCTTTGTAAACTATAAAATGTACTTCAATTTTTAGTTGTTATTATTGTCAGATTGGCTCTGATGGCCACTTGATGCTTGCAGTTCCCCCCAGCTTGAGCTTCCGTTGCATAATTTGGTGACTCCTGCCTCTCCTGCCTCCTTCTCTGACTACTGTGGCTCTTTTCTAGCAGGCCACTAAAAGTAGGAATTCCACTGAGTTTCATCCCCGTCTTTCATTCTCTGCATTCTTATCCCGACTCACAACTTCAGCTGTCCCTTACACTGTTATTGTTTTTAGCTGCTACTGAGTCAGTCCCAACTCATGGTGACACCATGCACAACAGAACACAATGCTGCCTGATTCTGTACCATCCCCACAATTGGTTGTGGATTGGACCATTGTGATCCATAGAGTTTTCATTAGCTGATTTTTAGGAAGTAGATCGTCAGGCCATTCTTCCTCGTCTGTCTTAGTCTGGAAGCTCCGCTGAAACTTGTTCAGTATCAGCAACACACAAGTCTCCACTGACAGATGGGTGGTGGCTGTGCATGAGGAGCATTGGCCAGGAATTGAACCCTGGTCTCCCGCATGGAAGGTGAGAATTCTACCACCGAATCACCATTGCCCTCTGTCCCTAACATAAAACCAGTACCAGTTGCCATGGAATCTATTCCAACTCATGGCAACCCCATGTGTTACAGAGCAGAACTGTGTTCCATAGGGTTTTCAAGGCTGTGACCTTTCAGAAGCAGATCATCAGGCCTTTCTTCTGAGGTGCCTCTAGGTGGATTCTAACCGCCAATCTTTCAGTTAGTAGTCAAGTGCTTAACTGTTTGTACTACCCAGGGACTTCTGTCCCTTACATACAGATATTCTACTCCAGTGTAACACTTCTCTAGAAGACCTGACTCAAACTTTGATTCATATCAACCCAAAATGACAAAAACTGAACCCATTTTCTTATTTCCTAAGGCTGAATCTCTTCTTTACTTCCCCGTTTCTCTTGTGAAATTACCATCACTCTCCTACTTAAATATTATCTTCCAGCATTGGAGACCATACATTTAATGTTCTCTGGATTTCTACTAAGTTTAAGCAGTGAAACAGCCTATACTGGTGTATAAGTTATGATTGCTGCGTAGCAAATCATCCCAAAACTTAAGGTTTAACTTAATAACTATTTAGCCCATAATTCTGTCGGTCAGTCTTTTGTTGTTCTCACTTGGATTCACTTGTGTATCTGTGATCAGCTGGGGTCATCTAGGTGGCTCTACTTCTGGAGGTTGACTGGGGCAAAGGGGATACTGGGCCACACACCTGTCATAATTCCACAGGCTAGCCTGAGCTCATTCTCAGGCTGGCTCAGGGTCCTAACAGAAGCAAGAAAGCAAGTCCCAATACCTAGCCATTTTTCAAGTCTCTGCCTGTGGTATTCTTGCTACTGTCTCATTGACCAAAAAAAGTCACATGGCTAAGCCCAGAATCAGTGTGGGAGAATGCCACCAAAGGGCACAGACACAAGGAAGGGAAAAAAAATGTGGACATTCTTGCAGCTACCACAACCAGTCAACCTGGACATCTAGTGCATATGAGTTTCAATTTCTTTGGCTAGACCCTTCATGGAAAACCTCCTGTGAAGAGTATTCACTAAGAAGCTCCACGAAAGGTCTCTATTGGAATGCCAATGCAGCCCACGACTGCCCAGCCCATTCGGAAAATGCTTGCTGGGAAAGTAGCACCATTGCTTGTTAGACATTCTAATTGTCAAGAAACACTACTGGTCACTTCCTAGCATTCCTCCATTGTATGTCATAAAAGTCTAATAATCCTAAGTCGGGAAAACATCCTCAGGGACATACAGAAGGCCACTTCTCAAGGCAATCTTGTTTCCAAACATGAAGGACCAGCCCAGGACTCACTGTTCAAAGGTGGGCAAGAAGCCCCAAAGTTACTACCAAAAGTCATATAGACCTGACTACCCGAGGACCAGGCCAAGCCACACCTCACAGGTCAAGCTATACACGTGTAGTTTTGTCGCATCCCCTTGGGGGCCATACTCTGTGAATGTCGGGATTTGGGGGTAGAGGGTGATAAGCAAGGCAAAGTACATAGGAGTATAGGAAATGGCTCCTGACGTCTTATTGGTGTTGGAAAGGCAAGGCAAGCAGGATCATCAGACCACAGACTGTTGGAGCCAACGTGTGGTGCCACTGAGAGACATCGTGAGCCTTCAGAGATGAGAATGTTCTTGGTAGGCTGATGTTGTCAGGGCCAGCCTCAGGGAGAAGGGAGCATTTTAAATAGGCCTTGAAAGAAGAGAAGTGAGGCCTCCAGGTGGGGACAAAGCATAAAAGGAAAGTTGAGTGTGGTGAAGAATAATAAGGCTGGCTTGCCTGGAATAAAAGGCTCCATTGGCAGGGGAGGTCAACAGGAAATGAGGCTGAATAAATAATACGGGACTAGATATTGACGCTTTGATTGCCTGCATGATAGAGTCTTGGTTTAATGAGGAATTTTCTTACAGTTTTGATGAGAGAGAATAAGAAAAGTATTCCCTGAGGAAGATTAATTTGTTGACACTGAATTACAGGAGAAAGAAAGAAAATCAGGGATACTAGTTAGGAGACTATTAAAGCAATCTAGAGGTAGTCAAGGTAAGTTAGGACAAAGACCAGAAAGAGGAAGGGGTATATTTCAGAGAGATTGTAGAAGAAAGATTCAAAAGTCCACTTCATATTAAGCCACATTCAACAGTTCAATTCTGGGGCAAACTGTCCAGTCCTCATGGACTGTAGAAGAACTTGCGAAGATGGCTAATTATATCAATGCAGAAAAACAAGGCAGATAAATTCACATTCTCAAAGAAAATTTAGAGGGATTTTTTTTTTTTCTGAGTATATTGGAGAAAATTCTTAGTCTCTCCCTTGCTACATTTATAAATGTAGCCCCAAGATTATCGTGGGGTTGAGATAAAAATGTAACATTTTGACAGTCTTGTCATCAAGATATGGTGCTACGTTATGTGTTCAATCCCAGCCTAATGGGTAATAATAACCAACCTTTACATAGTCACCTCAATCAATGTTCATGACACCTTTGTAAATATTAGTTTATTATTTCCATTTTATAACCAAGGGGACTCAGAGGGATCAAACTACTTATCTAAGATTATTCATTTAATAAGCAACAGAGCAGGGATTTGAATTCAGATCTTTTGACTTCAAAGCCCATGCTCCTTCCTCACATCACTGAATTTTCAGTCCAAAGCTGCAAAGCAGAGACTTGTTCTCTTTAAAGAATCAGAATTAAAGGATCAGAATTTTAGGTGTTTGTTCTCTTTAAAGGATCAGAATTTTAGGATATAGGCTGATGAGTCTTGACATTTCCTTAATGTAACAAGTCTTTATTTAAGAGATAGAACAACTTGTGATTTTCTTCCACTGGTGGGCTCAGCAGATAATAAAAATGATAGTAAAGGTTATTAAAATTTATATGGAGACCAGTAGAGATTGGAATAACTACAAAGTGAATTCTTTAAGCAGCAGCAGAAAGGTGGTGAAATAGCACAATATGAAAGAACACTCTCCTTTAGCTCCAGATGTCTAAATATGCCATCAAAAGACTGCTCAATTCTCAAATGCCAGTATTTTCTGACTCCTCTAGAACCTATTCTTAATGCAAAATATCAAAGTCAGCAGGATAGTAGGTGTCCCAAAATGTCTTAATTCAGAGAATTAGTGTTAACTGAGCCTGATTAGCTTCATTTATCTCTAATTAATTACCTTTGCCTAATTAGACACTTTGTTTCCGGTAGACGTGGAGTCAAGCAGACTAGATTATTAGTGTAGTCATTGTGCCTTTACAAAATCCTGAAATTAATGAAACGTGCAAAAGAATCTGCAGTTCTAATTGCACAGGTGTTGCCTTATGGCAACGCTTTATCATCTGATTACACCAAGGGATTATTAGTGACTTTTTATATAGAGGATGAGCCTATGAAATGTACCTTAGCAACAGCTCGTTAGTTTAGGGTTGTTACTGTATTATTTATTACGTTCAGCCTCCCCCATTATCTAGATTGATTCATGAACCTATATATTTTTCCTCTCCTCTGTGTTGAAAAAAAATAAAATAAACCATCGTTATGAAGCGTCCAGATGCAATGTAGAAAAATGCAAAATGTGTTCATCAGCTACAATTTGACTCTTTTAAGACAGGCAGCTCTAAAGTTAGATGAGATCAGAATCAAACTTACGGTTATTTTCTATGGGAAAAGAACCAATTTAAATTACTGAGGAGTATAAAATGATTCATGTATGTAATAAAAAAAAAATAGGTGGCTGTCTTACTGTCGTCACATAACTAAACTGGCATACGAAAGTATGTGGAAGAAAAGAGAAAATTGTTTTTACAGTAAAATATATTTGTATTTTTTATTTTCACTCCACATTTTTCCAAAATCAATTTGAGGAGACATGATCTCAATACATATTCATCCACAACACTTATAAAAATCCATTTCTTGTTTTACTTTTTGCTTTTTTTTTTAATTTCTTAAGGATAGATTTGTTGCCAGATGGAAAAAAACTAACAAATTATACAACCTAGCTTCGCTGAAGAAAGCAAGATTTCAATGCCTGATTACAAAAATGTAAAGTGCTTTTTTCTTGGCAAGGCTGGATGTCTGCAAAAGACTAAAACATCCCAACCTTTATATTTTCAATTTTTTTCCTCGCAACTATTTGAAGACGCACTGTTTTTCACAATCATAGAGTAATTAAACAGCTAGAAGTAAATCCGGCTACAATCCTATTCCAACATATAAACATGTTTATTGACAAAGCTGTAATTCCTTTAAATAATTTGTCAACATAAATACGTCAAATGGGTTTTAAAATCATTTCTCTCCCCGTTCCCCAACAAAAAACTCCTCTACTGCTATGAGCAATATATTGCTGTTCACTTAATGCAGAATCTAAACTAGTGAAATGATAACGGGCAACTGTTATATAGAGCATGACAACTAATTTAAGTGGTAATAATGAATATTTAATGATCCTCCTTTCAAGCATGAACATATAACTTTTCATGTATGCCTTACCAAAATTATAACCATTAATCTAAAAATTATAGGTGCAACGGAAATGGCCAAGAATTATAGATAGCCAAGTCAGAATATTGCATAAATTCTCTGTATGAACACAAACACAGGAGCGTGTAGGAAACTCCAGCCTCTGGTTTTCATTCATTCAAAGTCCCTTCTTTGAAATGTATGAAAGTTGCATGACTAGTAGACAAGAGACTTGAATCCAGACATAAAAATGGTATTACTTCTATTAACAAAGAACCACAATAGCCAACCAAGGTCATTTTCACTCTTCACTAGCTCATAATTTCCAAACAAAAATAACACGTATATAAAATTGTCCCCATAGGAATAATATTTTTAGAATTCTCTATTTAAATCAAGGAAAGAACATGAAATTTATCAGAAATTTGGAATTTTTACATCTTAAATTTCATTTTTTATATGTGGGTAATCTTCCTAGTTGTGACCCACTATCGGAACTACAATGTGACTTTGGGAAAGAGAGAGAGACATCTGGAAAATGCATAAAGCACATTAAAATGTGTTTTGTTCACTGATAGACAATATTTTTGGTTAAATTTCCCAGTTATATCATTTCCTGGTATCTCAGTAAGATCTGAACAATTTCATACGCCTGCAATGGTGCAGAGAAACACCCCTGCCTCCTTTCCTGCTTGAGTTTGCTTTCCTTATTATAAAATAGTTGAAAACGGATGCCATTGCAGTCACAAATATGCAATTCTACATCAAATCCCAGGGCTCTTTATCATTATTATTTTAATTGCTTTAAAAGTTTTGTGCTTATAAAATTCAAGAGGAAAAAAAGGCTACTAACAAGGAGAGTAGCCAGTAACATCTGTAGTTCTTCCCAGTCAAGACTCTCTTTATTAGAAATTAAGTGTCCAGCGGGATGATGCACCATGCTGGGCACCAAGCTCATCAACATAGTTCTGCCTCTCTAGGACCCTGGCTCCCAGGCCAAGGTGGAACGTGTTGGGGCACACTCTCCAACTGTGTCCGTACTCACCAAACACATTTCTAACTGGGCAAACGTTCTTGACTAACACCAAGGCAAGCCTAAATGAGAAAAGAAATTACAAATGTCCTTTGTAAACTGTAAAGCACTTCAGAAATATATGACGGCAGCATTCTTAGGTAACATTAGTAAGGGCACTAAACTCCTGCTGGAGCTTTATTTGTTCACCTCAGCAGCCTTGCTATTGCCTCAACACAAAACGTGGCATGTAGTCAATAAAGTCTTTGTCTCTCCTGGGGTCTTCCCTGACCTGCCCATTCTAGGTTTCTTCTGATAGTGAACATTTATTAAGAAATGCACACCAATTAATTATGCCTTTGCAGGTTTATTTTGCTATGTACGGATACACATACACTACATACAGTATGTTGAAGAACATGCTAACAAATATCAGGAAGTTGGTGTATCCTTTTCATTTAGCCTGTGTTTTGCAGCCTCCTTCATCATCTACTTGTACCAGCTCACCAGACTGCCCCAGAGGAGCTGCAGTCCAAATTCCTTAGCACCCAACAGCTCTGAACAAACTGATAACACAGTCGCAAGATGAAAGAAGAAATGACACAGACTGAAGGCACACACCAGGGAGACAATATGGTCGTGGGAAATAGATTTTTTGTTTGTTTTGAGGGTGGTGAAAAACCGACTTTGGACAGTAGGAGAAAAAAGCTGCAGTTGGAGTCTTTTTAACACACACAGAACAGGTTAATACTGTGCTAAGAATACGTTTATGTCTTAAGTAGGTGGGATAATGTGAAGGGTGGGTACCCACAATGAAGACACAGAACAAATGTGCTCAAATATCCTCTTTTTGTTTGAAAAGTTGTCTGGAAAGTAACGCACAGCCTCTTCTTCCTCATGGGCCTGACGCGTTCCGCTGCCGTGCTGTCCTCAGCAGCGCGCCGTGGGGTGGTAACTAATTGCCCCCGTAAATCACCGAGCACCACTGTGCTACTCCGTTTATTTTTCTGACAGTAATTTAGTGCTTGCTCTTTCCCACACTTGTCATTCCGTGTTTTTCCTCACATTAGAAGCCTGTAGAAAAAGGACAGTAATTAACGGTGCAATACATACTCATGAAAGCTCTTTCATCATATTGTGATAATTGTGCTTCTTGTCTGTCAAGGTAACCTCTCAGTTTCCAAGCTTCATGCAGCACTATTTGTCAACTCTAAACTGAGGACACAGTTTTGGCTGGAGCTGAGCTGCTTCCAGCCAGTTTTCCTATTTGTCCAAAGAGGCGGTCATTTGTATTTTAGGCATTGTGTCAAAAATTTTAGCCTGATCCACACAATAAGATGAAAGAGTCATAATAAAGATATACCTGGATTTTAGTTACTGGGGAGGTCCAAGTTTGGGTGGTAAAGGGGTGGGAGCATGGGGAGAGAGAGGGTATGTAGTCTGAGGCTTTCTGGGAGAACCACCAAATTTCTCATGTTCTCCAGTTTAAGAAAGAAAGGGGCCCTTCCTTTGATGTCAATGCCTGAATTTCCTTCCAGCATCTGCTTTTGAATAATCAAAATAATTTCCAATGCTCTTGTGGACATGGATGATGCCACCACCCAATTTCAACTGGACACACAGTTGAGAAGTGAGGGACTGATGAGCTCAAAGAACGATGGGGATCTCTGTGCCAACAACCAACTACACACAACAGCTTTCTGCAGCATTTTCCTGGGCTGGTATAAAAATGTTATGGCTCTCTGTAGTTTCAAGGGTCATATGAGATAATTAATTGACATATAATCTGAAGTCCTCCTAAAAGCATACTCTCCCCATCTATAAATCTTCTGCTAAATGGAATGAATTCTCTCAGAACTGCT
>NW_004443994.1:5749772-5772578 GCF_000243295.1 Trichechus manatus latirostris
CGCAGAAGCCCCAGGGCTGAGGCTGAGCCTGCCCGACGCCCCTGCGAATCGGGTCCGCATCGAAGGGACGCCCAGGGGAACCCGCAAAAGCCACAACCCCAGGGAGGGTCTCGGACACCTCCCAGCTCAGCCTGGCGGAGATGAGAAGAGGCAGCTGGAGGGGCGGGCTGGTAGAGAAAGCACTCCGGCCCTGCCCTGGGGACCGGCAAAGGCGGGCGAGCGGCTAGCGGCAGGCGCGGAGCAAACCCCAGGCCCCGGGCAGCAAGCGCGGGAACTCGGAAAGAGCCGCGGTTCTCGCCCCTGGAGGTGGTGGTGTTGGGGGGAAGGGTGCTCAGAACCGTCTGGAGAAAGGTGTCTGTGGGAGGGGCTACCAAAGCGGTGCCAGAGCCAAGGGTGGCGAAATCCGAGGCTCTCAGGCTCTGCGGCCCGGGAGTTACGTCTGCGCTTTCAGGGCGGCGTCTTGGGACACGAAGCTGGGGGGCCGGAGGCAGAAAGGGCGTAGTGCCTATTTCACCCACTCCCCGCGTGTCTGCTTTAAGTTTAACCAGCAGCCAGTGGAAACGGGCAACCCGCCTGCGCCCTCAGGGCAACCTCTCCAATGCAGAAAAGCAACCCCATCGCTGCCCCAGCAGGATGCGTCCTCGACTCGGTGCCACCGTCCCAGCGTCGGGCCGCGCCTGGCCGCGCTGGAGGTTTGCGGGAAGCCGTCGGCCCGGGGCAGCGGAGTCTCGCCTCCGGGCAGCGAGGTCTGGGGCCACCCTCGACCCAGCGCTACCCGTGGGTCACATGTCCGGGAGTTGGTGGCCAAGGCCAACCCGCGAACTTGCCCCTTTCGTCCAAGGGCACAACGGGTCCAAAAGAGCCTAGCCTACGCCGGAATCCTCAACGCCCAGAGAACCAAGATGGCCCCCTTCCCGGGCTGACCAACCCACTTCCCGAAATCGCTGTCCTGTCTCCTTGGGGTGTGTGTGTTGGGGGTGGGGAGGGGTACTTGTTTGGAGGTAAATCCAGGAAAAAGGTACCTGAGGTTTCTGGGCAAAGTACAATTAAGTGGAGGCAGGAGAGGCCAGAGTCTGATACCAGCCACTCACAACCCGCTAGTGACTAGTTCCAAGATTGTTATGAAATGGGATGGCCGACAGAGCGTTGACTAGAAATCTAAATTTCCCTACCCTCACTAGTGCTGGAGAAGTCCTTGGCCACACCATAAAACTAATTTTGCATCCTTTCTCCTCCCTCTTCTCCCATAAGGAAAACTCAGGATTTTCTTCTGATCTTACATACTGCTTAACCCAGCTGTTTTGATCTAAAATTAAAACACATCCTTAAACAGTGTTCAGATGGGTGATTCTAGAAACTCTTAACTGGAAATAACATCCTGTAGACTGAGGCTACGCCCAATGAAAGCCAGGAGTGACCGAAACTATCGCTACTGTGTTGTTTAGAGTGAGGAAGAACTAAAAAGATATCTAAATCTCTCCAAATTTTTCATTTTCTGATAACTTTAAACACCTTGGCATTTTTAAGGTCCAGGTGGCATTTTATAGGTAACTTAAAGGTTGTTAGTTGATACTAAATTTTAATAATTCATATCACAATAACTATCATTTGAGTTTATTTTGCTTAACCAAATGTGCCGTTTCTTTAAGCTTATTTTTTTTTCAATGCAATTTCTTTCCAACACACATTCCTACCTGCCCATCCCTGTCTTGGGGCACCTAAAGTACAAATATTGCTAAATAGTTAAGCAAATTACAATCATGAGGCACTATATGTAAATTAACACTTTATTAAACTCTATCTTTTCAAATATCTGAATTAGAGTTTAGTCTAAATATTCTCTTCTAAGGTGAGAAGGTTTTTTGTTTTTGTAAAACTGGCTGACAAATATTTCAACATATTGCTTATCTGGCATTCGGTATATTTTCGTGAAATAAACCCAGACTGACTGAGGTTACTTGATGGCTGTGGGATCATGAAGGGGAAGACACAGCATTGTCAGTATAGGTAAATTTCACCCTGAATACAGTTTGTTTAGAATTTTCCAGTCCTTGTCCTATAGTTGCCAAGACTTCCATCTCTGCAGTGGATGTGTATACAAGGGTCAGCGGTGCTGAAGCCAAGGACTCTGTGCTGCAAATGGCTGCAGTCTGTTGTTGTGTGCCATCAAGTCGATTTTGACTTACAGTGGCTCCATATGACAGAGCAGAACTGCCCCCATAGTGTTTCCTTTATAGGAAATAGACTGCCATGTCTTTTCTTCTGCAGAGCTGCTGGGTGGATTCAAACTGCTGACCTTTCAGTTAGCACCCTAGTGCTTAACCACTGCACCACCAGGGCTCCTTGGCTCCAGTCTAGGGTTTAGGAAATCCTGGGTGGCCTGGGATGCTCCTTGGATACCACAGTTCTGTGGCTCAGAGCCTCAGTTCACCTGAGCCTCAAAGGCAAGCCCCACAGAAGTCTTCCACTTTGGTGTGGACGACTCACAATTGGCAGGTCATTGTGCCTGGTTCAGCCTAATGCCCAGGAATGTTCCTGGGAGAAGCTCTCACGTTAGATAGGACCCCCAGGCACAGGAATGTGGAGTGGGAAATGTCCCAACTGCAGTATTGATAGCTTTGTCCTCCTGGATGAGGGAAGGAACAAGCATTATGGATTTATTTCTTCCACAAAGAATCAGTCTATGAGAATTTTGAGTTCCTTTCATTTTATGAAAACAACACAGAAATTCAATGCAAAATAGGGTTCAAATTTAAGTATGTAGAAATCAGGGAATTCAGTTTTTTGAATTAAGTGCAAATTATGTTTCACACACAACACATGCCAAGATTTCTTGTTAGCAAACAAACTCGCTGAAGATCTGTAGTGTGTCACAACACAATGTGGAAACCACAAGTGTGACTTCCCTTTCTTTTAATCTCAATTGCAATACTATAGTAAATCTGGTTTCAGATCAGGCCAACTGTGATCTACTTGTAAATCTTGTATGATCTATGCCTGCCTATGCGCACCCAACCTGTAAGACTGTGTTTCTAAAATTAAGAGGAAATTTTAAAAAGAAAATGTTTTTGACAGCAGTTTACCCATCTTCTAGCCATGGATCTGGGCTGAGCTGTTTTTCTACTGTCCTGTAGGTTGTTCCCAAGCCACACTGGGGCCAGGAAATTAACATAAATTAGGTCCAAGATGCTAACAGAGACTTACTGCTTGGGACCTGCCTGCAGACCACATTTTCCACTTTGAAACTAACACGAACACACTCCTACTGCAATGCAAACAGTGCAGGCATTTGGGGAGAGCTAGGAATTCTGTGGCATATACCATGGGGGAAGGAAGTTATACAGAAAAGATGTAGCTTTTTCATTATTCCAAGGAGGAAAAAGGTCATAACAATATACAACAGGAAAGAATACAGAACACAGGTAACCATACCCTACTCCCATCCTTTGTTCTGGGCCTGTTCTCAATGTTTAGAAGCTAATGCAGCAAAGCTGGAGAGAGAAACCCCAGAGAGAATCCCCACCCTTCTCTCATTCTCAATTCCTGATTTGTAGGAAAACAGGTACCTGGGACTACGCACCTATTTTCTGGAGAGTGCATAGGCTGAGGTCATTGTTCAGATTCAGGTGTCCTGCAACTAATGTCCGTACTTCGTGCAAGCCTAGATTCACTCCTAACCCTGGAAACAGAATTGGAGGCCCCTGTTCCAGCACCAGTAGTTCCTGCCTGGTATTCTGAAGGAGACGCTTCCAAATTTCGCCAAGACGTTTAGGCAGAACTGTGAGTGCCTGCATCTGAAAAATGGGTTTTGGGCGCAGAGTGTGGAGAGCATGTGCCGGGGGCAGGGGTAGGCCTGGTTCCATCTGTGGACCATAACCTATACAAGCAGGATTCGATACTAAGAACACTTCCTGTGGGTTCCATGCTGGGTTTCCCGTGGCTTTGGAATTTCACGTGAAGCCCGGAACTCTGCCCCGACCTCCAAGGTCACTCTTTTTTCTATGGGAGGGGAGAAATCTACCACAGGAGAAGCCAACCTTTTTATTTTAAAGTAAAAAAACTATCCCCCTCCGCTTGGACAGAGTGAAGGGAAATTCAGCAGGAGGCATTTTCCTACTTTCTGAACACAACACCCACCAGTTTACCAGCAGGCTGCAATGTGGGCAGACAAAAAGCGGGTAAAATGAGAGAGAGGAAAAACGACCTGAAAATGAAGCAGAACAAACAAGTATTATTCTAGCCTCCCCTTCCCAACCCTGCTCCTCTCCCTCCTTCCACCTCTGAGAATAAGCCACCAGAGTCCCCTAGAAGACTCAGTTTCTGCTCTTAAACGGCTCCTTTTCCAAGGAGAACAAGGTCTGTTTCCTGATGCAGGGCCTCAGATGCTGTTATTGCAACTTAATTTTGTTGTTGCTTCTTTTCAAAGATTATTTGAGATGAATTGTTTCTTTTGTTTACTATCCAGCAAACGACCTCTGCTAATCTTATATTTTATCTCCCTAACATATGGAAAAGCTATTTATTCTAGCCAATCACAATAAAGTGAAGAAAACCCCATTTTATGGTAAGATATATATCACTAGTCTGTTGATCATTAAAGATATGATTACCAGTGAAAACCCTCCAAAGGTGGCACATTTATGCTTCCAGGAACAGATGGGGACACGCATTTTCCTTGCAAATACTTTTGAAATTGCTCTACTGGTAGCAGTATAAAAATGATATACAGATGCCAGGGCCGGTATGGCCAGGACGAGTGCGCCAGATTTACACAGTAAAGCCTTCACACGCAGACTGTCAGTTTTGATTGATCTCTACTATACCTCAGGAACTTGTTGACTAGGTAGGGAAACAGTGCAAATAATTCACTGCAGCAAGTCAGATAATTCACACAACCGATCGGTCTGCTTCACTTTCTGGCTGTGACATATAAGCCTTCCCTACAAAGATGCATCATTTTCCAGCTTGAGCAATATTCAATGTCAGGGAAGAAAACGTATTAAAGCTACACAAAAGGAGGCGGGACCATCGCAAGACGAGAAGTTGTTTTGGTAATGGGGGCAACATCCCACCCACTTCTAAGTCCTACCAGAGCTGTTCAGGCCCAATTGTCATTATCATATTGATTAAAAAAAAAAAAGTTCATCATAGTGCAATTTTAGGTTTAACGCCGACGGATCGGGAAAGAGCAAAGAATTATCCCACAAAAGCACAACATTCTTACCACAGGGACGTTTCCCTGTTCCAGTTCATTGATGGAGTTGATTAAGTTTAAATGAAGCAGACACTGGATAAAAGTAAGGGTATTGACCACTGGGCACCGCAATCCGTGCTTGAAAGGACCTGATACATGCAGAAAAGCAAGATTTGCTAAATGCTCTAATCTTCAATCAAATCTTACATCAATACAGACAAAGTTTGGTAATGAGAGATTCAATGAAGCATGCGGGAGAAAGAATTAATCCTCTTGGTCTAAACTGGCTTCAACTTTGAAGCTTGCTCCGAAGGAAAGACAGTTATCTAAATGCTAAATAAGAAACTTATTGTACTTTTCATGGCATGCTAATCTTTTGTCTATTTCATCTCTATTATGTGTATGCTCACACACTGCAGTTGTCATGGTGATTATATCAAGCCACGCTCAGGGGATGCGGGTGAGAAGCCAGGCGCGGAGGTGGAAAAGACCCCCACGCAATCCACAAAAAAAAAAAAGACGGGGAAGTCGAAGTAGGCGTGCACCCGACCCCTCCCAGGCTCCTTCTCGCCGGTACCCACCCCGCTCAGGTCAGCACCAGGAGGCTTGGGTCAGCCAGCGCCTGGAATGGCAGGCCCTCTCAGCAGTGTTTGGTAGTGAGGTGGCGGGTGAGGAGGCCGACTTGAGGGGAGGAGTCCCTGTGTATCTTTCCTGCTTCAAACGCCTTTCCCCACAAAGGTTCCCAGCTTTTATTCCGGAGGATCCTCCCACCTCTCCCTCCTGCGCCCTCCCTTCCCTGGACTTGAACGCTGCCACCAGCTAGAGGACAAGGCTGGAGAGGGGACCGAGAGAAGCAAGGGCACAGCCACCTGTGGCCCTGCCCTGCATGCTGGCTCCAGAGATGAGAAGCTGAGTACCCGGATTCTGACTGAGAGGGATGAGGGTCCCGAAGTACGATCCAAGCAGCCCAGGCTGGAGGAGGAACCTACAGGGTCACCAAAGGTGACCTTGGGCCCTTTATGTGTTTTACAAAAGTTGCCAAATTAAGACGGGATTATAACTGCTCGAGTCCTTGTCAGGGCTGAAAGCTTGGGAGCCTCAAATATACCCAGGCAGTGTTGATGAAAAGCTTAAAAAGTAATAAAAGGGAGAAAAGAGCTGGGAAAGCAACATGTATAACTCTTATTAAAAAGAGAAGAGCCACGGAGAGGTTGTGAACTTGAATCACTGTTTGAACTTTAATTTGTTCATTAACAGGATTTGCCCCTCACTGAGAATGTTATTACTTCCCTTTGCCGCTCAGCAACAACTCTGGGCATAATGAAAGACTCTGGCAAAAAGTTAAACGCCTGGTAATTAACTCATTTAATTGAAAAAAGGGGGAAGAGAGAGAGAGAGAGAGGTCCCACTGCAAGAGCAAAAGGCAGGGAGACTGCAAGAGGGGGCAAAGCTGAAATCTGTAGCAAGGCCCTCTCCAAGGCCCAAGACTCCCATCCATGGGGGTGGAGAGGCTGGGTCACTGATGAGATCTGCCTGGAAGCCTGGAAGACCCTCTGCCCCATGCCCACATGCCCCTGGTCCACAACCCCTGGCCAGGTCGTTAGCCAGGGGCTACGCTGGATGATCTGTTAGGGTGGCATGGATGACGGAAATGCAAAACCAAAATATTTTCATAACGTCTTCCATTAAAAAGTGGGAAAATGTCTTTTGCTTTCTCCCCTTCCTTCCCTTAGAATGGGTTCCCTTTGCAGTCTTTGGTTTCCAGGCTGGAGTGAAAAGTCAGGTCAGGAGCCCGGTATAATCTGCATGTTTGCATCTTAATTAGCCTGATAACATTACGCTTTCTTTCCTCTCCACTGCAGCAGATGATATAAGTAAATTCAGGAGATGAGAAAGGAAACATTCCTTGCCCTTGCTCAGAAGTGACAGGGCTAAGCCAGTTCGCCTTGCTGATAACTTCACATGGCTTGCCTTTTCCTCTATCACTTATCTCCTTCTTGTGTTTGTCAACTGCTGGGCACAATCCCCTGGCATGTGCATCCTCCTTCCTAGGGAAGCAATGCTTGGACACAATTAAGTATTTAGACACCCAGAGCTATCAGCACAATGTTGCCCTCGAAACCAAATGAGAGAATAGCAAAGCTCATGAAATAAATGATAGGTCAGTGAATTCTGGTTCAAACCCCTGCTGAGAATTTGCATTTCCACCCCAGATATGCTGAATTAGAATCTACACTTTAATAAGATCTTGTTAAAAAAAAAAAAAACTAACAAGATCCCCAGGTGATCCTTATGTACCCATATGTATACATAAGAATCACCTGGGGATCTTGTTAAACTGTAGATTCTGATTCAGTTTATCTGAGGTGGAAATGCAAAACTTACCTGGTTTAAGGCCTACCAGGAGTCCCTGGTGGTGAAAATGGTTAACATGCTCAGCTGCTAACCAAAAGGCTGGCAGTTCAAGTCCACCCAGAGACACCTTGGAAGAAAGGCCTGGGGTTGTCATGAATCAGAATCAACCTGACGGCAATTGGTTATGCCTACAAATGAATGGTAACAGGCAGTTGTGATTTCCTCACTTTTAAAAACTGATGTCAGTGTATTTTCTTTGGAAATACAATTATCTACCACATACCCTCCCATTACAAAACTACTATGGACAGAAAACACAGAGGTGGGGAGAGAATTAGAGTCAATATAAATGAATTCTCCAGTATCCAAAACTACTTCCTAGGTTTGTGTTTTTAATTACATTAATTTTTAAACTACAGGGAGAAGAGACTTTTCTCATCCACATTACAATCACCAAATAAAGTCATCAAAATTGTCATTTTGCTATCAGCACCCTCCCCACTTATCGCAATAGCTCATAGTACGACAGTCCTAACCTCACTCAAACTCTGTATAGCTCTGTATAGCTGTACTGTCTTCCTGAAATTAACAACAAGAGAGGAATGGGGCTTTTAAAAAGGGCTCTTTTAGAAGTTGATGTAAGTTCTAGGGTTCATCTAGCATCAAAGTTGCCTCCCACCTTTTGGTCCCTAAATACTGAGTGGGCTCGATTTTCCGAAGTTGTGGATCTATCCTAGCTTCATTCTGGACAACTAACACTAAATATTAAGAATCTACAAAACACAAACAAAATACTCTCCCTCCCTTCCCACACTGCTGAGCCCTAAACTGCTTTTCCGAAGGAAACTTTAAACAGACCGGATCAACCAGGTCTAGAAACCACTGCTACTGTTCTAGTGTAGACCCTTATCACCTTACTGTGCATGAGTGAGTTTCAAACTGGTCTTCAAGCCTCCTCCCCATGATCCCCACAGGCACTAATTGACCTTTCCTGGTTTGTTTTCTACTCCCTGCCTACAACAGCCTGCTTCAGGCAGACAGCTCTCCAACTGTTTCCTGAAAATGCCACACAAATTATCTTCATTTTATTGAGGACTTGTGAGGTGCCAGGCACAATGCTAGGCATATAAAACATTATCTCATCTGATCCCTTTAATTTAATGAGATAGGTATATACTTAAATTGTTTATAGTAACTGAGGCTAAAGAAGTTAAGGTACTGTACTTGTCCAACCAAGATCTCATAGTGGAGCTACGATTCTTACACTTACCTGTCTGGCTCAAAAGCTGGTATACTTTTCATTCTGGCATACTCTTACCCCCACCACACTGTGTGTTCTCATAGCTCCTTCCCCTTGCCATCTGGGATACCTTCTCAACTCCACTCTACATATCTGAATCCTGCCAGCCTGCAAATCCCAGAGAGAAAGTCCTGCCTCTCTCTTGAAACCTAATCTTTAGCAGACTGAACCCTTCCTTATATACAGTACTCATTTATTCGTTGCTGTCGAGTCAATTCTGACTCACAACGACCCTATAAGACAGAGTAGAACTGCCCCATAGAGTTTCCAAGGAGTGGCTGATAGATTCAAATTGCCAATCTTTTGGTTAGTAGTTGAGCTCTTAAATATTCATTTGGTGATCCCAATTTCTGCCCTGTACTGCCAGTTTTCTTTTTATACAGTCCCTTCTAACCAGACTGTAAACTCCTTGAAGACAGAGAATCTGTCCTATATTTGTTTTTATTTCTGCTTCACTCTCTAGAGCCTAGAACTATAGCTCTCGTTTGTTGAGCACTCACTTCATGAACAACAATCCTCAGACGTAGATACTGTTATTATTGCCATTTTACAGATGAAAAGCTGAGATGCAGAGAGATTAAGAAACTTGTCCAGGCCATTCAGCTAGTAAATGGCAGAGCTGATATTCAAATAAAGACTGTCTGAATCTAATGCTCCTTTTCCTTAGCCATTAGACTGCACTGGCTCAAATACATTGTACCTCATGCATTGTAAATTTGTGAAGTGTCACTGAATGGAGGCTACTCAACAAACTTCCAGAAAACACCCTTCTAACCATAACTTCAGATAAGAAGCACTGTTTTTACTCCTCAGTAGGGTAGATCCTGAAACCCAAAAGAAGAAAGGATGAGTGTATGCGTACCCTGTGACACCCCAGACCTACCCTTCCAGTCTCACCTCCTTTTTAGGAGCCATGCCCCATGTTGGTCAGAACCAGTGATGCTGGCTGTCTATGTAATGGGGTTTCTGTGAGGTCCAGGAGCAAACTGCCTTCCCCCCTGCAGCCACTGTACCTTTTAAACACAGTAGGAGAAAATGAAAGATACAGGGTTATTTTTTTTCAAATGGCCTGAAGGGGTCTTGCTGTGTCTTAAGCAGAATGAGTCGTTGCTATGGGAAGAGTAACAATTGCAGTAAAACGTTCAGAGCTGACCAATTAAGTCAATATGTGGAACTCAAGCCAGCTTCTTGCTCCCTCTAAGACACGAAAGTGGCAATGGGGATTGATGAAATCTCCAAAAGGAGGAACCTCTGAGGACGTAAGAATCAAGGCCTGAAAATCTGGCCGCTCTTCCCCACATAGAGATTGTTCCTTCAGCACCAAAGCTGCAGATCTGGCCTTGATAGTATTAAGGGAGTTAGTAGATTTGTTTATATCCAGTAGGTCTTAAGGAAATGTCTATATATATATATATATATATATCTTCCAGTGGCAACAGGGCACTTCTTATGGATCTGAGAAAGAATAACAACTATATTATTATTCACTTGTCTCTAGTATCCATTCTAAAATCAGTCGATTATCTCAACTTCCCAAAGATGGTTTTCCATGTTCATTTATATTTTCGTTTAAATGCCTGCACAGCTCAAGGGCTACAACCGTTACCTTCATCTACAAAACCTGTGTTGTATAATATAAAATTCTGCATATGCACAGCACTTAGTAAACCAAGTCGTTCCATTTTCTTCACCTCAGACAAGGCTCAAAATTACCCTGTGAAGTAGACCCAGTGGGTATTACTATTATATCCTTTTTGCCAATGAGAAAATTAAAATTGCCTCAAGTAACACAATTAGTACAGGACAAACCTACTCCCCACTCCTGGTCCTGTGCTCTTTCTGCCACATGATACTTTCCAATTCTCAGGGAAATTCCTCACCTTCTCTGTATTCCAGATCCACATGGGAACTGTTAATCTAAAGCCAAGAACCACTTTATCTGAAAGAGATGGGCTTCAAGTTACACCCACCAGACGTCTTCTGTTACAACTACCAGGGCCACACCAAGAGGCTCTCACCCTCACTCCTGAAGCTATAACAAAATTTAATATTTAGATTCCAATAAAGAAATATTTGGATAATTTTTAAATCTATAAAAGATGGGCAGGCATGATGGTTCGGCTATCCATTTCAAAAGAAAGCCTAAAATCACAATCATTTGTTTTTCCACAATTCTCATTATCAAGGGGTTGCTAGGTACTGGATACTCCCTTGCAAAAATCTTAGAAGCTATTTTGTCTACCTAAGGGACAAACAGTCTACCACTTTCCTCAAAAAAGACCTGGAATTGGGTCTACTCATCGTGTTCAATGACCTTTTAGTTAGGTGTGTAACCCTGGTACTCAGTGCCCAACAAGTCCCCTTCCCTAATTTCTGGACGATAACCAAACTCATCAAAGCAGGACTCCAAGTTCCAGATCTTATAAATGGCCAAAATAAGGATAATCTATTTGTCTCAGCACAAACTTGGTTAATCTCCATATCCAATCTAACTCTGGTGTGAAAGAGGGGAACATATTTGTTGCTTTGGGGCTATTGCCCTACTTCTTTGTCTGCTGGTTGACCTTCTGTATGTTTAAGAGCATCAACATGTGCAACACTCGGTTTAAGCAGGAAGGCACTTTCATCTTTGTCCCCTGGCCTTTACCTCTCCTGATCGTTATGGTTTGGATTCCTGATAATCACTAATGATCCCATGGCCCTCTACATAACACTAAAAGTATTAGACCTGAACTCTTAGAATTCCTACTCAGCTAATTACATTCTTTCTGCCTTTCTTGGTTCTCCATATAGTCTCAGCTGGAGTTGAATTTGAATTATTTCCTCAGATTTTAAATTGTTTGCTGGTGGTTTTTGGGAAGCAATTGTAAATCTTCTCCTCATTTCATCAACATGAATTAAACTAAAGATACAAAAGCCCCCATGACCTCCCTTTCTCTTTCTACGTCCTTTCTGTCTTAACTGCACCTTTCCATGGGTGTCTTTCTACCTCCTTTCCCATATTCTGGTCTTGAGTATCATAATAAGAGCTTAAATTCATGGGGTTGGGAATTTCATGATTCTGTAGTTAGGATAGTGGCAGCATACTGTTAACTTAAATTGGTACACAGTGGTTCTACTACATATCTACTGTAGACTCTATATTCACAAACAACTATTAAAAAATGTCATGTGTTTCAACCTAGAGGTTAGACATTGCCTAAGTCTAAGGATGTCTGCATTTTCTGTAATGGTAAAATGCCTTGTTCATTAAATAGAACACAAGTTAAGTTTGATTTCTTAACTGGATATGATTCTCTTGTATTTGAAGAAATGTGGAGCACCACTTAGAATTATATAGGGCGTTCCTCATCTAAATCCATAAGATCTTTAATTTTTCCACCCAATTCCATATTCTAGAACTTACCAGCTTTTAAAATCATAGCAAAATCAAACTCACAAACCAACCAACCAAATTCTTGACAATATAACTTCTGAAGTAATATGTCTCTATACTGAACAATAACGTACTATATATGTATATAAGATGGTTAAATTATTATTTCTTTGACAACCAAAGAGAATTTATAGCTCCAAATGACCTTAGAAGCTACTCTTATTCCAATGGTGCTGCCACTGTTTCAACTGTACACTGACTTTAGAACTAGTTTAAAAGCCACTGAAGAAAGCCCCCTAATTGTATTTCAACTTGTTCTGACCCCAAAGTATATTACCCTTGACTTGATCACACACCTTATTCTTTAGAGTACTGGATGACTTCAAGGGAAGATGATTTGTCACCTCCAAGGCTTTTAAATGAGATGTGCTGTAAGTTTTGAAAAACAATGCCCAAAGAAGAGGTCCAAACGGGATTTGAGCAATGGCAGCAATAGAAACATCACTGCATAAGTGACAGCCTGCCAAGATGACTAGTTGGAAGAGGACACACTAAAATGTATGTATAAGTTCTGGTATAGTTAGAACACAGACCTATTAGTTTATATCTCAGTTGTATAGTTTCAGCCCTACAACACAATATTAGCATTAGGGATAAAATTATTCTTAACATCTTTGCTTCTGCCATTGCACTTCACAAAATTTCATGTTTTTTAAATATACTTTCATGCAAAAATGTTTTCATATTCAAGGACCTACTTATTATTTTTAAAGATGTCAAGCACTGTTGTTGGTGTGTGCTGTCGAGTTGATTCCAACTCATAGTGACCCACTACCCAAGGGGGGCAAAAAAAGAAAACTACAACTATCTGGGATACATATACTGAGTATGTTTTTCTTTTCTTTCTTTTTTAATCAATTGAATTTTAACCAGGTGTATGTGTGACTTCTTGGGGTACTTTTTTTTTTTTTGGCTTAATTTTAGGCAATTTTTACTGGGGGTTGAGAAAAAAGGTATGTGGTTTTGATTTTAACTAAAAATACAGTGCCTTCACTCACATAAAACCAGCCAATACAACACACCAAATAAGGAGTAAGAACTTTTAGGAAAACTTTACATTCTAAGAATAATTAAAAGAACATCATAGCCCCCTTCAGTCATGCAGTCTGTCAATTTAGCTTAAAAAGTTCTGAGGGAAAAAAACAAAACAAAACATGGTATATTCAACAGGGCACAGGCTGGAGAAAACTTTCTGATTCCTAATTTATTTTCGTCCCTTGACTTGCTACTTGAAGGTAGTCAATCCATTTTTCCATTTGCCTAAATGAAAGACCACAGTTTTAACTCTTTCATAATAATATTCCATGCTCAACAGCAAAATGAAGTGGATGGCCTATAAGAAATAATGAATAAACGCTTATTGAATGAATGGATGGAGGAAGAGAACTGTACCTTGGGTCAACATATATGGAGTTCACTGTAAAACTAATTGTTTAGCTTCCCTATAGGATTTGGTCTATGTAAATACAGCTTAGGACTACCATATAGATGTTAAACTTAAAACATCTGCTTAGATCTGGATCAATTAAGACTTCAGAATCCATTCATTAGGAACCCAGTCATCGAACCAATTGTTTCAAATTACTCCTGGTATCACCAAAGTCTTTAATACCCCGAGTAAGTAATAATTCTAAGACTGGAGTTTCAAAGTAAATTTGCCTGATTTCCATACCTGGGATAGTTGATCATTTCACACATCCAGCACTTGTGCTCAAAGTATGGGGTATCATTTAATCCTTTATAATAGAGGTATAAATACAACCACAGTTTCCCGACTTTTCTAATTATTCTAGTTTTAGAAGGTGTACAGCTCACAGAGCTCTCCCATTGACTTACTATGGACTACCTGGTAGATTATATAACATCTGTTTCTCAGTTTATCTGATACAATAGGAATAAAACAAAACCCTGCTTCTCTTTACTGTGGGGACTTTTGTGAGCACGTTGATAAATACTTACAAGATGATAAATGCTACTACCTCTTCCAGCATTTTGAAAGATGTCAACCAAACAAAATATTTTTTGTGTGTGAATTAAAATGCCTTAGATGGCCTCAGATGTTTCCTTGTAAGAGGTCGTGTCAAGAACTGGTTTATATATTATCTATCCTTCCAGAACGCAATGACATCACACTTCATAATAGCTCGGTACCGTGATTCCTGTCAAAATCGCCTGCACGGAAGCATCCGTGCCCTAAATTGACATAATGTATTAGCGTGACAGAGGACTAGAAAAATGAGAATACCGTACAAGGCCGGCTTTGGGCACACGGGCTTGAACGTATACCTTGGGTGAGCTGAAGGCCTCACCTCTTCTTGTGCTTTAACTTAGGAAAAGAGTGAAGGTTGCCCTGAGGCCTGTGGGCGAAGCTGGGGGCGGCCAGCTAGGAAGTGCCCGTGACGGGGGCAAGAAAATATGTATTTTTTCAAATTCGAATCCCATCCAGGAATAGGCCTCTGGTCTCTCTTCTCCATGAACACCACACAACGGCGCACACTTTGCTGGAAACTGAAAGCGAGGCGGGGAGCTGGAGGACGTGACCGTCACCGAGGTGGGCTGGGGGCACCGACCGGCCTAGGGGTGGGGCAGGGTAGGACAGCTGGGCTTGGCCTTGGCGAGGAGTTCCTGCCACCGCTCTCACAGCATTTCTCAGCGCTTGCCCGGCTGCCCTCGCGACCCGGCGACCCGGGCCTCGCCTCGCTGCGCCGACAGGCCGGGCCCGCCCTCCCCACGCCCTCCCCACGCCCTCCCCTCGGGTTTGCTCGGGCAGGGCTCCTCCGAGGCCGGGTCTCTCCGCGCGTCTCGCTGACCAGTTAGAGCGTGAGAACCAGAGCTCCCTGTGCCGCCAGCCCCAGCTGCGCACAAAGCCCCGCAATGGGGGCGCGGCGCTCTACGCCTCGGTACTCCCAGCGCCCGAAGCGCAGAGCAGCTCCCTTGGTCACTACGTTTGCACGCGCGGGGAAGCCGCGCTGAGGGGAAGCCTCGAGCGGGCGTTGAGATCCCGGCGCGCGCAACCGCTCCGGTCCCCAAGAAGGGGCCTCTGCCCGAGGGAAACCCTCATCTCACGAAAGCGGCTGCTGCCGCTTGCGGGAGGAGGGGAGCGGATGGGGAATACTCACGCTGGGCCGGGCTGCGCGGGGACGTAGCTGGGAAAGACGCGCAGGCTCGCGCCGGGACGCCGAGCCCGAGCCCCTAGCACTCGCACCGCCTAGGCACCACCTCTGAAGGGAGGCCTCTACCGTCCGGCCGAGGACCTGCAGCCGCCGCGCGCGACGCCGCCAACCCCGCCCTGCTTATTGGGCCCACCCCGCTCATTGGGCCCGCCCCTCTGGCTCCGCCCCTCCCCGCCCCACTAGCCCCGTCCAGCAGCAACGGCTTCCTTTCCTCCTGCCTCCTCCTCCTCCTGCCTCCCCTCTTCTCTGCCCGCCGGGTGCAAGACGCTCTCTCCGGGAGATGAACGCGAAGCGACGTGGAAACCTTTCCACCAAAATGAGCTGTGATATCCTTTTGATGGCTATAATTTATTCCAAATCGTCGCTGGACTGAAACGATCAATTAGCAGCCCGAAACGCACTGTGAAGTAAATTGTCACACTCTCTATTACAGGATGGTTATCATATATTTATAAGGTGTGTTTTCTGCAATCAGAACCACCAAGGTGTTGAGCGATCAGTCATAAACGCACTTCTTCAAAAAGAGAGGGAAGCTCCGGCATTGTGTGGCGGGGGGAAAAATCCTTATGACAACTATTAGAACCACTTCCCTCCCCCCACCCCCAAGGTGATCTGTTTCATCTCCGCTGGGAAGTGCAGAGGGTGGGAGCACGCGTGTGGCCAGCGTCCCCGTGAACTACGTGTGGGGAGACTCGCAGCCCCAAGGGAGAGGTTTGCTCACCGTGTAAATACGGCTCAGGCATACGGATCACTCAGTCTTTCTCTCTGTCCTCCCTCCAATCCCTAAGAATAATATCTTTGCTTCCCAACTTGGTTGGCCACAGAATGTTTGCACTCTATGTGTAATTTTAAATCTCTTTTCTTCTTCCTCAGATCTTGGGTATTTCCCTCCTCTCTCTACTATTTAGGTGTTGACAATTGTAAAGATTTTGCTAGGATGGTGTGAAGTTTACCTATGGACAGATTCCTGCAGTCTGAATTCAAATCTCCACCCAGGCTCTTCCATCATTCATAAATGAGATGGCATAATGTTCTGAAAAAGTCAGAAGAAGGCTGGTCCACCCTGGTAGGCTGTCTTGACTGGACCAAGCCAAGGAGACTTGACTATCTTCCTTAGAGTCATTCTCAGTGGTCACAAATATACATCCAGACTTCTGAGTTTCATTTAACAAACTGCCATCACATTGTCATCTATTGACCACCTTATCAGTCATTTTATAAAGATGTCTGGTTTGCACCCAGTTAATATTCCTTGGGATCTGTCCCTGGAGAAGAACATCATGGTTGGTAAAGTAGAGGGTCAGCGAAAAAAAAAAGACCCTCAATGAGATAATTGACACAGAGGCTGCAACAGTGGGCTCAAGCATAACAACGATTGTGAGGATGGCACAGGACCGCAGGACCGGGCAGTGTTTCATTCTGTTGTACATAGTGTCGCTATGAGTGGGAACTGACTCTACGGCACCTAACAGCAACAACAATATTCCTTGTACCTGCAAAACATAGATCTAGATTCCAGCCTACTGATTATTGATTGTGGGAAAAGTTTATCAGTTATCACCTGCCATCTGGCATCTACCCAAAGAGATCCTATTCAAGGTCATTGATGGCTGCTAAACTGGGAGTGGGGGTGGGAAGGGTGCAGCAGACCCCAGAGAAGGAGCAGACCCCAGGGAGGAGTCTTAAGTGGGAGCAAGAGTTGGCCAGAGGCCCTTGTCTCAGACATCCTGCCCTAAGTATGTCTCTGTGGGCAATGAAGTAACATTTTTACAGGGTGAGTAACAAGGTGTAAGGGTAAAATGCAGACTAACCATCACATTCTTCTTAGGTTAACTGTCCCCGTGACTTATGTGTGGCAGGGTTTATGTGTGATGCCAACCCCTGAAGAAAAGGGAAAAAGGAAACCTAGTCAGATCATCCAGCTGTTGCCATTGTGGCTCCCCAGGCATGAAAAGAGGCACTATGTTCCTCTTTCAGAAAGCAGTGAGGCTAGGGACCCCTTGCTTCATGTGAGGCTTGGCGTAGCCAAAGAGCCAGACCCAGCACCTTGTACCTTCCAGCATTATTAATTTAATTGGTATTTTAATAGCTAATATTTACTGAGCACTTACTCCATACCTCTTTGGTCAATAAAGTGACATTTTTGCAGAGTGAGTCACAAGGTATGAGACACTGTGCTTTAAGTTTTATGTGCATTATCTTATTTAATCTTTTCAGCAACCTTAGGAGGAAGGTATTATTAGTCTTCATTTTGCAAATAAGAAAATCAAGACTTGGAGAGATTAAGTAATTTATCAGGATCATACTCCTAGTAAGTGATGACCTTAAACCCAGGTCAGTCTTCAAAGCCCATGCTCTTCACGCCAGTAATATAATACCTCAAAATCTAAGCGAGATTTGGGTAGAGTTGATGATATACCTTATTGTAGCCACTGGAGGTGAGAGTGGAGAATTCTGGGAGAAGAAGGAAAGAAGAGCTGTTTGCAAGAGAAAGCCACAGTGGATACTTACATCCCCGACGGGATGGATTAGCCCCTCTCTGTTCTACCCTTCCTACATCCCAAGATTTCTTTCTCAGTTTTCACCTGCCATCTGGTGCCTAGCCAAAGCTATCTTACTGGAGGTCATTGATGGATGCTAGGCTGGGAGTGGGGGTGGGAAGGGTGTAGCAGACCCCAGAGAAAGCAGAGCACCCTGGGGAGGAGCCTTAGGTGGGAGCCAGGTTTGGCCAGAGGCCCTTGTCCCAGACACCAGCCCTAAGAATGAAATGTTGCTTCCTAATGGCCTTTAAATTACCAACATTGCTAAACTCTCTCTTAATAGGCTTGTAAAGATCTGCTTGCTGTGCTATCTTTTTCCCCCTTCATGTAGAATTTGTAATCAAGAGCCCAGTTTTGTCATTTGGAAATACTAATTATTTAATCACGCCATGCTGCATAACGTACTTGTCTGCCCAATTAGCTAGGACAATTATTAAAATTCAGAGGCCTAATTATATCTCAATTTAATGCTGGCAAACTTGCATACAGAGCAGTAATTAAAATCCTCTCTTTCCTTCTGCCTTTAGGGCAGGGCATGATTAGGCCCTGTCAGGGGGTGTACTGAGCTAAACCAGTGAAGCGTATTGTGCAACATGACCCTGCATTGTTAAGTGTGTCAACATATTAACCTGAATTCCCTTCAGCCCCCACATAATCACATTTGGTAGAGGAATAAAGGAGCTAAAACACGAAGCATTTTATTAAAAAAACATAAATTCTTCTTAATTAATGCTATGAGAGTTCTGATGAATTTCATGCTTCCAAGCGCTGGAAGACATAAGACTGGTTTATCTAATTACTAGCAAATTTGCTGTTGTTAAAACTACTTTTTTTTTTACTCATTTAAAGAAAATGTTTTTTTAGGGGGAAGGAGAGGTGGGTGGTGGTGATGTTAAAAAGAAGGCGGAGGGCGGGGGGAGCCCTAACTAGTTGGCTTCCAGTAATACAGTTGCTTTGCAGTTTTGTTTGATGATGGAACACAGTGAATGTCGACTTCCAAAAGAATCAAACCCAAGACTAGAGGCATTTAAAAAAAAAAAAAAGGCTAGAATTTAATACTTGAAAGATGTTAATAAAAGTGGAACATTAAAAATCATAATATTGAAACAAATTCAAAATATTTATCTTTTGAGCTCCTAAGTTTGATATCCGAAATGAAACCAAGTGTGAGGAGACTGGAGCCCTGGCACATTTCAATGCTTTGGAAACCCCTCGACACAAAGGAGCCCAGACCCTGAGTGTCCGCTATGCTCCCATCTAAATCGTCATCTTGGCTAATTAAGGGGAGCCACCAAACCCACTAAAACTTTACTTCTAAGCTGTCCTCTAAATTCTGCCTTTCACTCATGACAGTCTTCAGAGATTATTCATGGATTCAACTAAAGAAGGAAATAATTCAGTCTAGACTTAAAATGAGTTATTCTGGAGAAATCAGGACTTGTTTCAGTGGTCTCCAAACTTATATCGATAGCTTCCAGAGAGCAAGAGACACACAAATACATACACACACACAGAGTCGCTTACATGGACAGAGCTTAACCTATTCTCAGTTGATCTCCTTTTGAATCTCATAACAACCTTGCGACACAGTGGGTAAGACAGGCATATTTCCATTTTATTAAGGTGGGGCAGCTAAGATACTTGTCCAAGCTCACCATTCTACCCCCTCCTTCTGTTATGGGCAGAGTAAGACTAGGACTCAGCCCCTCTTGCTTCTCACCATATTAGAGTGATTGTGGATGTGATACCAACGAAGGATGCTTGGTTTGGTTAAATATCACAAGTTGAGATCAAAGTATTTGTTGTTGTTATAAATAATGATACAACGAGGGAACAGCCTGTGTACCAACACTGGAAGAAATTCCATCCTTCAGTTAATACTTATTTGCAGTGTGTTTATTCATATTTGTTCAGGTTTGGTACCTATGACCCATTTGCTTCCTTTTTAAGTTTTTATATTTTCCAAGATATGTATAGCTTCATCCAGGTCCATGTTGGTAAAAATAGAGTTCCTTCCTCCTAATCTTGCTTTGAGTACAATGTAGGGTATTAGATGGTTTTTAGGGACAATTATGGCTGGCACATGCCCTCTTACTAAGAAAGGCAGTGACTACAGATGGTCTTTACAGGAGATGGTTGGCTGGAGCTGGGATAGGCCCTTAGGCACTTGTGCTATAAAACCAGAGGTGGTAGCCCCGCCCCTAGACCTCCCGCCAAGTGTGCCCTATGTCTTGAAAATGGCCTTGCTCTGAGTCTCTTTGGATGGCAAACTGAAGTGCAAATCTGTGTTCTGACTTGTTCCCGTGGCTGTCAGCATGTTTTCCTCTTGTCAGCAGCAATTGACTGGTCAGGCTCACCCCTGTACAGCAATTGTAACAGCTCATTGACAGACTAGTGACCCAGCTGGACCTGATAATGGAAAACTATTGATTTTTGTGGGCTCCACAAATCTAAAATGAACGACCGATGTAATGTCATCAATTGTCTCGGACTCTGATAACCCAGGGGGAAAAAGTTGCAGGGATTGCTTGTATTTCCTGACAATGGTGTTTCAAAATCTCATGAATATACAGAAGAAAAGGTAAGCCCATTTCTTGGGTGTTTTAAGTGACCCTGATTAGTCCATCAGTGCTTCATCAACCCAAGTCCTTAAAAGACTTGTATGTTAAATAAAATGAGAGTCAGCATTACCAATTAGCCAAAATGGGACCTGGCATGCCATTTAGGAACAGATACTTATGGAGAGGCGCTTTGGGAGAAAAATAAAATGTTTTTCATTTGTTATAAAATAAGCTCACAGGAAAGAAAAAAAAAGTTGAGAAAAAATCCAAAATTCATTGGCTCTCAAACTATCCTGATGTATAAAATTATGGTAGAACTGTTAAGCTGCTTCTGCCTACTTGTGTTGATTCATTCTACAGTAGAAAGAAAGGTCTGAAATTAAGGCAATATTGTACTTAACATAGAGATGCTTTGGGTGCATGCTGGGGAAGTCACTATTAAGTTTTATTTTTTAATCACTTTTCTCCTTCGTTGATCATTTCAAAGCCGTCAAACATTGCGCAGTTAGTGTATTCATCAGAAACAAGAGCTTTTTCTTCTTGAGCCAAATTAGCCATGGGTTGTGGCTAATTTTGCCAGGTAGACAAGTCCAGAAAACTCTGTTCAAGGACCTTGTACTGAGTATTGATGAGTAGAATGTCCGTTAGTGGCCTCTGCTGAAGGGAACTTCCTTTGGAAAAAAAAAAAAAAGGAGGGAAGACTATTGATCTCGGCTGTCAGCCTGATTCGTTTAGTTCACAACTCACTTGCAGTGAGAACATAATCATCTTGTGGTCCTGATCAAGTTCAGACTTTCTTAGAAGAGAGTTCTGAGGGCTAGACAAGTTAGAAAGCACAGAAAAAATAGGGGTGCTTCCTCATCCATTTGCTCAGAGGGCTAGAGAGAGAGGTCTCAGCGAGGATCCCAGAGGTGATTAGTCCACGTGTGGCTGGGCTCCTATTCACAGGACATCGTAATCTTCACGCACTGCTGTAATGGTCCCTTTATGGCCTTTCATTAATTTCGCCCCTTACAACACTATATCTCTGGTTTTCTAGCACTATTGAAATCAACATTGCTAACTGTTTGGCTGCCTGTTAGTGAAGACGCACAAGGTTGAGACTTGAAAGAAATTAAAGTAGACCTGAAAAAAAAAAAAAAATCCACTGGCATTAAACCAAAAAACCCAGACCAGTTACCACTGAATCAGCTCTCACTCGTGGAGTCCCCATGTGTGCAGAGTAGAACTGCACTTCATAGGGTTTTCATCCACAGGGTTTTCAATGGGTGCAACCGTTCAGAAGCAGATTGGCAGGACTTTCTTCCAAGGGGCCTCTGGGTAGGTTCCAATCACCAACCTTTATGGTTAGTAGTCAAGCGCTTATCCATTTGCATCACCCAAGGGACTCCCCACTGACATTAGGACTATAATAAATATAAGCCACTTGGTGCAGAGAACACAAGATTTGCCTGATCCTGTGACGTGTCTCATGGCCCTAGCCAAGTCATCAGCATCTACAGGTCAGGACTAGGTCTTACATGCTTTGGTGTTCTCCAGAGTGGCTGCCACAAGATCTTGCATGTCACAGACACAATAAATAGTCACTGGATGAAGGATGAAAAAAAGCTACTTATAAGTATGGAAGGATGAAGGTAACATAGATTTGGGTGGAAATAATTGAAATTAATGGTTTCCACATGCTTATCTGCAGGCTGGTGCCAGACGAAAAGAAGTTTCACCTGTCTGTGGTTAATAAACAATACTAAGCTAATGTGATTTTATGAAGCAAAATTCCAAGATAACGTCCTTTTGGAGTGTTAAACATTGTATTATTTTAGCAATGACAGTGATAGTAGATGATGTTGTTGTTAGGTGCTGGAGAGTCAGTTCCAACTCATAGTGACTCTGTGTACAACAGAACAAAACACTGCCCGGTCCTGTGCCATCCTCACAATCTTTGCTATGTTTGAGCCCATTATTGCAGCCACTCTATCAATCCATCTCTTTGAGGGTCTTTCTCTTTTTTGCTGACCCTCTACCTTACCAAGCGTGATGTCCTTCTCCAGGGACTGGTCCATCCTAATGTTGAAAGTAGGTGAGATGAAGTCTCACCATGCTCACTTCCAGGGAGCATTCTAGCTGTACTTCTTCCAAGACATATTTGTTTATTCTTTTGGCAGTCCATGGTATATTCAATATTCTTCGCCAACACCATAATTCAAAGGCATCAATTCTTCTTTGGTCTTCCTTATTCATTGTCCAGCT
>NW_004443994.1:5772678-5787649 GCF_000243295.1 Trichechus manatus latirostris
GTCCATGGTATATTCAATATTCTTCGCCAACACCATAATTCAAAGGCATCAATTCTTCTTTGGTCTTCCTTATTCATTGTCCAGCTTTCAAACGCATATGAGGCAATTGAAAATACCACGGCTTGGGTCAGGCACACCTTAGTCCTCAAAGTGACATCTTTGCTTTTCAACACTTTAAAGAGGTTGTTTGCAGCAGATTTGCCCAATGCAATACGTCATTTGATTTCTTGACTGCTGCTTCCGTGGGTGTTGATTGTGGATCCAAATAAAATGAAATCCTTGACAACTTCAGTATTTTCTTGGTTTATCATGATGTTGCTTATTGGTCCAGTTGTAAGGATTTTTGTTTTCTTTATGTGAGGTGTAATCCATACTGAAAGGTGTGGTCTTTGATCTTCATTAGTAAGTGTTTCAAGTCATCTTCACTTTCAGCAAGCAAGGTTGTGTCATCTGCATATTGCAGGTTGTTAATGAGTCTTCCTGCAATCCTGATGCCCTGTTCTTCTTCATATAGTCCAGCTTCTTGGCTTATTTGTTCGGCATACAAATTGAATAAGTATGGTGAAAGGATACAACTCTGGCGCACACGTTTCTAACTTTAAACCATGCAGTATCCCCTTATTCTGTTCAAATGACTACCTCTTGGTGTATGTACAGTTTCCACGTGAACACAATTAAGTGTTCTAGAATTCCTGTTCTTTGCAGTGCTGTCCATAATTTGTTATGAGCCACACAGTTAAATGCCTTTGCATAGCCAATAAAACACAGGTAAACATCTTTCTGGTATTTTCTGCTTTCAGCCAAGATCCATCTGACATCAGCAGTGCTATCCCTCGTTCTACGCCCTCTTCTAAATTCAGCTTGAATATCCGGGAGTTCCTTGTCGATGTACTGCTACAACCGTTTTTGAATTATCTTCACCAAAATTTTACTTGTGTGTGATATTAATGATATTGTTCTATAATTTCCACATTCTGTTGGATCACCTTTCTTGGGAATGGGCATGTGATCGTTAAGGTTGTGTGTCAACTTGGCTGGGCCATGATTCTCACTGCTTTGGTGCTTATGATGTACTTTGGCAGTCATATGATGATGTGATCACTTTCATGATGAGGTTTGATATAATATGATCACTTTCATGATGAGATCTGCTGTGAGTAGCTAGTCAGTTGAAAGGGAATTTCCTTGGGGGTATGGCCTGCATGCAATATAGGTGGACTTTCTGGCAAGGCTTGTGGGCTTTTACTTGCTCTGGATCCTGCAGCTGGCTCCTGTTGGTCTGACCTCCAGTTCTTGGGACTTGAGCTAGCAGCTTACCTGCCGTCTTGCCTGCCAATCTTGGGATTCATCCATCTTTGCAGCCTGTGAGCAAGAGCCCTGTTGTCTGATCTGCCAATCTTAGGTTTGCCAGCCCATGTGGCTACATGAATCAGGAGAAGCCTCCACAAACTTTGGACATTCCAGCCTCTACAACCACATGAGCCATTTCCTTGATATAAATCTCTGTATATAGATATTTGTACGCTTTACTGGTTTTGCTTCTCTAGAGAATCCAGCCTAAGATGGGGCACAAACATGGATCTCTTCCAGTCGGTTGGCCATGTAGCTGTCTTCCAAATTTCTTGGCATAGACATGTGAGCACCTCCAGCGCTGCATCTTTTTGTTGAAACATCTCAATTGCTATTCAGTTCCTGGAGGCTTGTTTTTTGCCAATGCCTTCAGTGCAGCTTGGACCTCTTCCTTCAGTACCATCAATTCCTGATCATATGCTACCTCCTGAAATGGTTGAACATCAACCAATTCTTTTTGGTACAGTGACTCTGTGTATTCCTTCCATCTTCTTTGATGCTTCCTGCGTCATTCAACATTTTGCCCATAGAATCCTTCAAAATTGCAACTTGAGGCTTGAATTTTTTTCTTTGGTTCTTTAAGCTTGTGAAATACCTAGGGTGTTCTTCCCTTCTGGTTTTCTAACACCAGGTCTGTGCACATGTCATTATAATACTTTGTACTCTGGAGCCACCCTTTGAAATCTGTTCGGCTATTTTACTTCATCATTTCTTCCTTTCGCTTTAGCTACTCTACTTTCAAGAGCAACTTTCAAAGTCTCTTCTGACATCCATTTTGGTCTTTTCTTGCTTGCCTGTCTTTTTAATAACTTTTGTTTTCTTCATGTATGATGTCCTTGATGTCATCCCACAGCTTCTCTGGTTTTGGTCATTGGTGTTCAATGTGCCAAATCTATTCTTGAGATGATCTCTAAATTCAGGTGAGATATATTCAGATGGGATATACACAAGGCCATACTTGGACTCTGGTGTACTTGTTTTAATTTTCTTCAGCTTCAACTTAAACTTGCCTATGAGCAATTAATGGTCTGTTCCGCAGTCGCCCCCGGCCTTGTTCTGACTGATGATATTGACCTTTTCCATCGTCTGTTTTCCACAGACATAGTCGATTTGGTTCCTGTGTTTTCCATCTGGTGAGGTCCACATGTATAGTCACAGTTTATGTTGTTGGAAAAAAGGTATTTGCAATGAATAAGTCATTGGTCTTGCAAAATTCTATCATGTGATCCATCACCAATGCCATATTTTCCAACTACCAATCCTTCTTCTTTGTTTGCAACTTTCACATTCCAGTCACCAGTAATTATCAGTGCATTTTGATTGCATATTTGATTAATTTCAGACTACAGAAGTTGGTAAAAATCTTCCATTTCTTCATCTTTGGCATTAGTGGTTGGTGCGTAAATTTGAATAGTAGTCATATTAACTCATCTTCCTTGTAGGTGTATGAATATTATCCTATCACTGCCAGTGTTGTACTTCAGGATGGATCTTAAATGTTCTTTTTGATGATGAATGTGATGCCATTTCCTCTTCAATTAGTCATCTCCAGCATAGTAAACCATATGATTGTCTGATTCAAAATTACCAATACCAGTCCATTTCAGCTCACTAATGCCTAGGATATTGATCTTTATGCATTCTGTTTCATTTTTGATGACTTCCAATTTTCCTTGGTTCTTTTTTTGTACATTCCACATTCTCATTATTAATGGATGTTTGCAGCTGTTTCATTTTGAGTCTTGCCATATCAGCAAATGAGGGTCCCAAAAGCTTTGCTCCATTCACATCATTAAGGTCAACTCCACTTTGAGGAGGCAGCTATTCCCCAGTTGTATTTTGAATGCCTTCCAACCTGAGGGGCTTGTCTTCTGGCACTATATCAGACAATGTTCTGCTGCTATTCATAAGATTTTCACTGGACAGTTTTTTTTCAGTAGACCTCCAGGTCCTTCTTCCTAGTCTGCCTTAATCTGGAAGCTCAGCTGAAACCTGTCCACCTCAGTGTCCCTGCTGGTATTTGAAATACCAGTGGCATAGTTTCCAGCATCACAGCAACATGCAAGCCACCACCGTATGACAGACTGACAGATGTGTTGATGATAGTTGCTTTTAATTAATATCTTTACTTGGCAAGGCAAGATTTAAAGTGGGCAAAATCATGTATTGGTCCCCCATTCTATCTTTACAAGCCAGTTATGGATTTTTAAACCCAAATCTGTTATTTGATTTAAATACTGAAAGATGTCATCTTAGTCACCATAATTTTAACTTCAGGATAATCTTTTCTGACAAAATGATTCTCATCTACAGTCCCATGCAGTGTCAGGTCTGTTGCCAGCAGCAGTTTCACAGTAATAATGATGTTTGGAGGAGAAAAACAATTTTGTTTCTTTGGTTTTTAACTTGATTTGTAAAAGAAAAAGTTTTAATTCATAATTATGTGTTTTGCTGTGCTTTATAACTTTTAAAGTAGATTTATATGTATTAAACATCTTCTCTCCAATGAGCGATCATAAAATTACAGTATTTCTTAGAAGATTAATAACTCTGGGTATAGTTTCACCTCCATTTTTACCATTTTTAACCTCTTATATTTGTCAAAATGCTGTAGGCTGCAAGTAAAAGAGAACTCTTTTGTGTTATTTCAGTAAGGCCAGACAATAATCCCATTTCTAGGAATATATCCTAAAGAAATAAGAGCTGTCACACGGACAGACATATGCACACTCATGTTCATTGCAGCATTATTCACAGTAGCAAAAAGAGGAAAACAACCTAAGTGCCCATCAACAGATTAATGGATTAAATTATGGTACATACACACAATGGAATACTACACAATGATAAAGAACAACGATGAATCCATGAAACATTTCACAACATGGATAAATCTGGAGGGCATTATGCTGAGTGAAATAAGTCAATCACAAATGGACAAATATCGTGTCTCCACTATTAGAGAAACCCAAGAAAATGTTTACACACAGAAAAAAATAATCTTTGATGGTTACGAAGCAGGGGAGGGGTGGAGTGGGGAAATCACTAACTAGGTAGTAGACAAGTGTCAACTTTGTTGAAGTTAGGGGAAGTCAGCACAACTTGACCAAGACAAAGTCATAGAAGCTTCCTAAACACATCCAAACACCTCGAGGGACTGAGTTACTGGGGCTGAGGGCTGGGGACCATGGTCTCAGGGGACATCTGGATCAATTGGCATACCATAGTTCATAAAGAAAATGTTCTACATCCCACTTTGGTGAGTAGCGTCTGGGGTCTTAAAAGCTTTTGAGGGGCCATCTAAGATATGTCTATGGGTCCCATTCCACCTAGAGCAAAGGAGAATGAAGAAAACCAAAGACACAAGGAAAATTTTAGCCCAAAGGACTAATGGACCACATAAACCACAGCCTCCACCAGCCTGAGCCCAGAACTAGATGGTGTGCAGCTACCACCACCGACCATTCCGACAAGGATCACAATAGAGGGTCCCAGACAGAGTGTAGAACAAAATTCAAATTCACAAAAAAAACACTAGACTTACTGGTCTGTCAGAGACTGGAGGAACCCCCAAGACTATGGCCCTAGACACTCCAATAACTCAGAACTGAGGCCACTCCTAAAGTCCTCCTTTCAGCCAAACATTAGACAGGCCTATAAAACAAACAATAACACATGTGAGGAACGTGCTTCTTAGTTCAATCAAGTATACGAAACCAAATGAGCAACACCTGCCCAAAAGCAAAGATGAGAAGGCAGGAAGGGACAGGAAAATGAAATGAATGGACACGGAGAACCCAGGGTGGAAAGGGAAAGGGGGAGAGTGCTGTCACATTACGGGGCTTGCAACGAATGTCACAAAGCAATTTGTGTATAAATTTTTGAATGAGAAACTAATTTGTGCTGTAAACTTTCACCTAAAGCACAGTAACATTAAAAAAAAAAAAAAAGTAAAATAAAGACCAGAGATCTTATGGTTCCAGGGATGACTGGTTTAGTTCAACAGTCGGAGTGGGTTAACCAATAAGCATGGTATGCACCTGCTTACAGTAAGCAAGGTACACACAGGCTTAATTGTGTTTACTTACTAATCTGTGGTGAGAAATAGGTGATACTGTGCACTATAGTAAGTAAGCACCATTAAGCCTATGCTTACTCTGCTTATTGGGTAATCTGTTCCTGATTGTCAGTAACATCATCAAGGACTCAGATTTTGCCCATATTTGTCTTCTGCCATCCTCAGCATATTGGCTTATTCTTTTATGCTCTCTTACCTCTTAGTGGTTATGTTGTACAATTCCAGGTATCACATGCAGATTACTATATCCAGCAGCAGAAAAAGGTAACACCCCTCTGTTGTGTCCATTTTTAGGAGTTGAGAGACACTTTCCCAGAAGCCCTTCTGCAGACTTTGCCTCAAATCTCATCCTGAGTTGTGTCATGGGCCTATTTCTAAACCCATCACTGACAGGAAGAATAGTTTTATCAAGACTGGATTATTAAACTAATCCACATTCATCCTCTAGAAGTAGAGAAAGGCACAGCTCCTCCTAAAGCACACCCATGCCTGAAAATAAATTACCTGAAAAATATTTCTGTTAATCTTTGTTTCTGTTAACAAGGAAGAAGAGACACATGAATTTAGCACAACTGTTTTGATGACACTCCTTCTTAGAAGTCCGCCATCATGTAAACAGTTTAGATACCTGAGAACACTACACTATGAGGAAGTCTGAACTAGTCACTTGGAAGAGGGCTGAGGTACCAGACAGGTGAGTAGAACCTTCTTAAACTTTCCAGCTCACTTCAAGATGGATGCCACCAAACGAATGACTCAAGCCAAAGGAGAAGAACTGCCAGCCAAGCCCTACCAACATTCTTGACCCAAAGAATCTTGGGAGATAAAATGGCTGCTGTTTTAAGCATCTGTGTGTTGGAGTAGTTTGTTGCATCACAGTAGATAACTGAAACACCCCACAATAGGATGTCTAGTGTAGAGATACATTCTATATATAAAAACATTGATAGGTTGAAATTAAAAGATGACAAACATATACCATACAAACAGTAAGCATGTGAAAGCTGGAAAGACTATATTAGTATCAGACCAAAATACACTTCAAGATAAGGAGTATGACCAGAGACAGAGTAATATTTCATAACGATGAAAGGGTCGTTCTTCAGAAAGGCATTATAATTGTAAGTGTATATGTATCTAACTTAGAGTTTCAAATAACGATAACCAAACTTAACAGAAGAAATAGATAATCCACAATTATAATTGGAAATTTTAATGCTCCCCAGCAACTAGATTCCCCAAATCAGTAAGAATATAGAAGAGCTAACAACACTATAACCACTTCGACGTATTTGACATTTATAGAACACTCCACCCAACGACTGGAGAACACACATTATTTTTAAGGGCACATAAAACATTCACCAAGATAGACCACATGCTAAGTCATAAAATATGTCTCAATAAATTTGAGTAGACTGAAATCTTACAGAGTGTGTTTTCTGACTACAAAAGAATGAAATTAGAAATCAATAACAATAAGATACTCAGAAAAATCCCAAATATTTGGAAGTTAAATAACACACATCAAGTAACCCATGGAATAAAGAAGACATCACAAGAAAAATTATAAAATATTTTGAACTAAATGATAATATACAACATATCAAAATTTCTGGGATACAGCTAATGTGAGAAGTTTATAGCTTTAAATGTTTATATTGGAAAATAATAGGTTTATCTAAGTTCCCACATTAAGATGCTGGAAATAGATAAGCGAATTAAACCCAGACTAAGTAGATTTACTCAGGAAATAATAACGAAGATAATAAAGACAAAAGAAGAAATCGATAAAACAATGAACTTAACAAAGCCAAAATTTGGTTCTTTGAAAAGATTAACAAAATTGATAAACCTCTAGCTAAACTGATCAAGAAAAAAAGAGAAAACAGAAATTAAAAATATCAGGAAGGGAAAAGAGGGCATATCACCAAAATTCCTACAATAAGAAAAGGATAACAAGGAAATATTATGAACAACCTTTAAGCCATTATATTAGAGGACATAGATAAAATGGACACATTAAAAAAAAAAAAAACTTACCAAACTGACATATAATAAAATAGAAAATTTAAAGAAGTTGAATCCATCATTAAAATAACGTCAGTAACAATAACAAAAACTCCAGGCTCGGTGTTACTGATGAATTCCATCTAATCTTAAAAGTAGTAATGATGCTAATCTTAAAATAGAGGAAGAGAAACCATTTCCAAACTCCTTTTATGAGATCAGAATAATGGTGATACCAAAACCTTAAAAAGACATTAGAAAGAAAGAAAAACCAAAAATCCCCTATGAACATAAATGCAAAAATCTCTAACAAAATATTAGAAAATTCAATCCAGCAATATATAAAAAGGATGTAATCATAATCAAGTGTGATTTAGCTCAGGAATTTAAAGTTTGTCATTTGAAAATCAATGTAATTCAGCACATTAACAAAACAAAGGAGAAAAACCATATGATAATAGGTGCAAAAAAGGCATTTGATGAAATTTAACATCCGTTCATGATAAAATTTCTCAGCTTACTCTAACTAGAGCATCTAAGAAAAACGTACAGCTAGCATTATATATAATGGCGATATATTGAGTGATTTCTTCCTAAGACTGGGGATAAGGCAACAATGCCCCCTCTTCCTTCAGCATTGTACTTGAGTTCCTAGCCAGGGTCATAAAGCAAGAAAAAGAATAAAAGGCATAAAGATTAGAAAGGAAGGAGTATAAATATATTTGTTATCTCTACTCATAGATGAATTTAACTAGTAAATTAACAAAGTAGAAGGATGCAACATCAAAATATAAAAATCATTTGTATTTCTATATATTAGTAGCAAACAATTAGAAAATGAAATTTTAAAAAATTCCTTTTACAAAAGTATAAATAACAAAACATTTAGTAATACATTTAACAAAATGTATGGAAGATCTCTCTCTGTGTTGAAAATTAAAAAACATTGCTGAAAGAAATAAAATAAGATCTAAATAAATAAAGATGTATTCCATATTTATGGATTGGAAGACTCAATGTTGTTGTCAATTCTTCCAAAATTGATCTATGGATTCAATCTAATCAAAATCACAGTCCCAGCATAAATTTTTATATGAAAATTAAAAGAGTCTAAAGTAGCCAAAACAATCTTGAGATGGAACAAAACTAGAATATTTAAATTACCTGACTTTGGGACTTACTGTAAAAATGTATTAATCAAGGACAGTATGGTATTGTCAAAAGCATCAACGGGTAGATCAACTGAACGGAATAAACTCTAGAAATAGAGCCACATGTATAAGCTAACATTGTTTCCAAACAAAGGTGCCAAAACAATTACTTTCAATGGGGAGAAATAGTCTTAAATATATTAGTTCCTTTGTAGAGATTGATTCCAGAGGTGGGGCAGTAAAAGGAGCTCATGGTGGGCTACAGGCTCAGTGTGTTCCAGGAGAAAGGTGGGGATTCTTGCCTTCCTCCGGGCCATGCCATACTCTGCCTCCTGGAGCATGAGGCATCTCTGATCTTTTCCCCAAGTCCTCCAGGGACTTTGAGAAAACAGCCCTGGGTTGGAGTGAGGCTTTCCACATAGAGCCCAGGCCTGAGTCATTGAATGTTCTCAGGGACGAAGATAAACCCTCTGCTCACCTCCTAAACCTTCCCTAACCACCTTACACTCTTTGTCATATCATTTTTTTTTATGATTTCAATTTATTTATTACACAGGTAAATGCATGAATATATTCTCCTTATAAAAATTTAAACAACAAGGACGTATACAGATTCAAAAGCAAAATACCCCACTCCTGTCCTCCATCCCCACCACGTCCATCTCCCTTACCTCCCTGTTCTAGAAGTTTGGTTGAGAGCATGGCTGCTAGCTATTCAAATCCCAGCTCTGCTAATTACTAGCTGTTCGATCTCGGGCACTTACTTAACCCTTTTTTGCCTTAGTTAACTCTTCTGTAGATTAGAGTTAGTGACAGTACTTACCTCATTAAGTTGTTATGATGATTAAATGAGTTAATTCAAGTAAAGTGCTGAGATCAGTGCCAGGGACATAGTATTCATTCTTTTATTTTTATTTTTAATTTTACTGTGCTTTAAGTGAAAGTTCACAGCTCAAGTCAGTTTTTCATTCAAAAAATTATACACGAATTGTTTTGTGACATTTGTTGCAATCCCCACAATGTGACAGCATGCTCCCCCTTTCCACCTCAGGTTCCCTGTGTCCATTCATCCAGTTCCTGTCCCTTCCTGCCTTCTCGTCTTGCTTTTGGGCAAGAGTTGCCCATTTGGTCTCACATACTTGATTGAACTAAGAAGCATGTTCTTCACGTGTGTTTGTTTCATAGGCCCACCTAATCTTTGTCTGAAAAGTGGGCTTCGGGAGTGTTTTCAGTTCTGAGTTAGCAGAGTGTCCGGGGGCCATAGTCTCGGAGGTTCCTCCAGTCTCTTCAGACCAGTAAGCCTGGTCTTTTTCTGTGAATTTGAATTTTATTCTACATTTCTCTCCTGCTCTGTCTGGGACCCTCTATTGTGATCTCTGTCAGAGCAGTAGGTGGTGGTAGCCGCTCACTCTCTAGTTCTTCTAGGCTCAGACTGGTTCGTGGGAGTCCGTTAGAACTTCGGGCTAATATTTTCCTTGTGTCTTTGGTTTTCTTCATTCTCCTTTGAACTGGTTGTGATGGGACCAATAGATGTATCTTAAAGGGCCACTTGCAAGCTTTTAAGACCCCAGATGCTACTCACCAAAGTGGGAGGTAGAACATTTTCTTTGTGAGCTGTTATGCCAATTGACCTGTCTGTCCCCTGAGACTATCATCCTCATCCCTCAACCCCAGCAACTCAGTCCCTCAAGGCGTTTGGATGTGTCTAGGAAACGTCTATGCCTTTGCTTTGGTCAAGTTGTGCTGATTTCCCCTATATTGTGTATCGTCTTTCCCTTCACCAAAGCTGACACTTGCCTACTATCTAGTTAGTGATTTCCCTTCCCGCTGCCCCCCACTCTCATACCATCAAAGAATGTTTTTCTGTGTGTAAACTTTTTCTTGAGTTCTTGTTAATAGTGGTCTCATACAATATCTGTCCTTTTGTGACTGACTTATTTCACTCAGCATAATGCGCTCCAAATTCATCCATAAGTGTTCACTCTTATCAGTATGGTGTGTTCCCTTTCAGAAACTTTCTATGCCTTTACATACACACAGGAAGATTCAGAAATAGATCGTGTGGGAGTGTTTTCCCCAAATTTGACCAGTGATTTGCCCTCTCGGTGTTCATTATACCCTGCCCATCCCCAGCATGCATGGAATCAGGTCTGACATCTCAAGGTATCTGACTTGGTCAAAGGTTGGCTCAAGCTGACCCTCCTACAGCTCTCAGGTGTAGTTACAGCAGGGGCTGGACCAGCTTCTTTGCATTACCCAAAGGGTAATTCTTTAGAAGCTGTCATGGATTGAATTGTGTCCCCCCAAAATATGTATTGTAAATCCTAACATCTATGCCTGTGATTATAATTCCACTTGGGAATGGGTTGTCTTTGTTATACTGAATGAGGTAGTACTAGTGTATGGTGTGTCTTGAGTCAATCTCTTACGAGATATAAAAGGAGCAGATTAAGCAAGCAGAGATGGAGGAAGATAGATGCGAAACCACATGGAGATCTCCGAGGAACCAGGAAACAGAAGCTGAAGAAACAATTACCTTCCTTCAGAGCTAGCAGAGAGAAAGCCTTCCCCTAGAGCCAGAGTCCTGAATTCAGACTTCTAGGCTCCTAAAATGTGAGAAAATTAATTTCTGTTTGTTAAAGCCATCTACTTGTGGTATTTCTGTTATAGCTGCACTGGATAACTAAGACAGTAGCTAATAAGCAATTCAGGTTCTACTCTCATTTATGCCACTAACTGAACCTTAAGGCCAAAGTGACACAGCCCAAATACAACTCCAAAAGCTATAAGAAGAACATACATCTTTATGAAAGGCTTTTTTGAGAGAGCATCATAAGGGCAATTATACCTTAAAACACAGAGCAACACCTCCGAAAATTTTCCTATGTCTGTCTGCAAAGCCACACTTCTTAGCAACTCTCAGATCTCTCTTTCCCCTCTCCCCTCAGACTCTAAGAGCACTGGGCTGTGCCTCTTCCCTCAGGGTGTGTTTTGGAGGCTCTGCGTTTGTTCCCATGTGGAGGGATCTAGGCTCTCTAGTTCCCTTCAGTTCTCACATCCAGGACCAGGAAAAGCAAGATGGTAAGTGTTAGGGATTGAACTGTGCCTCCCCAAAATGTGTGTCAACTTGGCTAGTCCATGATTCCCAGTATTGTGTGATCGGCCACCATTTTGTCATCTGATGTGATTTTCCTATGTGTTGTAAATCCTACCTGTATGATGTTAATGAGGCAGGATTAGAGGCAGTTATGTTAATGAGGCAGGACTCAATCTACAAGATTAGGTTGTGTTTTAAGTCAATCTCTTTTGAGATATAAAAGAGAGAAGTGAGCAGAGAGACATGGGGACCTGATACCACCAAGAAACTAGAGCCAGGAAAATAGTGCATCCTTTAGACCTGGCGTCCCTGCGCTGAGAAACTCCTATATTGGGGAAGATCGATGACAAGGACCTTCCTCCAGAGCTGACAGAGAAAGCCTTCCCCTGGAGCTGGTATCCTGAATTCGGACAGCTAGCCTACTAGACTGTGAGAGAATACATTTTTCCTTGTTAAAGCCATCCACTTGTGGTATTTCTGTTATAGCAGCACTAGATAAGTAAGATAAGGCCTAATCTTATTCTTTGTCTCCATGGAAAGTCTGGCCTTCACAATTCCTTTATTTGTTATAATAAGAGGCAAAGGAATCCTCTAATAGTTCCGATATACAGGTTCTTTTGAGGTCCACACAGTCCCTGAAGCTCTTCTTTCTTCCTTTCCTTCCTTCCTTCTTACTTTCCTTCCTCTCTTCTCCCTCCTTCTCTCCCTCCCTCCCTTCTTTCCTTTCTTTCTTCCTTTCTAAGCATCTGTTAACTGTTGACCAAGGGTTTGGGGGAAGGAAGAGAGGCAGGAAGGGGAGGGACTTTTGCCAACAAGTTATGAATATGTTGGAAACATCTGTGTTTTCCAAGTAATGAGGATGGTAAAAAGGGGTTGGGTGCTGGGTGTATTTCTTTTTTCTAAACTTTATCCAGATGTAATTTACATACAATAAAATATATACATTTAGGTATGCATTTCAATGTACTTTGACAAATTTGTATAACCAACACTACAATCAAGATACAAATATTTCACCATCCAAAAAACTTCCCCTTGTATCCCTTTGCAGTCAATACTTTCTGCCCTAACCCCAGGCAACCACTGATTGATTTCTGTCACTATACATTAGATTTGTCTTTTCTGTCATATGTCTGGCATACCGTTTTCAAAGTCCATCCATGTTGTACCACGTATCAGTACTTTATTCCTTTTCATGGCTTAGTGGTATTCCATTGTAGAAATATACCACATTTTGTTTATTCATTCTTCAGTTGATAAACATTTGAGTTGTTTCCACTTTTTGGCTATTATGAATACTGCTGCTATAAACATTTGCATACACGTTTTTATATGAACATATGTTTTCAGTTCTCTTGGTTATATGCTGAGGGGTGGAATTGCGAGGTCATATGGTAATTCTATGTTTAACTTTTTGAGGAACAGACAAACTGTTTTCCATACTGGTCATACCATTTTATGGACCCACCAGCAATGTATAAGGGTTCCAAATTCACCACATTCTCATCATCATTTGTTATTTTCCAGGGTTTTTGTTTGTTTGTTTGTTTTGATTATAGTCATTCTAGTAGTTGTAAAGTGGTATCTCATTGTGGTTTTGATTTGCATTTCTCTAATGACTAACCATGTTGAGTATCTTTTTATGTGCTTATTGGCCACTACTATACAGGCATACCTCATTTTATTGTGCTTCAGTTTATTGCACTTCAGAGATACTGCGTTTTTTTACACATTGAAGGTTTGTGGCAACCTTGTGTCAAGCGAGTCTGTAGGCATTTTTCCAACAGCATGTGCTCAATTCATGTCTCTGTGTCACATTTTGGTAATTCTCACAATATTTCAAACTTTATTATTATTATTATTATATCCGTCATGGTGATCTGTGATCCATAATCTTTGATATTAGTATTGTGATTGTTTTGGGACACCACGAACTGTGCCCATGTAAGACAGTGAACTCAATCGATAAATGTGTGTTCTGACTGCTCCACCAACTGGCCGTTCCCTCGTCTCGCTCCTTCTCCTTGGTCCTCCCTATTCCCTGAGACACAATATTGAAATTAAGCCAATTAATAACCCTACATGACCTCTAAGTGTTCAAGTGAAAAGAAGAGTTACATGTCTCTCACTTTAAATCACAAGCTAGAAACGATTAAGCTAGTGAAGAAGGCATCTTGAAAGCTGAGATAGACCAAAAGCTAGGCCTCTTGAGCCAAACAGTTAGCCAAGTTGTAAATGCAAAGGTAAAGTTCTTGAAGGAAATTAAAAGTGCTACCCTAGTGAACACACAAATGATAAGAAAGCAAAACAGCCTTATTGCTGATACGGAGAAAGTTTTAGTGGTCTGGACAGAAGATCAAACCAGCCACAATATTCCCTTAAGCCAAAGCCTAATCCACAACAAGGCCCTAACTCTCTTCAATTCTATGAAGGCTGAGAGAGGTGAGGAAGCTGCAGAAGAAAAGTTTGAAGTTAGCAGAGGCTGGTTCATGAGGTTTAAGGAAAGAAACCATCTCCATAACATAAAAGTGGAAGGTGAAGCAGCAAGTGCTGATATAGAAGCTGCTCCAAGTTATCCAGAAGATCTAGCTAGATAATTCATGAAGGTGGCTAAACAACAGATTTCTAACATAGATGAAACAGCCTCATATTGGAAGAAGATGCCATATAGGACTTTCACAGCTAGAGAGGAAAAGTCAATGCTGGCTTCAAAGCTTCAAAGGACAGGCTAACTCTTTTGTTAGGGGCTCATACAGCTGGTGACTTTAAGTTGAAGCCAATGCTCACTTACCATTCTGAAAATACTAAGACCCTTAAGAATTATGCTAAATGTACTCCGCCTGTGCCTGTAAATGGAACAACAAAGCCTGGATGACAACACATCTGTTTACGACATGGTTTACTGAATATTTTAAGCCCACTGTTCAGATCTACTGTTCAGAAAAAAAGATTCCTTTCAAAATATTACTGCTCATTGACAATGCACCTGGTCACCCAAGAGCTCTGATGGAGATGTACAAGGAGATTAATGTGTTTTCATGCCTGCTAACACAACATCCATTCTACAGCCCATGGATCAAGGAGTAATTTTGACTTTCAAGCCTCATTATTTAAGAAATACATTTCAGAAGAGTTCCGGCAAAATGGCGCTCTAGGCAGAAGCACCACGCCGTCCCTCCACAGCAAAGATCTGAAAAACTAAGCCGAACAGAGAATACAACAATCCTGAAACCCTAAAACATCAAATGAAGAGATAAAGAACTCAGCCAAGCACCAAATGGAGTG
>NW_004443994.1:5787803-5789393 GCF_000243295.1 Trichechus manatus latirostris
GGAGCATCCAGTGGGAGACAAAACAACCGGTAATTTGCGATATACGCTTTCCCACCCCACACCCTTCTTCACCCCGACTCGGCCTCCTCTGCTTCCCGCTGCCACAATCTCTTGACCGGGAAACACCAGCTGCTTGGATTCCACACACCCAAACGGGCCGGCTCTCTGAGTGCCATTTGTTGGCTGCTGGTGTTGCTTTTTTCCGCTTCTTTGATTTCTCCCTTACCTCTCACCACCTCCCCCTCCTTTCGCTCAAATATCTGGCTCCATGTGCCATCTTTGCATCTTCCTGAGGGGCTGCAGAGCTCCGGTAATTTGTGCTATATGCTTTCCCACTCCCTATCCTTCTTCACCCACACTCAGCCCCCTCTGCTTCCCGCGGACACAGTCTCTTGTCCGAGAAAAACCAGCCCGCACGAGCTGGCTCTCTGAGTGCCATTTGTTGGCTGCTAGTGTTGCTTTTTTTTCTAATTCTTCTGATTTCTTCCTTACATCTCGCCACCCCCCCCTCCTTTCACTCAAATACCTGGCTCCATGCTCCATCCTTGCTTCTTCCTGAGGGGCTGTGGAGCTCCGTTTGACTGTGGAGCTGCTGCCCGGTCTGGGCTGCTGTGCTGGTGGGATCCTGGGGCTTTTGTTTGTTTGTTTGTTTTGAATTGTTTGTTTGTTTTCTTTTCCTTTTCTTGAGTTAGGAGCCGTTTCTGGCCAGGCAGTGCTGCGTGGCAAGGAGACTCCCCCTTTGGCTTGCACAGACGTGCAGAGGGATCCCTGAGGGCATTTCTTTTTTTGTTGTTTTATTTTTTTCTGGTTTTTTTTTTGGGGGGGGGGCTTTCTTTTTTTTTTAAATTTGTTTTGTTTTCTTTCCCTCTTTTCCCCTTTTTGTCTTTCTTCATTGCTCAGTTTTTTGTATCTCTATATCATCCTTCTCTTTCTGTTCCCTGAATACATGGGGTTGTATACCTCTACACCTTCTAGCCAGGCTGTACTGCAGCACCTGATAGCAACTTCCCCAGACCTCATAGCTACACCGGTGGGATCCTTGGGAACTTTGTGGATCTTTAATCTTTCCAATTTTTATTTATTCATTCTTTTCTTTTCTTCCTCTTCCCCTTTCTGTTTTTCTCCATTTCATAGTCTCTCATCTCTCCACTCCAACAGCAAGCCCCCCAGCATTCTTTTTTGTTTGTATGTTTTTGACTCCTGTTCCTTTCTCCTCTCTCCTATATCCATCTTAGCTCCACACATAACAATCTCCCCGCTGCATCCTGCCTACCAGCACTGTGTGCTTGACATCACACCACCAAGCAGCATAGGCATGGCCTACTGGAAACTGCCCTGCACTGATTACCGACCCGCTCTGGTGGCTGTAGTAAGTACCACAAACAACCCATCCCAGTAACTCCTCTTCAGCTAGACCTGCCCTGCCGTATCATATCTGAGTGACTGACTCTGCCAATTGGAGAAGGAGGCAAAAAGTATTGTGCCCACAGATGAGAAACAACAAAGAACACACAGTCTGCCTGCTCAGACATAGTCAAATTTAAAAAAAAAAAAAAGGACGAAACAAACAAAGCTACAATCAATAAACGA
>NW_004443994.1:5795139-5813895 GCF_000243295.1 Trichechus manatus latirostris
GAAGAGTGTAGTCAGTGTCACTGAACTGTGCATGTAGAAATTTTTGAAATGGTGTATCTTTGGCTATGTGTATTTTCACCAAAAAAAAAAGGTTGAGAAGTTAGAGGGTTGACGTGTTGTGGGGTTGTTAACCAATGTCATAAAACAATATGTGTACTACTGTTTCACGAGAAACTATTTGTTCTGTAAGCCTTCACCTGAAGTACGATTAAAAAAAAGAAAAATTAAAAAAAAAAAGAGAAATACATTTCATAAGGCTATAGCTGCCATAGATAGTGATTCCTCTGATGGATCTGGGCAAAGGAAATTGAAAACCTTCTGAAAGGATTCACCATTCTAGATGCCATTAAGAACATTCGTGATTCATGGAAGGTTAAAACATCAATATTAACAGGAGTTTGGAAGAAATTGATTCCAACCCTCACGGATGACTTTGAGGGATTGAAGACTTCAGTGGAGGAAGTAACTGCAGACGTGGTGGAAATATGAAGAGAATGAGAATTAGAAGTAGAGCCTGAAGACGTGACTGAATTGCTGTGGTCTCAAGATAAAACTTTAAAAGATGATGAGTTGCTTCATATGGATGAGCAAAGAAAGTGGTTTCTTGAGTTGGAACCTACTCCTGCTGAAGACGCTGTGAACATTGTTGAAATGACAACAAAGTATTTAGAATATCACATAAACTTAGTTGATAAAGCAGCACCAGGGTTTGAGAGTATTGACTCCAATTTTGAAAGAAGTTCTGCCTTGGGTAAAATGCTATCAAACAGCATTGCATGCTACAGAGAAATCTTTCATGAATGGAAAAGTTAATCAATGTGACAAACTTCACTGTGTCTTATTTTAAGAAATTTCCACAGTCACCCCGACCTTCAGCAACCACCACCCTGATCAGTCAGCAGTTATCAACATCGAGGCAATACCCTCCACCAGCAAAAAGATTACGAGTTGCTGAAGGCTCAGATGATGGTTAGGATTTTTTAGCAATAAAGCATTTTTTAATTAAGGTATGTACGTTGTTTTTTTAGATATAATCCTATTGTACACTTACTACACTACAGTATGTGTAAACATAACTTTTATATGCACTGGGAAACCAAAAAATTAGTGTGACTCTCTTTATTCAGATATTCACTTTATTGCAGTGGTCTGGAACTAAACCCACAATATCTCTGAGGTATGCATGCATCTTCTTTGGAGAAATACCTATTCAAATCCTTTGCCCATTTAAAAACCGAGTTGTCTTTTTATTGTTGAATTTGTATATGGTTAAATCATGTTCCCCACAAATTCATGTCCACCCAGAACCTATGAATGCAACCTTATTTGGCAATAGGGTCTTGGCAGATGTAATTAAGTTAAGACGAGGCCATATTGGATTAGAGTGGACACTAAATACATTATTACTGGTGTTTTTATGAGAAGAGTGAATATTGGGAGAAGGCCGTGTGAAGGTGGAGACAGAAATATTAGTGATGCATTTACAAGCCAAGGAACACCAAAGATCGCCAGCAACTACCAGATGTAGAAGATGCAAGGAAGGATTCTTCCCTAGAGTCTTTGGAGTGGCATAGCCCTAATGACATCTTGATTTCAGACTTCTACCTCCAAAACTGTGAAAGGATGAATTTCTGATGTTTAAGCCACCCAGTTTGTGGCACTTTGTTACAGCAGCCCTACAAAATTAATATGTTGTAAAAGTTTTTTATATATTCTAGATGCTAGATCATTATCATATATATGGCTTGTGAATATTTTTCTCTATTCTGTGGGTCATCTTTTCACTTGATAATATCCTTTGCTGTACAAAAGTTTTTAATTTTGATGAAGCCTAATTTATCTATTTTTTCTTTGGTTGCTTGTGTTTTGTAGTCATATCTAAGATAACTGTTGCCTAAGCCAAGGTAATGAAGATTTACATCTATGTTTCCTTCTAAAAGGTTTCTAATTTTTGCTCTTGAAACATCTTAGGCATTGATCCTTTTTGAGTTAATTTTTTTTATGTGGTGTGAGGTAGGAATTCAAATTCATTCTTTGGCATGAGAATATGCAGTTGTCATAGCACCGTTTGTTGAAAAGACTATTCTTTCCCCATTAAATTGTCTTGTCATCTTGGTCAAAATCAATGGAGGGGCTTATTGGACTCTCAACTTTATTCCATTGATCTGCATGTCTATCCTTATGCCAGCCACATTTTCTTGACTACTGTCCCCTTGTAGTAAGTTTTGAAATCAGGAAATGTGAGTCCTCCAACTTTGTTCTTTTCAAGATTGTTTTGGCTATTTGGGGTCCTTTGAATTGCCATATGAATTTTAGAATCCCCTTGTACATTTCTGAAAAAAATCAGTTGGAATTTTAACAGGGATTGCCTTGAATCTGCACATCCATTTGGGGAGTATTGACATCTTAACAATTTAAGTCTTCCAGTTCATGAACATGGGATATCTTTATTTATTTATGTCTTCTTTAATCTCTTTCAGCAATGTTTTGTTCTTTTCAGTAACGAATCTTGTACTTCATTGATTAAATTTATTCCTAAATATTTTTTTTTATGCTATTTTAAATGAAATTTTCTTTTTTTTTACTGATCTTTTTTTTATTGGGCTTTAGGTGAAAGTTTACAGAGCAAATTAGTTTCTTATTCAACAATTAATACATATATTGTTTTGTGACATTGGTTGCCAACACCATGATGTGTCAACATTCTCCCCTTCTTGACCCTGGGTTCCCCATTATCAGCTTTCCTGTCCCCTCCAGCCTTCTTATCCTTGCCCCTGGGTTGGCGTGCCCATTAAGTTTTATTGGCCTGTCTAATCTTTGGCTGAAAGGTGAACCTCAAGAGTAACTTCAGTACTAAATTAAAAGAGTGCCTGGGGGCCATGATCTTGGGGTTTCTCCAGTCTCTGTCAGACCAGTAAGTCTGGTCTTTTTTTGTGAATTAGAATTCTGTTCTACATTTTTCTCCCACTCTGTCCAGGACCCTCTGTTGTGATCCCTTTCAGAGCAGTCATTGGTGGTAGCTGGGCACCATCTAGTTGTGCAGGACTCAGTCTGGTGAAGGCTGTGGTAGTTGTGGTCCATTAGTCCTTTGGACCAATCTTTTCCTTGTATCCTGTTCTCTTCATTCTTCCTTGCTCCCGAAGGGATGAGACTAGTGGAGTATCTTAGAGGGCCACTCACAAGCTTTTAAGACCCCAGATGCTACTCACCGAAGTAGAATGTACATTTTCTTTATAAACTATGTTATGCCAATTGAGCTAGATGTCCCCCGAGATCATGGTCCCCAGCCCTCAGCCCAGGAATTTGGTCCTCAGGGAGGTTGGATATGTCTATAAAGCTTCCATGACCTTGCCTTAGTCAAGTTATGCTGGGTTCCCCGGTATTGTGTACTGTCACCAAAGTTACCACTTATCTACTGTCTGTTTAATGTTTTTCCTCCCCACCCCTCCCCTCCCTCATAATCATAAAAGATTGTTTCTTTCTCTGTAAACATTTTCATGAGTTTTTATAATAGTGGTGTCATACAATATTTGTTTTTTTGTGATTGACTTATTTCACTCAGCATAATGCCCTCCAGATTCATCCGCATTATGAGATGTTTCACAGATGCGTCATTGTTCTTTATTGTTGCATAGTATTCCATTGTGTGTATGTACCATAGTTTGTTTATCCATTCATCTGTTGATGAGCACTAAAGTTGTTTCCATCTTTTTGCTGTTGTGAATAATGCTGCAATGAACATGGGTGTGCATATGTCTATTCGTGTGATGGCTCTTATTTCTCTAGGATATATTCTTAGGAGTAGGGTTGCTGGATCATATGGTATTTCTATATCTAGCTTTTTAAGGAAGTGCCATATGGTTTTCCAAAATTGTTGTATCATTTTGCATTCCCACCAGCAGTGCATAAGAGTTCAAATCTCCCCACAGCCTCTCCAACATTTATTATTTTCTGTTTTTTTTTTCATTCATGCCAGTAATGTTGGAGTGAGATGGTATCTCATTGTAGTTTTGATTTGAATTTCTCTAATGGCTAGTGCTCGCAAACATTTCCTCATGTGTCTGTTAGCTGCATGAATGTCTTCTTTGGTGAAGTGTCTGTTCATATCCTTTGCCATTTTTAAATTAGATTGTTAGTCTTTTTGTTGTAGAGGTATTGGATTTTCCTATAGATTCTACAGTTTAGACCTTTGTTGGATTTGTCATAGCCAAAAATTTTTTCCCAGCCTGTAAGTTTCTCTTTTTACTCTTTTGGTGAAGTCTTTTGATGAGTGTAAGTGTTAAATTTTTAGAAGATCCCAGTTATCTAGCTTATTTTCTGGAGTTTGTGTATTGTTAGTTACGGTTTTTGTCCTGTTTATGCCGTGTATTAGGTATTAGTGTTGGCCCTACTTTTTCTTCTATGATCTTTATAGTTTTTGGTTTTATATTTAGATCTTTGATTCATTTTGAATTAGTTTTTGTGTCTAGTGTGAAGTGTGGATCCTGTTTCATTTTTTGGCAGATGGACATCCAGTTTTGCCAGTACCGTTTGTTAAAAAGAGGGTCTTTTCCCCATTTGATGGACTTTGGGGCTTTGTCGAAGATCAGGTGACTGTAGGTGGATGGATTTACGTCTGGGTTCTCAATTCTGTTCCACTGGTCAATGTGTCTGTCATTGTACCAGTACTGTGCTGTTTTGACTACTGTAGCTGTATAGCTGAGGTCAGGTCGTGCGAGTCCTCATACTTTATTTTTCTTCTACAATAGTGCTTTACTTATCTGGGGCCTCTTCCCTTTCTGTATAAAGTTAACGATTAGTTTTTCTAGCCCTTTCAAGAATGTGGTTGATATTTGGATCAGGATTGCATTGTATTTGTAGATTTTTTGGGTAGAATTGACATTTTCATCATGTTGAGTCTACCTATCCATGAGCATGGTATGTTTTTCAATTTATGTAGGTCTCTTTTGGTTTCTTGTAGTAGTGTTTTGTAGTTTTATTTGTATAGGTCTTTTACATCCCTGGTTAGATTTATTCCTAAGTATTTTAATTTTTTAGGGGCTATTATAAATGGTATTTTTTTCCTGATTTCCTTTTTGTAGTTTTCTTTGTTGGTGATTAGGAATCCAACTGAATTTTGTATGTTTATCTTGTATCCTGCTACTCTGGCAAATCTTTCTGTTAGTTCCAGTAGTTTTCTTGTGGAGTCTTTTGGGTTCTGTATGTAGTATCATATCATCCACAAATAGGGATAGTTTTACTTCTTCCTTATCAATTTGGATGGCCTGTGTTTCTTTTTCTTGCCTTGTTGCTCTAGCTAGGACTTCCAGTACAATGTTAAATGGGAGTGGTGATAAAGGGCATCCTTGTCTTGTTCCTGTTCTCAAGGGAAATGTTTTCAGCCTCTCTCCATTAAGAATAACATTGACTGTTGGTTTTGTATAGATGCCCTTTATTATGTTGAGGAATTTCCCTTGTACACCTATTTTATTGAGAGTATTTTCAGGAATGGGTGTTGGATTTCGTGGAATGCCTGTACTGGGTCAGTTGAGATGATCAAGTGGTTCATTTCTTTTGTTATATTTATGTGGTGGATTACATTGATTGATTTTCTAATATTGAACCATCCTTGCATACCTGGTATGAATTCCACTTGGTCGTGGTGTATTATTTTTTTGATATGATATTGAATTCTACTGGCTAGAATTTTGTTGAGAATTTTTGCGTCTATGTTCGTGAAAGGTATTGGTCTGTAATTTTCTTTTTTTGTGATGTCTTTGCCTGGTTTTGGTATCAGGGTTATGCTGGCTTCATAGAATGAATTTGGAAGTGTCGTTTCCTTTTCTATGTTCTGAAATAATTTGAGTAGTACTGGTGCAAGCTGTTTTCTGAATATTTTGTAGAATTCTCCAGTGAAGCCATTTCAGCCATGGCTTTTTTTTGTTGGGAGTTTTTTTTATTACCTTTTCAGTCTCTTCTCTTGTTATAATTTTCAAATTCAGTTTGTATTAGGTTGGGTAGGTAGTATGTTTCTAGAAATTTGTCCATATCCTCTAAATTTTCAAATTTTTTGGAGTATAGTTTTTCATAACACTCTGTTATGATCCTTTTAATTTCAGTTGGGCCTGTTGTAATGACCCCCATTTCATTTCTTATTTGGGTTATTTGCGTCCTTTCCTGTTCTTCTTTTGTCAGTTTGGCGAGTGGTTTGTCAATTTTTTGATCCTTTCGAAGAACCAACTTTTGTCGATTCTGTTGTTTTTCTGTTCTCTATTCCATTTATTTTTGCTCTGATCTTTATTATTTCCTTTCTTCTGGTAGCTGTGGGCTTCTTTTTCTCTTCTCTTTCTGTTTGCTTGAGTTGTGTAGCTAATGTTTTGATTTTATCCCTTTCTTCTTTTTTGATGTGTGCATCTATTTCTACAAATTGACTTCTGAGCACTGCCTTTGCTGTGTCCCAAAGCTTTTGGTATGATGTGTTTTCATTCTTGTTTGTTTGTAGGAATTTTTTTATTCCATCTTTGATTTCCTCTATTACCCAGTGTTTTTTAAGCAGGGTGTTATTCAGTTTTCATGTATTTGACTTTTTTCCTTGCTCTTTCTGTTATTAATTTCTATTTTGATGGCGTTGTGATCAGAGAAGATACTTTGTATTATCTGAATGTTTTGGATTTTGTTGCGGGTTGCTTTGTGGCCTAAGATGTGGTCTATTCTGCAGAACATTCCATGTGCGTTTTAAAAGAATGTGTACTTTTCTGCTGTTGGGTGGAGTGTTCTATATATATGTCTATGAGGTCAGGTTGGTTGATTGTGGCCTTTAGATCATTGTTGAATTTCTTTCTAGATGTTCTGTTCTTTACTGAGAGTGGTGTGTTGAAGTCTCCTACTGTTATGGTGGAACTGTCAGTTTCTCTTTTCAGTGCTGTTAGAGTTTGTTTTATGTATTTTTGAGCCCTGTCATTGGATGCGTAGATATTTATTATGGTTATGCCCTCATGGTGAATTCTCCCTTTAATCATTATAAAATGTCCTTCCTCGTCTTTTATAGTGGATTTTGTTTTAAAGACTATTTTATGCGAGATTGGTATTGCCACTCCTACACTTTTTTGGTAGTTGTTTGCTTGATATATTTTTTCCATCCTTTGATTTTTAATGTATTTGTATCTTTGTTTCTAAGACATGTCTCTTGTAGACAGCATACCAATGAGTCCTATTTTTTAATCCATTCTATCACCCTCTATCTCTTTATGGCTGCATTTAGGGCATTTATGTTCAGTGTAATTATTGATAGGTATGAGTTTATTGTTGTCATTTTATAGTGCTTTTTTTGTGGTGCTGACATTTTCTTTGTTCCTCTTACTCTCCTGTGCTGAACTCCTTTTGTTTGTGGATTTTTTTCCATTTCTTTTGTTTTTGTAGATTTTGTGTTTACTGAGACTTTATGTTTTTCTTCTTTATTTGATGAGTAGAGTTGTTAACTTTTTTTGTGATTACCTTGAAATTAACCCTGTCTTTCTAACTTTAAACCAGTCTTTTATTACTTAATATCACCTTGACTTCCTCTCCATTTGAAAGCTGTATACCTACAGCTTTATTCCCTCTTTTATTGTTCTGATATTGTTGTCATTTACAGATTGACCTCTCTGGTTCCCTGTTGTAAATCTTTTAGTTTTGTTTTATCCTTGAGAGTTCATTACCTAGGTTGGTGTCTGGCTGATGCTGTCTTTCATCCTAGATTCAGGTTGTTGTCTGATGTTGTTTGTTCTCTAACTGAAGGACTCCCTTTAATAATTCTTGTAAGTTTGGTTTGGTTTTTATATATTCCCTTAATTTCTGTTTATCTGGAAATGTCTTAATTTCTCCATTGTATTTGAGCAAGAGTTTTGCAGGATATATTATTCTTGGTGGGCAATTTTTTTCTTTCAAGATTTTATATATGTCATCCCATTGCCTTCTTGCCTGCATGGTTTCTGCTGAGTAATCAGAGCTTAGTCTTATTGTTTCCCTTTTGTATGTGACTTTTCATTTTTCTCGAGCTGCTCTCAGAATTCTTTCTTTGTCTTTGGTTTTAGTGAGTGTGATAATGATATGTGCTGGTGATTTTCTTTTGGGGTCTCTCCTATACGGGTTTGTTGAGCTTCTTGGATGGTCATGTTTTCATCTTTCATGATATTTGGGAAGTTTTCTGTCAGCAAATCTTTAATGATCCTCTCTGTGTTTTCCGTTTTCTCCCCGTTTTGGAACTCTGATCAGGTACAAATTTTTGCTTTTGATTGTATCCCACATCGTTCTCCAGGTTCCGTCATTTTTCTTCATTCTTTTCTCTGATTTTTTTTCCCACAAAAAGTGATGTCCAAGGATTTGTCTTTAATTTAGCTGATCCTGTCTTCCATTGTTTCAAATTTACTCCTAAAACCTTCTTTTGCCCTGTCCTTTTCTGCAATCTTGTTGTTTATATTTTGGATTTCTAATTGCTGTTTTTTGTATGATTTCTAGTTGTTTGTTTATTTTGACGTTTTGTTCCTGTATTATTTTCCTGAATTATTCCATTGTTTTGTCTGCCTTTTACATGATTTTGTCTATTTTTTTCATTATTTTTTCTGTGTTTTCCTTCATCTCTTGGAGAGCCCTGAATATTAGAGTTTTGAATTCCTTATCAGGTAGCTCCAGTGCCCTTTCTTCTTCTAGAAGGTCCAGAAGGTATTTTATTTTGTATTCATTTTGGAGCCTTCCTGTCCTGTTTTTTTTTTTAATATGTTTTGATATTGTCTGCTCTCTTCAGAACATTCAGGAAGTATTTTCTTCATTTATTGATTGTACATTTGTTTTTTTCATCCTGCTTTTTTGTTTCATTTAGTTACGTCTGAGCAGGCAGGCTGGGTGTGCTTTGTTGTTTGCTCGTCTGTGGGCACGATTCTTCTCACCACCTTGTCCAGGTGGCAGGGCTGGTCACTCAGCTATGGTGCAGCAGGGCTGGTCCCACCAGAGGACAAGGGGCCGGGATGGGTCATTTCTGGCATGCACTGGGGCAGACAGGGTGGGGCCGGGGGCAGTGCAGGGTGGGGTTCAGTGGTCCAAGCCTGTGCTGCTCAGGGGTGTGGCATAATCGTGTGGTGCAGATAGGCAGGAGGGAAGGAAAAGGATGTGATGTGTGGAGTGGGTGCTCTGTCTCCTATTGGTAGCTCCGTGAAGTTGCCTTCCTGTATTCCCTGGCCACTGTTCTTGGTGGCTGAGTTTCAAGATGGCTAGTCTGTGCCACATTAGCTGGTAGAGGACCACCACTCAGTAGCTCTCTTCGTTCTCTGTTCTCTGTCTATTTCTTTTTCCATTCAGTGCTTGGATGTGTTCTTTATCCCTTCATTTTAGGCTTAGGGTTCCAGAATTAACATTTGTATCTGTTTTTATTTAATTTTTCGGGTCTTTGCTGTAGAAGGATGGCATGGTGCTTCTGTCTGTAGTGCCATGTTGGCTCCAACTCCATGAAATTGTTTTCTTAATTTCATTTTCAGATTTTTCATTGTTAGTGTATAGAAGGAGCACTGGTGGTACAGTGGTTAAGAGCTTGGCTGTTAACCAAAATGTTAGCAGTTCGAATCCACCACCCACTCCTTGGAAACTCTATGTGGCAGTTCTACTCTGTCCTATAGGGGCACTCTGTGTCGGAATCAACTCAACGGCAACGGGTAGTGTATAAAGATATATCTGATTTTTTATATTGAGCTGCAACTTTGCTGAACTTGTTTATTACTTCTAATAGTTTTTTTCTACTAGTAGCCACAGTAATCAAGAAAATATGGCACTGGCATAAGGATAGGCATATAGATCAATGGAATAGAGACCAATAAACCCATACATTGATTTTGACCAAGATGCCAAGAGCATTTAATGGGGAAAGAATATTCCTTAGGGTTTTCTATATATAAGATCATGTCATCTGCAAATATAAGTAGTTTTATTTTTTTCTTTACAGTCTGGAAGTGTTTCATAGCTTTTTTTCCCCTAATTGCTCTGTCTACAACCTCCAGTACAATGTTGAACAGAAATGGCAAGAGGAGACATCTTTGCTTTGTTCCTGACCTTAGGGGGGAAAGTTTTCAGTCTTTCATTATTAATATGTTAGCAGTGTGTTTTTCATGGATGGCCTTTATTAGGTTGAGAAAGTTCTCCTTGATTCCTAGTTTGTTGAGCATTTTTTAAATGAAAGGCTGTTGGATTCTGTCAAATGCTTTTTCTATGTCTATTGAGTTGAAAGTGTGTTTGTTTTCATTTTATTCTACTATGGTGAATTATATTGATTAGGAGCTCTGGAAGTGCCATGGTTAAGTGCTTGGCTGCTAACCAAATTTTGGTGGTTCCAACCCTCCAGCCACTCCATCAGAGAAAGATGTGGTAGTCTGTTTCCAAAAAGATTACAGTCTTGGAAACCCTATGGGGCATTTCTACTCTGTCCTATAGGGTCGTTTTTAATTCAAATTGACTAGATGGCAACTTTTTTTTGTATTATATTGATTGATTTTTGTATTTTGAATCAACTTCGCATTCCTGGGATAAATGCACTTGGCCTTAGTGTTTAATCCTCTTTATATGCTACTGTTTGGTTTGTTAATTACTTACTTCAAGGATTTTTTGCATCTATATTCATAAGGGATATTGGTGTGTAGTTTTCTTGTCTTTCTCTGACAAGAAGTCAGAGGTGATATTGGCATTATAGAATGAGTTATGAAGTGTTCCCTCCTCTTCTATATTTTGGAAGAGTTCGAGATGAATTGGTGCTAATTCTCCTTTATATATATAGAAGAATTCACCAGTGAAACTGTCTGGTCCTGAGACTCTGTTTGCAGGAAGCTTTAAGATTACTTACTAAATCTATTTACTTCTTATGGGTCTATTCAGATTTTCTGGGTTTTTTTATTAATCAGTTTTAGTAGTTTGTGTGTGTCTAGGAATTGTCTATTTCATCTAGATTATCTAATCTGTTGGCATAAAATTCTCTGTGTATTCCCTTGTAATCCTTTTTTATTTCTGTAAGGCCAGTAGTCTGTCACCTTGTCACACGGTGGTGGCTTGCAAGTTTCTGTGATGCTGGAAGCTATACCACTGGTATTTCAAATACCAGCAGGGTCATCCATGGTGGACAGGTTTCAGCAGAGCTTCCAGACTAAGACAGACTAGGAAGAAGGATCTGGTGATCTACTTCCAAAAAAAAAAAAAAATTAGCCTGCGAAAATCTTAAGAATAGAAGCAAAACATTGTCTGACATAGTGCCAGAAGATAAGTCCTCAGGTTGGAAGGCACTCAAAGTACGACCAGGGAAGAGCTGCATCCTCAAAGTAGAGTTGAGCTTAATGACGTGAATGGAGTAAAGTTTTGGGGACCTTCACTTGCTGAAGTAGCATGACTCGAGAATAAACAGCTGCAGACATCCATTAATAATTGGAATGTGGAATATACAAAGTATGAAGCAGGGAAAGTTGGAAGTTGTCAAAAATGAAACAGAACACTTGAATATTGATATCCTAGGCATCAGTGAGCTGAAATAAACTGATATTGGCCATTTTGAAACAATCGTACAGTCTAATATGACAGGAATTACAAACTGAAAAGGAATAGCTTTGCATTCATCATCAAAAAGAACATTTCAAGATCTATCGTGAAGTACAATTCTGTTAGTGATAGGATAATAGCCATACACCTACAAGGAAAACCAGTTAATGTGACTATTAATCAAATTTATGCACCAACCACTAATACCAAAGATGAAGAAATTGAGATTTTTTTACCAACTTCTGAAGTCTGAGATTGATCAAATATGCAATCAAGATGTATTGATAATTACTGGTGATTGGAATATGAAAATTAGAAACAAAGGAGGATCGGTAGTTGGAAAATATGGTCTTGGTGATAGAAATGACACCAGATATCGCATGATAGAATTTTGCAGGACCAACAACTTATTCATTGCAAATACTTTTTTCAACAACATAAACAGCAACTATACATGTGGACCTCACTGGATGGAATACACAGGAATCAAACTGACTACATCTGTGGAAAGACACGATGGAGAAGGTCAATATCACCAGTCAGAACAAGGCCAGGGGGCAACAAGGTAAACAAACCATCAATTGCTCATACGCAAGTTCAAGTTGAAGCTGAAGAAAATTAAAACAAGTCCACAAGAGCCAAAGTACAGCTTTGAGTATATCCCATCTTAATTTTGAGACCATCTCAAGAGTAGATTTGTTGCATTGATAACAAATGACCAAAGACCAGACAAGTTGTGGAATGACATCAAGGACATCATACTTGAAGAAAACAAAGGTCATTAAAAAGACAGGAAAGAAGAGACCAAAATGGATGTCAGAAGAGACTCTGAAACTTGCTCTTGAACATAGAATAACTAAAGCAAATAGAAGAAATGATCACATAAATGAGCTGAACAGAAGATTTCAAAGGGTGTTTCGAGAAGACAAAGGTATTATAATGAAGTGTGCAAACCAAAAGGGAAGAACACGCTCAGCATTTCTGAAACTGAAAGAACTGAAGGAAAAATTCAAGCCTTGACTTGCAATATTGAAGGGTTCTATGGGCAAAATATTGAAGGACGCATGAAGCATCAAAAGTAAATAGAAGGAATACACAGAGTCACTGTACCAAAAAAAACTGGTCAATGTTCAACCACTTTAAGAGGTAGCATATGATCAAAAACTGATGGTACTGAAGAAAGACGTTTAAGCTGCGCTGAAGGCATTGGCGCAAAACAAGGCTCCAGGAATTGACGGAATGCCAATTGAGACGTTTCAACAAATGGATGCAATACTGAAGTTGCTCAATCGTCAATGCCAAGAAATTTGGAAGACAGCTACCTGGCCAACCAACTAGAAGAGATCCGTATTTGTACCCATTCCAAAGAAAGGTGATCCAGCCGAATGCGGAAATTATCAAACAATATTGTTAATATAACACACAAGTAAAATTTTGCTGAAGATAATTAAAAAATGGTTGCAGCAGTACATCGACAGGGAACTGCCAGAAATTCAAGCTGGGTACACAAGAGGATGTGAAATGAGGGATATCATTGCTGATATCAGATGGATCTTGGCTGAAAGCAGAGAATACCAAAAGATGTTTACCTGTGTTTTATTGACTATGCAAAGGCATTTGACTGTGTGGATCATAACAAATTATGGATAACATTGCAAAGAATGGGAATTCCACAGAACACTTAATTGTGCTCATGCAGAGCCTGTACATAGACCAAGATGTTTGAACAGAACAGGAGGATACTATGTGGTTTAAAATCAGAAAATATGTGCTTCAGGGTTGTATCCTTTCACCATACTTAGGCTGTATGCTGAGCAAATAATCCGAAAAGCTGGACTATACAAAGAAGAAGAGCATTAGAAGTGGAGAAAGACTCATTAACAACCTGTGATATGCAGATGACACAACCTTACTTGCTGGAAGTGAAGAGGACTAGAAAGACTACAGACTTCAGTATGGATTACACCTCAACATAAAGAAAACAAAAATCCTCAGAACTAGACCAATAAGCAACATCACAATAAATGGAGAACATATTGAAGTTGTCAAGGATTTCATTTTACTTGGATCCACAATCAACACCCATGGAAGCAGCAGTCAAGAAATCAAACAGTGTATTGCACTGGGCAAATCTGCTGCGAAAGACCTATTTCAAGTGTTAAAAAGCAAAGATGGCACTTTGAGGACTAAGGTGAGCCTGACCTAAGCCATGGTGTTTTCAGTTGCCTCATATGCATGTGAAAGCTGGACAATGAAAAAGGAAGACCGAAGAAGAATTGATGCCTTTGAATTAGGGTGTTGGCAAAGAATATTGAATATACCACGGACTGTCAGAAGAACAAAGAAACCTGTCTTGGAAGAAATACAGCCAGAATGCTCCTAAGAAGCGTCGATGGCAAGACTGCTTTGGACATGTTATCAGGCGAGACTAGTCCCTGGAGATGGATGTCATTCTTGGTAAAGTAGAGGGTCAGTGAAAAAGAGGAAGACCCTCAACGAGATGGATTGACACAGTGGCTGCAACAATAGGCTCAAACATAGCAATGATTGTGGGGATCACGCAGAGACCAGGCAGTGTGTCATTCTGTTGTGCATAGGGTCGCCATGAGTGGTTAAGCTTTAGCAGCCAATGCTTAACCACTGGACCACCAGGGCAACAATGTCAGTAGTAATATCTCATCTTTTATTCCTGATTTTAGTCATTTGAGTCTTCTTTCATCTTTTTTCTTTATGAAGCTAGCTATAGCTTTGTCAATATTGTTGATCTTCTCAAATAACCAATTTCTGGTTTCATTGATTTTCTTTATTGTTTTTCTATTCTCTAATTCATTAAGTTCTACTTACTAATCTTTATTATTTCCTTCTGCTTAGTTCAGGTTTTTTGCTTTTGTTTTTCTGGTTTCTATGGTGGAAGGTTATTAGTTTGAGATTTTTCTTCCTTTTTCAGATAGGCATTTATTGATATTAATTTTCCTCTGAGTACTGCTTTCACTGCATCCCATAAGTTTTGGTATGTTGTGTTTTTGGTTTTCGTTCATCTAAAAGTATTTTTTATTTCCCTTTTGATTTATTCTTTGGTCTTTTGGTTATTTAGGAGTATGTTGTTTAATTTACACATATTTGTATATTTTCCAAATTTCATTCCATTGTGATTGGAGAACATAGTTGGTATAATTTCAATCTTTTTAAATTTATTGAGAATTGTTTTATGTTCTAACATAGAATGTTCCATGTGTACTTGAGAAGAATGTGTATTTTCCTGTTGTTAGGTAGAGTGCTCAGTAGATGTCTGTTAGGTCTAATTGGTTTATACTGTTGCTCAATTCTTCTATTTCCTTGCTTATTTTCCTGTCTAGTTCTATTATTGAAAGTAGGGTATTGAAGACTCTAACTATTATTCTTGAATTGTCTATTTCTCATTCAATTCTGAACATACAGTTCTTGCTGTATGTATTTTTGAGACTCATGTATATAAAATATATATACCATATAAATATATATGTTATATTTTCTTGATGGATTAACCCTTCTATCATTTTATAATGTTTTTCTTTGTCTCTAATAACAATTTTAGTCTTAAATTCTATTTTTTCTGATATAAGCACAGCTGCTCCAGCTCTCCTTTGGTACTGTTTGCATGATATATCTTTTCCCATCATTTTACTTTCAACCTATTTGTGTCTTCAAATCTAAAGTGAGTTTCTTGTAGATAGCATATAGTTGGAACATATTTAAAATCCACTTTATCAATCTCTGCCCTTTAATCAAGAGGTTAATCCATATACATTTAATGTAATTACTGATAAGGAAACACTTCTGCCAGTTTCTATTTATTTTCTGTATGGCTTATGTCTTTTTTCTACAATTCCTTCATTACTGCCTTCTACTGTGTTAAATAGATATTTTCAATTGTACCATTTTAATACACTTTTTTTTTGTAAGATACATTTCTGAATTATTTTCTTAGTGGTTGCCCTGGGGATTAGAGTTAATATCTTAATTTATAACAATCTAGTTCAGATTAATACCAACTTAATGGCAAAAGTATATAAAAACTTTACTTCTGTAATGCTCCTTTCCCCCTCTTTATGCTGTTATAGTCACAAATTACAAGTCTATATATTGTGCACCCATTAGCATAAATTTGTAATTTTGGCTGTTAGCAATTATCTTAAATAAGATTTAAAAAAAAAAGAAAGTACATTTATACTATCTTTTATATTTACTTATGTAGTTACCTTATTGATATTCTTTATTTCTTTATGTGGATTTGAGTAATTTCGTTTTGTCCTTTCATTTCAGCCTGAAGAACTCCATTTAATATTTCTTGTAAAGCAGGTCTGCTAAGAATGAATGCTCTGTTTTTGTTTATCTGGGAATATCTTAATTTCCCCTTTATTTTGAAGAATAGTTTTGCTAGATACAGAATTCTTGGTTGACAGGTTTTTGCCCACCACCACCCCCAGCACATTAAATATGTTATCCCACTGCCTTCATGTCTCCATAGTCTCTGGTGAGAAATCAGCTGTTAATCTTTTTGAGAGTCCCTTGTATGTGATGAGTCACTTTCTCTTGCTGCTTTCAAGATTCTTTCTTTGTTTTTGGCTTTTGACAGTTTGATTATGATGTGTCTAGGTGTGGAACTGTTTGGTTTATCTCACTTAGAGTTTCTTGAACTTCTTGGATGTGTAGGTTAATGTTTTTCATCAAATTGGGGAGATTTCTACCATCATTTCTTCATATATTCTTTCTGCTCCTTTCTCTTTCTCCTCTCCTTCTGATACATTTGATAGTGTCCCACAGGTCTCCAAAGTTCTGTTCATTTTTCTTCATTTGTTTTTCTTTCTGTTCCTTAGACTGGTTAATCTCAACTGACTTGTCTTAAGGTTCACTGCTTCTTTCTTCTGCCTGCTCAAATCTGTGTTGAGGCTTCTAGTCTGTGGCCACTAAACAGCCCTAGCTGACACTAAATGAGCAGGGATGAATGTTCCCCACTGAGCCCTGCTCAAATTGCAGCTTCATGGGTAAAATCAATGTTACCATGTTTTTAACCATTAAGTTTTGGGGTAGTTTATCACACAGCAATAGGTAATTGGAACAGATTCAGGTATCTGAAAGAGGGGTGCTGCTGTAACAAAAATTGTAAATTATAGGGAGTGACTTGGGGTGAAATCTAAAAGAACCTTAAAGAGAGCCTCAAAGATATCCTACAAGGGTCTCAAAGATACTCTTAGTGGAAACTTCATGGTCCTTAAGGAGGTTTTTTTCATAAGAGCTTAATGGAAGGGAAGAAAATGTTATTGGAAACTAGAAAGAAGGCGATTCTTGTTATGTAGTGGTGAAAGGTTAGCCACACTCTTGCCTTTAGTGACATGGAAGTTATGGAATGTACATAATTAACTGTATGTTCTAGCTAAGATTTCCAGGTAAAGTGTTGAAGTTGCTATCTGGCTCCTTCTAGTTGCTTATAGTAAAATATGAAAGGGAGAAAAAGGTAAACAAAGAACTGTTAGATAAAAATGAACAGGGTTTTCTGGGTTGGAAAATTAAAACTGTTTCTCATGATCAGCTTTCTCAGATGACAAATGTGCTAAAATTAAGAAATGGCCTGTAGGCAGAGTTCTAAAGCAGGGTGCTCTGTGGAACACATAGTCTAAAAATGAAGCCCAGCATATGACTGTAAAACCTTTGATAAGACCTCAGAAAGATTTAAAATGGTGCCTCAAATGACAAAAGACCCTAAGGAGCTTAAGATTGTACCTCACAGATTTTCTTCATTAAACAATAGTTCTCCTAAGGTTCTCACAGTCATTGTCTCCCAGCAGTCTTATAGGAAGCCCGGTGTAGAGAAATGACTTACCTGCACAAGATTTGTGCATGTGGCTTTTGTCTAATAAATTGAATCTCCACATAGTTATATGAAATCCACAAAACTTTTTAAGAAAATCTTATTAGTAGAAGCACTGCCAGCTTGGACTGAAAGAGACAGAGACAGTATAAAATGAAAGGAGACTTTTGGAAACCTACACTACTAAGGGAAGGAAGAAGGTTGAGAAAACTACTCAGCTGCAACACTGACTTATGTGCAAGGAAGGATGACTCTTAAGTACAGAAACGATGACAAAGAGCCAGGAGCTGTGGACAATTATTCTCACATAGCAGGACTGGCTAAGCTCTAATCAAGGAACTAGTAACATGTGCCCAGATGGATTTCAGAATAGCTATGGAGCAGTAACTTCTGTGTGCCTAACGTTTTTCTCTTTTTTAGGAGGGCCTATAGCTTACCTTGCCCCACCATTGTATGTTGGGTGTATGTGTGTATGGGGGGCATATAATTTTTTTTAGTTCACAGGTCTTCAGATCAAGAACTAGACTTGAGGAGCTGTACTGTGGGAACTGGATCCAAGGAGCCTCATCTGCCTTAGGTTCATCTGATTTAGATGATAAAATCCTGGACCTTGAGCCTGACCCTGATGCTATAATTAACGTATGAGAATTTTTCAGGGGAATCTAGGGAGTGGTGGATGTGTTTTGTATGTAGGAAAAATGTAAATAATTTGTGACTATGATGGTTTTCAACATATTGTAAATTCTTTGACACTCCTTTCCTTGAATATGGCCAGTCTTAGTGACTTATTTCGAATTAATACAATAAGACAGATGTTGATTTGTGACTTCAGCTTCTGATAATAGGTTAGAAAAGATGATAAAGTTTCTACTTGGTTCTCTCTCTTGCGATACTCACTCTTGAAAAATAGCATGTTGTGAGGAATCCCAGGCTACATGGAGAGGCCACAGCCCCAGCCATGATCCCAGCTGACATAGCACATCAACTGCCATACAGGTAAGTGATAAGCCTTCAGAAAATTTCAGCCCCCAGCATTCAAGTGGCCACAGCTAATGCCAAATGGAGCAGAGGTGAGCTGTCTCTGCTAAACCCTACCCAGATTGCATATTTGTGAGTAAAATAAATATTGTCATTGCTTTTAAGCCACTATATTTTGAGGTGATTTATTATACAGCAATAGATAATTGAAACATAGCAGTATCACACAGTGGTTTTCACTTGAGTTTCCCAGATAATTAATGATGTTGAGTATCTTTTCATGTGCCAATTGACTATTTATATATCTCTTTTGTGATATATCTGTTCATATATTTTGCCTATTTTTAAATTAAGCTATTTCACTTCTATTTACCTGGAGGAGTTCTTTATTATTCTGGATTCAAGTC
>NW_004443994.1:5813995-5885340 GCF_000243295.1 Trichechus manatus latirostris
GTTTGCCTTTTCATTTTCTTAATGTTAATTTTAGAAGAGCAGTTTTTAATTCATCAATATTATTCCAGTTTGTGCTTCTTGTGTCTTAAGAAATCTTTGCCTATTTCAAGGTTATCAATATTTTCTCCTATGTTTTATAGTTTAGTTTTTACATTTAAGTCTATGATCCATTCCAAGTTAATTTTTGTGTATGGCATGAGGTAAGTGTTGACATTCTGTTTTTAAAGTAGGGATATCCATTTTTTCCAGCACCATTTGTCCTTGCCTGTTGAATTTCTTTATATCTGTGTGATCATGCGTGTCAATTCCTGGACTTGCTATTTTGTTCCATTGATTTATGTCTATCCTTAACCATACTGTCTTGATTACTGTAACTTTATAGTAAGTCTTCAAATAAGGTATGTAAGTCCTCCAACTTTAATCTTCTTTTTCAAAATTGTTTTGGCTATTCTAGGTCCTTTGTATTTCCGTATACATTTTTGAATCAGCTTGTCAGTGTCTACAAAAATAGTGCACTGGGATTTTGATTAGGGTTGCATTGAATCTACAGATCAGTTGGAGGAGAATTGACTTCTTGACAATATTGAGTCCTCTTACCCATGAGGAGCCCTGGTGGCACGGTAGTTAAGAGCTTGGCTGCTCACAACTGGAAGAATGTAATCGATGTCACTGAATTGTACGTGTAGAAACATTTGAAATGGTGTAACTTTGGCTATGTATATTTTCACCAAAAAAAGAAAAACAAAAATGTCCTCCAACGTCAAGAAAGGGGAGTGTTGACATGTCGTGGGGTTGTTATCCAATGTCATAAATATGTGTACTGACTGTTTAATGAGAAACTATTTGTTCTGTAAACCTTCATCTAAAGCACGATTTAAAAAAAAGAGCTTGGCTGCTAACCAAAAGGTCAGTAGTTTGAATCCACCAGCCACTGCTTGGAAACCCTATGGGGCAGTTCTATGCTGTCCTACAGGGCCGCTGTGTGTCAGAGTCAACTTGACAGCAGTGGGTCTTACCCATGAACATGTCTCTCAATCTATTTAAGTTTTCTTAGCAATATTTTGTAGTTTCATCGGACAGATCTTGCACATATTTTGTTAATTTTATATGATGTAATTTGAAGGTAGAGTTGTCAGGTTTTGGATGTAGGATGTAGGATGACTGTAAAGTGTTGGCCTGTGCAGCTGAAAGGATGAAGGAACCCTTAACTGAGATGAGAAGATTATGGCAATAACAGGTTTTGCGATGAAGATAAAGAGTTTGGTTTTAGCAGGATAAGTTAGAGATGCTTATTAGACATTCAAGTGGAAATGTCAAGCAGGCAGTTGGATATATGAGTCAGGACTCAGGGACAAAGTCTAGGCTGCAGATATATATTTGGGAGTCATCGGTGTACAGATGGTATTTAAAGTCATGAGACTGGATAAGGCCAGAGAGGTAGGCAATAGCTGGATTGAGTCTTGAAGTATGGAATTTTCTCTGGAAGTTCCTGGTGATTAATGATGGCTTTTAAACTGAGAAGTCACCAGATCAGGTTTCATGTTTTAGAAGGAAAACTCTAGCATCACTGTGAGAGACTGGAAGAGAGCCAGCCAGGAGGTGGATGCAGTAAGCAAAGGGAGAAAAGATAAAAATCTTTATTCAAAATAGTGGCAAGGGTAATGGAGAGATGGGCACAGCTAGAAAGAACCCTGAGGAGGATACAGGACATGGTGAACAACTGGATGTGGGGATAAGAGAAAGGGTGGAGTGGGGTGGTTAACTTGTGGGAATCTGAAACTGAATGGCTGGTGCTATTAACTAAGATGCTGTAGCAAATATAGAAAGTAAAGTGGTGGTGGTTGGTGGGGGGTGGGAGGCATGGACAAGAATATTTAATTGAACATATTAAGAAGGCTTCAGTTTCCCTACCTGAAAATGAAGGGTTTAGATTCTTCCTCAGGATTGGCAAGTGTGATTGAAGAATTGAATTTTAAATTAAATTAAAATAGCCACACGTAGCTACGGCTATCATATTGGACAGTGCAGCTCTAGACAATCTATAATGATTTTTTTCTGGGTTCAAAATGCTCCGGTTTTATAATAGTTTGATTCTATGCTTATTAACAGGTTCCACGATGCTGAATTAGTTAGGTTTCTTTTATTCACATCACTAACTTTGAAGCTCTACAGAGGAGGAAGAGCGGCAGAATTTAGTACTCTGTTAGTGGAAAGCCAAGAAAGTAGTCGCTATTTTTTGAGTAACTCCAATGTTCTATGCACTTTCTATATACTATCTTTGCTCTTCACAATGGCTTTCTAAAGGAGGGGTTATCATTCTCATTTTAAAGTTGATGAAACTGAAGGTCAGAGGGGTAACTTACAAATAAGTTGATGAGGTAATACAGTAAGAAACAGTACCAGGCATCAAACCCAAGTTTATCTGATGCCAAAGCAGAGATCTTTTCCTTCTACCATGCACTAAATTTCAAATCCGAGTTTGAAACTTGGCTCTTTCACTTAACTGATTATGACCCTAGACTAATCATTAAACTTCTAGAAATAGGCCTCAGTTTCTTACTCTGTTCATTTGTTTCTTAATCTGTAAAATCAGGAAAATAATACTCAATCATAGGAGCACTCTGAGGATGGCTGTGTATGAAAGAACTGTTAAGTGCCTTACAAATAATTAACTTTATAAAAACTATGGTAAGGAATTGGTTTGTTTCCACAGTATTTTCACACAATTTTGAGAAAATTTGATAGATTTCTCTTTTGCTTTAAAAACCATTTGCCATAGAGGCAACTCCGACTCATGGCGACCCACGTATGTCAGAACAGAACTGTGACCCATGGAGTTTTCAGTAGCTGCTTTTTTGGAAGTAGATCTCCAGGTCTTTCTCCAGAAGTACTTTGGGGTGGACTCAAACTTTCAACTTTTGAGTTAGCAGCCTAGCTTGTTAACTGTTTGCACCATCCAGGCACTCCTTTTTTGCTTTATATTCCTTAAAAGTGCTTTAGAAATACCATTTTCCTTCCCCTTAAGTCCATTAGATTATTCTTAAATTTAATACAGAGGGAAAATGATATACAGTAAAACCTGCAAAAGCCAGAAGGTGAGTAAGGTGGAAAAGAAGGAAAACTCAAATATTTTCCACTAATAGAGAGCAATAAAAAAGTGATGAGACTGCACCCTGTCAAAGGAGGAAAACTTTCGAGACCCGGAAAACAAGGCAGTCCCGTCAAGTTCCGGCTCTCACAGGTTTCACTGTTTTACTCAATTTTTCTTTCAAATGTCAACCCGTCCTTCCTCCTGTGTTTACAACCAAAAAGTATTCTCCATTTATTATCTTCTATGGCTTTTTAAGGTCTGTTAGCGAACTCGGAAAGCTGGTCTCCAATGGCCCAAAAATCGTGGTTGAGCACTGGCAGGAGTAACTCGCCATGGCCCTGCTCAGACACTGAGTCCACATCCCATGTGTACCCAGGGGTGGGGCAGGGCAGGCTGGCACAGCCAGGCCAACAACACTGGCTTTTTCACACCCATTGGCTCGTCTGTTGTGGGGTGGTGGGGGCCCAGTGGATGCCATCATGGGTCCAGGTTGCCTTGTGAAAACTCCACAGCTAAGGAGATTTTGTGCCATCAGTCTAGGAAGCCAGACTGAATCTCACTCTTCTTGATCTTCTCTACAGTTAGCTTTCTTCTGATTCTTCTTAAAAATGGAAAACACTGGTGTGAAATTCCTTCTGGGCTGGCAGAAAATGCCTGCTTAACTAAACTTGCTTTCTCTTCAAACTTGTTATTTTCTCAAATCATCCCTCCAAAATATGGAGAGTATTTTGGATTGAAAGTCCATAGGTACTTAAAGATAAGGGAGTTGACTACAGTGGGTACAGTAAGAAACAGTACCAGGCATCAAACCCAGGTTTGTCTGATGCCAAAGCAGAGATCTTTTCCTTCCACCATGCGCTAAATTTTAAATCTGAGTTTGAAAATGATTTTGAATTATTGTATTTCTAGCACTCTAGCCAAAGGATAATTTAGTGTGCTTTTTACATATTTTACAAATTTACCTCGTTTCTAACAGTTTTTGTTTTTATTACATTGAACTATATAACATTACCATTTTTGTAGGTCAAAGATATTTGAATATCAGGAATTTCGTATGATTCCACCTAATTACATTGTGAAGAAGAAGTGACTTTCTTTCTTTAGATAAATGGTTAATATTTGGTGGAAACAGTTTACTTCTATCTTTCTACTTCTGTTTCTTCTCTTTCACAGGAAAACTTGAAGAATATTGATGCTTTTTCCCTGGTCATCCTCAATTTAATATTTAATTTTTATAAGATCTCCCTGCCCCTTTCCTTGCCTCACTCCATAGTAGTGTAACAATTATTTCAATCTCTCAAATAGTTTACAAACGAGTTTCTAGTTGTTACAAAAATGCTGTCAAATCATGGCACTTCCAAACCTACAAAGGCTATAGCCACCACTGAGAGTAAGCAGTTGTATTCTTTCTTTTCCCTCGTGAGCTTAGATGTTTAAGAAAGTCCTTTATAAACTAAAATAAGCTAGCATCCACCTTCCTTCCGGAGGATACAAGTGCTCTTCTTTTGTTCTTTATATAGTGCCATCTGGTGGTCTACAACAAACCATGCCTCCTACTCTGGCTTCCATTTGTAAAACTTGGCATCTGAGGGAAATACAGCAGAACTGTGGCTCCAGACTCTGCTCTCCCAGTGTTTGGAGATCACCTGTCTACGGCTACAAACCCTGGAAGTGGCTCAGTCCTACTATGCATTCCAGAATTTGGAATGTGAGGCAATGCCCTTTGTGTAATGTGAGGCCATGACATTGAGCATATTTCTATGTATGTCTGATTCTTTATAAAGCTCTTCATTTCCTAACAGCATCCACTAAAGACCTGCCAGGGACAGACGTCCTAGAGGAACACCTAAGCCTCCCTTGCCACCAAGGAAAGCCCCTGCTTTGCTACATGTCAGATTCAGAGTTTGTTGGTAATACTGTAGCTTGAATCAGGAAGATCCATTATCAGCCTCCATTACTGAACTTGCTTCATCCACATATGGAGCTTAGACAATTCTAGATGTCAAAGGCACCTTCATTATTTTCTAGTACTACAGTGTGGGTCGAGCTGAAGTCTATAGAAAGGTTTCCTGTGAGGCTTGAGAATAATAACAACATAATTCATGACTCATTTTCTACCATATATTTTTTTTTCTTTACGTCAGAGGAGGATCAAAAGTGATGTAAGACCAACGATCAGGAGGCCCTCTGTATAATTCATCATTTCTTCTTTAGGTAGCTACACAGACTGTGGTCTTAGTTGTTGATTAGCATTTGCTTTCCTCCTCCTGCTTCTCCCTTCTCCTCGCTGCCCTCTTCTACCCTCAATACTGTCACCTTGCCAGTGACTCAGGTCAGCCAATTCAGAATCAGCCAATGAATCTCATTCTTTAGCCAATAGCAATGCAGGTCAACAAGGTTAACTCACAGCAATTAAGAAAATTAGATCAGGTTGTCGTTAACTGTTATTGTCAGGGAGATTCAGTGAAGAAATAAATCTTGAGTATGACCTTGAATGTGCAGGTTGTACATGAGATTAGTAAAATTAATTGACTGAGAAATAAGTTCCTCAAGTGTAATGAGCTGATTTATTTACATTAAATAACTAGCCAAAAAAACAAAACCTAACAACAACAAAAAATTAGGACTACCATGACTTTATTTGGGCTTATATTCTCTCACAATGGTTAAATGAGAGAAAATAAGAATTTCCTATAGTCTCAATATGGGTTAGGGTTTCTAACCCCTGCCCAGCATAAGTTAAATACTAATGGAGAGATTTGGTCTTATCCATCTTGACAGACTCCTTAATGTTTCACCCACAGAAAACACCTATTACACACTTACTGAAGAAATACATACTAATCATTTGTAGAGGCTCTGAGACTGGACAATGATTGTGCAATGGGAAGGACATGTATTTAGGAGTCAGGTGATGAATATTCAAGATCCAGCTCCACCATGTATGAATCACTTGACACTGGGGAAGTGACTAGCTCTGTGAGCCTCACTTTCCTGACCTCTCTGAGGATTGTTGTGAAGATCAGTGAACAAATACGTGAAAGTTCATTGTAAAGGGCAGTGTAAGTGTTGTTGAGCATGAACATTATCAGTCGTTTAATATAAATATTCACCATACCATTATGGAAATGGCCAAAAATCCATTGCTTTCTCCTCTGAGGCAGGGGAGGTTTATGGCAAGGTGCCAAATAATTTTGTCTTTTAAATACAGAGAGCAGAATTGCATAAGCAAGGGTGAAGGCAACTGGAGATTCCAGCCCTTACACAAGATTTGATTTATGAGCAGGAGCCCAGGCCATTGGGCATTCTGGCATTGGGAAAGTTAATCACCATTTTGTTTCCTTTACAGAAGGAAAATATAAGATATGTGTGTGCTGGGGTTACAAAGAGGGTGCAGGTCTGGAGGTGGGCCACAGACTGATATGTTAATGTAACAGTTCTACAGTTTCCAAAATAAGCAAAGGGAGGGATTCTGGAACTGCTGTGAAATGTGTGTTTTTCAGCCAGGCTTTTATCTCATGGTAAGGAGTGTGTCTCAGTGTGCTGTCAGCCCTCTAAACACCAAAATACTAAGACCCAAAACAAAACATCTCGAAACTATTTTTCTATTCGGAAGGTTGCTCCTAAGTATCAGTTCTTCTGTTGACCTGTAAACTGATTTCATTTTCGGTTTAAAACGATCAGAACATAAAAGGGCCAGGGTGATATGAAGAAAAATAGCTACACTATGAGTGAATCTTTTGAAAAATCATCATCTTTGGGGTTTAAAAATCATAGCTCTCAGAGTAAGAAGCCATGTGTCCGGTTCGCTTTTACTGTTTGTCACTGGTGGGAGAGAGACGTTCTGCTTAGTTAGGGCAGTGGTGGTGCTCAACAGTCAGAGTGATGCTGCTGAACGTCTGTGCTCTGTCTGCACCTGACACAGGCCCAGTGGTGTGCTGCCGCTGGCTTCCAGTGGCTAGAGAGCGGGGATGATGGGCATCTCTTCCCAGCTCCGCCTTCAGCGATGTTATTTCGGTAGGTTAAAATTGACCACGGTGAAAGCATTTACATGGAATGTAAATTGGCAAATGCTACAAACCAGGTACTCCTCCCTACCCTTGCTCGGAAAACCAGCTGTTAAACGTTTACTAGCACACCATGGCATAGGACTGAAACTTCTTGACTATGTTCTTCTTACTGCTGTTGAGTCTGTGATTCTAAAGAGGGTTTGGTTCTTAATAGGCTGTTTGAATAAAGTCTAAATCCTAACGGAAAATGCACTATCTTCCTGGATCTATACCAGAAGAGTGAAACAGTTCACCGGTAATCTCAGTCAGGCACCCAAGTTCTCAGGATCCTAGTTCCCCAGAATCCAAGCCCTCGGTGGAATATACCTGGCATTGGTCTAATGCCCTGGCATTCTGAGCGTCTTTAAGACAGCCTGAATCTTCTGGAAGTCAAAGGCTGTTCTATGAAAAGGAGACCGTTTTATAAAAAAAAAAGAAATCCCACTGATGCCAAGTGTTTGAAAATTCTCTCCAGGAGAAGGCTGTTCCAAAAACTAGGTACAAATCAGAGATGACAATGAGAATGGAACTCAATTCAAAATTGTGTCAACTGACAAAACGTAGACTCTTTTGCTATCCAAAAGCAGTTAGAACATCTCCAGAGAGTTTAACCTGCTGAATCCTGTCATTATGTTGATACACACGTCTCTTTTATTTTTGTGGTTATGGGTTTTTGTGCTTCTTTCTTGTGTGATCCTGTGTTTGTGCTGATTATTCTCAAGGCCAGAGACTTCCTCCTAATTTCTGTAACTCATCACGTCTCACTATGGGACCACCCATGTCACAGATAGACAGTGAATGTTCTTGGGGATAGTAATGAGTTTTTAAAAGACTTCCACAGAATAAGACTCACTCTGTAACCAACTTCAATTAACGATAGCCTTCCTCACTCTTAGCCCAAATCCCTCAAACTAAAGCTTATGTCCATTTCCTATTGTTTTGAACTCAGGGGACATAGAGAACAGCTGGTCACCATCTTCAAAATAATGATCCTTCATATTTGGAAGGGCCTTACATCCAAGACAAAAGCTCAGAGACCAGTATTAGGCTGAATAGGCTTTATTCTTTAAAAATGTTAAACTGCCATCATCCAGCCTACTTCCACTAGACTTTTAAATGAGTTTATGAATTTTTTTTTCCTAGACCAATTTCAGCAGTTTTTCCAGGCTAGATTTATAAGCCCAAGTGACTAGGCACTGGAGAATATCAGCATTATATTCTTTCTAGTTTTCATTCTGCAGTCTTCATTCATCTCATTACCCCAGACAGTTATAGTGGTTCCATTATCATTTGGCTCAATAATTTGGGTCGATTCTTAGAAACACAGTATGAGACATGTTATCAATGCCTGTAGGTCTGAAGAATTCCAGCTCAGGTAGGCCTTCCCCAGAATTTCATATTATTTCTTACCTTATTAGTCACAGAGTCCACTCTGGTTTCCAACGAACAGTTTATATGAAATAAATTAACATTAAAATTTATTAATATTTCCTGCTTTTCTCATATCATTTTGAACTTTCTTCTTCTTATTTATAAGGAGACAATATCCTTCCTCTCTTGAGTGTACTGTGTCTAAAGAATGCTGTTTCTATCTTCTTTTACTTCCATCAATTACAGCTCAGTTCTTGAGTAAAGTTTTCTCATTTATCCCAACAGAGGCTCATAATTTTATACAACTTTGTGAGGAAAAATGGTTAATTTTACTTTTTTCCCTATTTCCACATAATGCTCCTTCTTTAGCATCTGTTTTTGTCAGAAAGAGCATCATAGATCATTCAAAATACTTCTTGAATATTAGCTAAGTATCTGTAGATTTGTGGTGCTTTTTAAAGAACAGAACAGATAATTACAGTCTCCTTTCTCTCTAAAAGCCAATGAAATATTTAGCAGTCTGAGGAATGCCAAAGACTTACTAAAGACAGAATACTTTCCATTTTTAGCCAATCATACTGTTTCTCCTGAAGTATAAAATACTTCCAAAATAATACAGAATAAAAGAGGTCCAGTAGACTATCTCAGAGAGACCTGGAAAGACTGGATATGATTGCCTTTATTCTGGAACATGCCTGAAATCACAGTTTAAGGCATATACTAAAAAGTCAAAACCTGAGAGGAATTTCTATTGAGTAGAGCTCATTTGGCACACTCTTCCCAGAAGGCTGTGACAGAGAACAGAAACAAATTTTTGTAGCTCTCTGCTCAAACCCCGGTGTTTGTGGGGTCAGATACGTAATCAGAAACAGTAGCTTCGTTTTTTGTTTTTTTTTTAACGTCTGTATTCTACTAGAAGGATGAATTTTTAAAGTGTATCTAACTGGATTTTCAATTTAAGCTGAAATTGGTAATTTTTAAAAAAAACTAGTGGCTTATGACAAAGGAAACAATATTGGTGAATGTTTATAGGCCTAACTAGAAAACTGCTATTTTAATAATTTCCACAAGATAGTTTACATAATATAAGATTAGGGTCATATTCAGCCTTTGTTATGAGAAGATGATGTGCTCATGTTAAGCAAAGTTGGAGCATCCCACTGGGTTATGTGTCATTCAGTGAGATGTGCTCTCTGAGTCAGGGGCCAGATGGCGGATGCAGAAGTCTTTTGCTAGAATACATCTCTATAGAGGATGACGTCGCATTGGACTTGGTGACTAGGCTGACACTGAATGCAACTCAGTCACGGTATTTAAATCACATTAAGACTCTCTTTTATTTATGGCTTGCCTTGTGATTTCATCTGGCTTTGTGTTTAATTGCTAGCCTCCTTGTGGCGATATGATGTGGTATCAGTTCTGCCTTTTATCCTTGCATCCCTTTCAGAGTACAGAGGTTCCAGAAAAAGTCATTGTGTTACATAAACCAATTATAATTAAGTTTAATTAAAAAGGCACCTTACTCTTTAGATGCTATTTTTCATTATTCTTGATACTGTTCCGACCAATCATATTAGTGTTATTAGTGTTTACTAGTGTTAGTGTGGAATTTTAGAAGCAGAGGACAAGCGATCATGTAGTCCTAGTTACAGGGAAACTAAAATCCGTATGAATTCAGGGTCTTGTGCTGGACTAAAGTAGGGAACAGTCCAACCCTAGAGATTAAGTTCTGATACCTGGTTTTCTTTCCACTACTCCCCCATCTTCCTTCTGATAACACTCACTAGACTTTAAATTTGCCTTCATCATTGTTGCCGTTATTATCATATCACCACCATCAAATCACCACAGTGGGAAATACTATCCTGTTGTTTTTTTTTAAAAAAAAAACATGGAAAAAGGTCTTCTATCTGCTTAATTTTCTTCTTCCTTATGGTCAGGGGAAAGTTGTATTTATTCTGTAAAAGGAAAAGTCAACTGAACTTGTATTTATCATTTGGGTGCTTCCAACAGTGTCATAATATCCATGAAGTAGCTGCATGAGAATCAGCGACAATGACAGAGCTATTCCTGAAGCCTCCTTTTTTGTTTCATCAGTCTTCACAAATGTTTTCCTAGAACACCTCCCTCTTACTCAGCTCTAGTACATAAGTAAGCAACGTTTGTTGTTTTTTCTCCTGGCTAGCTCTTCATGCATGTCTACTAGCTTGAGTCAGAAACTGCTCTGAAGGAAGGCTCCTTCCTTACATCTCTTAGCGCTAGTTCCAGTCTCTCTGATCGCCACCTTCAGAAATCAGACTCTTAAACGTGTCCGGCCTTGCCAAACCTTTCATCATATTCTCTACACCTCCTACTCAATACATAATCCCTCTGGCGTATTTCCTAGTTGTATGACTCATACTTTGTCCTCATCCATACTACTGGCATCAACCTGAGGAATCTGTTATAAAGATTCATATTTACATTCAACACACATAAAAAGCCTTCCTGCAGTAACTGGCAACATCCAACAGGGTACAACTGGATTCATCACAGCAAGACCTCTGACTACAGGTTCTTAAATTATATTCTTGGTCTTAGCAATTCTTGATAACACTGCTCTTCAAGGCAGTAATATGAAAATATTTTATTTACTAAAAACGATTAAGGCAAGTATCTAGTAAGAGGGACCAACTCACTCAAAAGCATATAGGACTTAAAACTCTTAAGCCAAATCTCTACCAATAAGTTATACATATTCTTTAGGAATAAGAGATAAATGTTTCAGATATTACTCCTTAAAGGACCTATGGAGTTTGTTCATTAAGTTTAGGCCAGTTTGGCAAAATTATTCAGCCTTTTTTTTTTTTTTTTTAAGAAGTAAAACTTTCATAGTGGAAAGCAATCACTTGAGAAATGGTTGGATTTTCATTGCATCATGGCAGTTTGTAGGTCAATTATTTTTCATTCTCTTTTAGTTTTCATATTAATGTCAGTTCCTCTTGGACAAATTAGACCTTTCCTTGTCAATTAATAAAATTTCAACATTTTTCAAAAACTGAATGTAATTAAGACGTGTAGATACAGGAAGGCAGAACTGTAATGGGGTGGGGATGGGGATAACAACATGACTGGGAAAAGCAAGCTTGCCTGCTATTTTATAAATGGGAGTTAAAATGATCTGTGACATGAGGATAACTTTCAAGAAGAAACACCAACAAAATCAAACAAAATATAAATAACAAAACACTAACAATTCACCTGTAGTGGTTATGGAGATTGACTCCACAACTTGTTTCACCCCAGGAAAGGGATAAGCCAACCATAGTAATCCTGTTCCCCCCGTCCGTTACTGTTTAGGAAGGGGTATGTGACCCCCCGTCTGCCAACAAGAATGGGGGAAATCGCTAGGATGATTCTGAGACTGCTTCCTTGCTCTCGAAACTTAAAAATTTGATCTTGAGGACTTACTATTTAAAAATGGTTAATCAGTAATTATTCACAAAATATCCATACTATATGTTTAACTGAATCTCACCTCTCTCCAAAGAGGAATGTAACAAAGAATGTAAAATAAATATAAGAAAGAAGTAATAAATAGTAATGGATTATACATAACTCTTTAAATTCTCTGGGAATATGTCAGATTAGATTCTAAAGAAAATAATTCCAATTCAAAGGTTTTTAAATTCTAATCTTTCAGTCAGTTTTTCTTTTTTCATAAAAGTACAAGGTCCCTAATTTTTTTTTTTTTTTTAATCTACCATGTGTGACACCACAGATTCTAAAGTAGCAACTGCAGATGGGACGATTCAGACAATCTTGCTTATTACTAATCTGATTCAACCCAGGGATTCTTTTATTCTGAACTAGAGGTTCAGGGTAAAGAACCTTGTATACAACTCCTTTTCCCTGTATCCCACTCTGGTTCCTGTTTGGCCTATGTGGTAGGGACAGGAGGCAGAGTTTGAGCTTCTACCAAAAGCGAGAGGCAAAAACGGTCAAGTTCAAAGAGACCTCAGCCTAAAAGTAATCACTTTCAACTTTCTGGTTACATGAAAAATGCCACCCTACACCACCACGGCCTAACAGCAGAACCTATTAGCATTAGTCCTGGTGAAGAATGAGGGTAGGGTATACTTATTCCTGGAAACTGGAGAGTGCCACTAACGTGTCTGCAAGAGAACTGAGTTTCAGAACACACCATGCTCATGATCGTAATAGTTAAGAGCATAGGCTCTGATTCCAGACTGCCTGGATTTGAATTCGGCTTCATCATTTACCAGCTGTAACCTTGAGAAAGTGGCTCTTCCTAATTTTTCTCACTGTAAAAGCTATTTTCTACTCCTTTGGACTGCTATGAGAATAAAATAAGATTAACGTAAGTAAATAATTTGGAACTGTGCCTGGCACATACCAAGTGCTCAATAATATCTTGACAAAGAGTTTTGCTTTAAAAGGAAAAGGAAATGCGTAGTAGCTGGCAACAACAGTAAGGGCCAAAAGAGAGTTTTTTGTTGTTTTCCTAAGATGTGAGAAACAACATTGTTAAGTGGAGAATTGATTTAATTGGGGTTGGGAATTTACCAAGAGAGTACGCAAAGTGGAAGGGGATCAAGATACGAGTGGTCACAAGGGAGTGGTCTTGACAAAGGACTGATGAGTGTAATGTGGGTAAGCAGATAATGGAAAACATGACGGGGCTGAAAGTGAAAAAGTGGTAAGAACAATGGATTATAGGCCTTGGTCGGATAGCGTTGCTCTGCCAATCTTTTTTTACATGTTGCTGTAAAAAAAAATTAGCATATTGTGCTTACAAAACTACCTCACGGAGGGGAGGGAGTGGTTGGCAAACATAGAAGGCGTGTTATTTTCGTAAAAAAACACGCCACTTAAGGTTGTAAGAGTGAATAAAATTAGAAGATAGAAAGTGGTAATTCAGAGTAGGAATATTAAAACTGAGAATAAAGATGGGGCTGCAGTTTGGGATACAGACAAGGTTTAGGGCATGATTATGAGAGTAAGAGGCTGAGGTAGGGTGAAGGATAAATTCGCTGGAGAGATGATCTTACATGCTTTACAATGACATAGAGGCCCTATGTGACACAGCTCTGCATTACTTCTGACTTTATCTACTTTTCCCCTTGCTTTCTCCTTTCTCCAGTCATAATGGCCTTCTTGCTGTTCCTTCAGCACGCCAACCATGCTCCTGCTTTATAATCTTTGCTTTTGTCATTCCCTCTATTACACTTTTTGCCAAGATAATTACATGGCTAACTACCTCAATTTCTTGGGAATTCGCTCCAATGTCCCTTTGGACATTGGGATTGCCCAAAAGTCTATGGACATTTGAAATCTTCAAAATTTAGGACAGGGGTAGTGTTGTAGACAGAGACCAGAAACTAAAAATCTTCAGGGCTTTGGCATACTGGGGAATTGTTAGATAACCGCAACAAGGAGGAGCAGTGAGTGTTATAGTCTGGTAGCATGAGCTTCAAAGCTAAGGATTTTTACAGAGGAGGGAGAAGAGACTGGAAATTACAATGAAAAACAAACAGGACCAGACATTTCTTCCGTCTGAAGAGTTCAAAAAAAGTTTATTAAAGTTATTTGTAGATCTTACATGAAATGAGCCCCAGATGAATCTATTCGCTGATATTTGTAAATGCTTCATTTTGCTTGTGTTTTTAGGCAGTTCAGTAGATCATCCAGAAAATGGATCATGAGAATAAAATAAAATGCACTCTTGTGCCAGAATTACCATTTAAAACCCTTTGGTTTTAGCTGTAAATACGGGAGGAAGTAGCTTCCCTTTAGACTATGTGTGCCCAACACCACAAAGCAGACTGTGTACTCTACTCAAGTCCCCAGTCATCTATTCAAACAGCCACATTAGCTTTGGTCTTAAAGGGCATTTGCCTGCTGTGTCAGAGGAGGAAATATGACAGTAGCAGATGTCTAATAGAGAAGACGAATCTTTAATTTTATATGTGAGAGAACATAGGTTTCTTCCACCTTCCCAGTGAATGGTCTTAAGTCCTTACAGGCAGTCCCCGGGTTACGAATGAGATCCGTTCCAAAGTCTCTCTTTGTAAGTCAGAACAGGTACATACAGTTCTTATTTATCATCAGTTAATTAAATGTTTGTCTTAGTATATTTTACCTTTCTATGCATACAAAACACTTAATACTTCCAAACTGTGCAGCGTTTTCATAAGTGTCACAAAGAAACGTGTGCATTCGTTATTACAAACCATTGTCTGTATTTAACTCAAATTTTTAACAGAACAGGCTTTATGGCAGTTCATTCTTAAGTATGAGTTGTCTGTAAAGTCAGATGTTTTCTAACCCAGCGACTGCCTGTATAGTACCGACCTTCTGAGTGAGAAGAGGTCTCATGAAACTATGATCCATAATCTATGGACCTCTCCAAGAGCTTGAATATATACTGTACGACAGCAGGAGTCTGAAAAAACTATGTTCACACAATATTTTTCACCTCTGGTAAGTAATGTTTTAGTTCTGAAATGGGACCATGACAGACATTTTGAATTAGCAGCTTGGCCATCTTGAGGAAAGAGAAATGAATAGCTACAAAGGCCACCTGTTAAAACAAACTAATAAAAAATTTAAAAAGCAGAATACAAAACTTAAATCAGAGGTTCGGAAATTTGTTCCTTTTAATCACTCTACTATGTTTTAGGTTAAAATCTAAAAAATACGCTCATTCCTTATCTACTTTTATGCGTTTTCATGAACTATATATCTAATGACTGCAGTCAGTAGAAACAAAGCATTGTTCTGATTCTTTAAAAGGACTGACTTATAAGTTATTATCAGAAAGATAGATCGAGGCAATTAAAAAGAACACTGCTTTGAAGCATAACTACCATGTCTTTATAACATAATTTCATAATGGTTTAGGGCTAATTACAAAAAGACAAAGGGATGAAAAAGCATAAAGGAAAAGTTAAGAGACACAGAAGATAGATTCAGAAGTTCTAACATCTACCCAAAAGAAGTTCCACAAGAAGAAACAACAGAGAATTAAAAGAAATAAGCAAATAATAAACATAAAAATCCCAGAACTGAGAACAAACATCAGTTCTCAAGTTGAAAGGGTCTACAAACTGATGAATAGGATGAATTAAAAAAAAGGACACATACTGGTGAACTTTCAGAACATTAAGGACAAAAAGATAATCTTAACATTTCCACAGAGAGGAAAAAAAAAGATTGACAAAGGAATTAGACCAGATTGACACTAGAAAATCGACAACACTGGATATAAAAGGATAATGGAACATATCTTCAAGGGTCTATAGGAAAAACTATTCTACCCTCAAACTGGAAATAAATACATCTTCAGATGTGCAAAGTCTCAAGAAAGCTTAGCGCCCGTAAGTCCCTTCTGGGGAAAAAAAAAAAACGACCAAAAGAAAGGTATGCATATATAAAACCATGGTGGACAAATAAATCTGTAAAAATTTAAGAGTTAAAAAGTAATGATTGAAAAAAATAATATGTAAGCTAAATTTCAGGTGATTAAAAAATATGGAAGGTTGCTGAATGGGAGGAAAGTAAAGCATGCTAAGGTTCGTGTGTTTTTGGAGGAAAAAATACGGATATTGACTGAAGTAGATGCTAAATAAAATTTGTTGAAAGCTTTAAGGGTGAGGGCATTATCGGAACATGGGTGATTTCAAAAGAGCTCCCTTTATCTCCACTCCCAACACTAAGCTTTTAGCTTCTTCTAAGGCAAACTGCTGCTGGGACTTAAAACAGCCAACTGATGTAAGTGTGCTGTAGGGGTCTGCTGGGATCTTGTTAGAAAAAAAGAGAACTGGTATGGAACTTTCTTCTACATGTGTTGAAGCTCAGGGATGAGGATTAGAAGGTGGTGGACCCCAGGGAGAGCTTGACTGTCAGGAATCTTTGGGTTCCAGGGAAGAAAGTCAACTCTGGCCCACACTAAGTGTACTGGGTCTCCCTAAGGCCAAAAAAGAATTTATTGGGTAGACTGTGTTCTCCATGCCTTTGAGGCTGAGAGAATCCAGTGAGCTCAGGAAGAAGAGGGAGACCCTTCAGGCACCTCAGCAAGGATTGCCACTTCACTCTTCACTGCCTGGGGATATCCCAACAAACAGACTTGAACTCATCTGAGGTGAGCCAGCAACCAGAGAAATATAATCAGAACATGTACTCAGGAAAATAGAGATGCTAGAGAAGAAAGATGAAAATATGAATAAGAACATTTAAGGAAATTCAAGTATAGCACATGTACACATACTGCCTTCTCCATAAAAAAAACCAAACCCGTTGCTGTGGATTCAAACTGCCAACCTTTTAGTTAGCAGTCGATCTCTTAACCACTGCGCCACCAGGACTCTGTGCACACCCACACACTTCTAAAAGGTTAATAACCATATTTTTGAAGGATGGTCACTGTTAGTCCCATCGTTAGTAGCCTGTAAGATTTAAGTGCAAGAAATACCTCAAAGTACAAAGCAGACATACATAAATGAAAATCATGAGGGAAAATATTTGAAGACTATATTGAGGAAATCTAACATGCAGTTAATGGGAGTTCTGGAAGGAGAAAAAAGAACAAATAGAAACAATAAAAATATTCAATAAAAGAAGAGAATTCTACCTGAGTTAGAAAAGAATGGAGTCTGCTCATTAAGTCCGGACTGGGCTAATAAAAAAAAGCACATATTTAGGCATGCCTTGGTAAAATTCCTGAACTCTAAGGATAACCAGAAAATCTTATAAACATCCAGACAGAAAGACCGAATTACAAGGAAAAATATCAGACTGGTAATGAAACAGCCAGTCTATGCACCCTGAGAGAAAAGGACTGTCTCCAAGGATCCTTTACCACTCAGTCAATTTATTTTCCACCTTTCAGGGTAAAGATAAAACAATAAACCAGAAAACAGATCTCAAGGTAGGAGAAAAGGAAACATCAGTTAGCAGTGTAAAATTAAAGTAAATGAGGACAGACATCTCAGGATTGTGAAAACAGGGATTTAAAGCTTTTCAAATAGAAGAGAAGATTAGTAAAACTATTCTAATGATCTCTCTGTGGGAGAGCAATAAAGAAGGTAAGGTGTATTCTAAAGAGGGAGAGGGAACTCTGCCAGTTATCAGAACACAGAATAAAAAAAAAAAAAAAAAAACTTGTGTAATCAAGTAAGTATGGTATTTATTTAGAAAAAGACAAAAAGAAAAGCTGAACAAAATAGAGATTGCAGACACAGACCAAAGGATACATGAGAATTTGATATGTGACAAAGGTAGTGGTTCAATTCTGTTGGACAAGGAAGATTGTTAGTACAGCTGGTTATCCATTTGGAAGAAGAGAGAAATAGACTCCTATGCTAACACAGCAAAAGTGACTTTCAAGTGAATTACAGGTTTAATTTGAAAAAAAAAACATTGCAAGAAAATCTAGTAAACTACATCTATTATCTAAGGAAAGAGATATTTTTCTTTGCCTTACATGATCCTATACAGATATCTGTCTATGTATAAAAACCTAAGGAAACTAATCAATACATCCAATAAAAGATGGGAAAGGAAAAGAAACATTAAGGACAATATAGAGAAAGTATAATATAATATGGGCAAGTGTAAATCCAAACATTACATGAGCAACAAAATAGGAATGGTTACATTCACCTGCTCATCTTAAACTGGGTGAAAATAGTCACAAATATGCCACTGACAAATGGTAAACCTGAAATAAACTGACACTAGAGAGGAAGAAAAAAATTATCAGGTAAATAGCAAAAATTTAAGACAGGTTTTTTTGGCATTTGAAAAATTGAACAATCCACCAAATAGATTGAATAGTCATGATTTTTTTATATTTCATACTTTTCACAGAAGCTGACAGGTTAAGTAGAAAGTATATGAGTAAGATATAGATAATTTCAATAGAATCATTTAAATCTTGATCATATGTATGTATATACTATATATATATACACACATACATACATACACACACATATATACATACACACACATATATACATACATATGTATATATAAATAAACTTTATACCCCCCAAAGCGAAGATTACTCATTGTTTTCAAACACAATGAGACATTAACAAATTAACAAGTAACTAAATATCTTAAGGCCAGAGAGAAAATTTCAACAAATTCCCAAAAGGCAAAAATTGGTTAAAAAGGAAATAGAAATTGAAATGCAAGCTAATCAACAAATGACAACAATAGCTCTATATACACCCATGGGATGTGGTCAAATTGATACGCACAGAAAAACATGTAGCCTCACATGTACACATTAGAAAACCAGAAAGGCTGAACATAAACTAAGCTTTAAGTCTTGGAAGCTAGAAAAGTAGTTGATGAATACCAAGAACAGGCCTTGAAAAGACCACAGATAAAAACTTCAGTGAGTTTAATTAAAAAGGAAAAAAAAGACAAGCTAGTATCAAAGAGGAAATAGTAACAGTATGGAGATTAAATAATTTGTGAGGGAATATTATGTACAAATTATACCAAAAAGTTTGAAAATCTAGAAGAAACAGATACTCTTCTAGGAAAAAAATTATCTCAGCGATCTAAGATGGTTTAATGTTTACAAGTCAATTAATGCTGTTTTTATTACATCAACAGATTAAAGAAGTATCATTTGACAATCTCAACAGAGGAGTAGTTCTTAAAATTTATAGTCCATTTCTTATTAAAAACAAATAAATAAAAACTCTTATCCAATGAGAAAAAAGCTGTATCTAATTTGATAAACTGTTCATAAGAAACTTTCAACAAAATCACGGTTAATGACAAAACAGTAGAAACATCCTCATTAAGATAAGGAGCAAGAAAGGAATGCCAGCTATCAATCTTGTACTGGAGATCCCTGATAATGTAAGAACATAAGAAAAAGAAAAGGTATAAATACTGGAAAGCAAAAGACAAAAATGGCATAATTTAAAGATGGTATTATTGGCTACTTAATAATTACAAGGGAAATGACTAAAAATTTTTAGAATAAGAGAGTTCAACAAGGTGAAAGGGTATAAATAAGACTAAAAAAATCAGTAGTTTTCCTTTATGTCAGCAATATTCAGTTAGAAAATTATGGGAAAAATCCATTCACAGTATCAATAACTACTACTATATAAATAAATTTAAAAAGGTGCAATTCTATATAAACAAAACTATAAGATTTTCCTGTAAGACATAAAAGACCAAGATAAATGCAAAAACATAGTATGTTTCTCAATAGGAAGACTCATATTTTCCCATTTTCCTCAAATTATAAATTCACTGCAGTCCGAAGCAAAATCTCAGGATGTTAAAATGGAACTTGGCAAACTAATTCTCAAATACACCTGGAAGAAATAATACTCAAGTAATAAGCCACATTTTATTCTTAAAAAAGAAAAATAACGGGAATGTGCCCTACAAGGTTATTTGAATTTGTTTTAAAATAAAAGGTCATTCATTTAGTCATTCAGTAAGTCTCTTACTGGTTGTATACTATATGCCTGAACTCTTCTAAGAATACAGAAGTAAACAAAACAAAATCCTTGCTCTTTCAGAAATTTATATAAGGACTTCTGATTCTGGTAATGGTGGGATAGATAATTTGAATAATTTCTCTCTCACTGAGGTCAACTAAAAAGGCTGGGTTAATAAAAACAAAAACTTCATAAAAGTATCAGAGAACTGACAAGATAGTGAAGAACTACCAAATCAAAACGTAAGAGGCCAGCAAGGCAACCCAGGATTGAAACCTTTTATTTTAGCCCTGAGGACATGTGCTATCTGGAAGAAACAGCTATGAAATGAAGTTGAACATTTGATTGCCTCATGAAAATAAGAGGACAAAACTGCATCCTCGGAGGTAAGACAGGCTTTCCATGATCCAGATCTTACAGACTGACTTTGGGTCATGTGGGTAGACCAGGTAAACTCAAGCTTGGAATCTGAGATTAACGTGTTCTCAACTAGGGCAGGGCTGCTAACCAAAAGGTTGGTGGTTTGAATCCACCAGCAGCTCTGTGGGAGAAAGATGTGGCAGTCTGCTTATGTAAAGATTTACAGCCTTGGAAATCCTACAGGACAGTTCTACTCCGTCCTAAAGGGTCACTATGAGTCAGACTCGACTCGACAGCAACGAGTTTGGTTTTGGTTTAAACTGGTAGCACTCCCAGGTACCTGGCAGAAGTAAATGAAAATCCTATGGAAAAAGATACTATTCTAGGCCTCAAAATAGTTCTACAGTAGTCTCCAAATATAATATCCAGCATATAGTCAAAGACATAGGCACACAAGAAAACAAGATATCATGAACAAGACTCAGACCTATAATTATTTTAGATTCTGGAATTATCAGATACAGACTATAAAGCAATCATGTAGGTCACATTTAAAGAAATAAAAACCAAGCAGAGCATCAGAGATAAGAAAAGTGACACTGCATATATGAAAAAGAACCAACAGAAATGCTACATCTGAAAAATAATATAACTAGAATTAAGACCTCAGTGGATGGGTTTAACAGGAGCTGAGAAAATTAGTAAATCTAGGAAGACAGGTCAAAATGAACTATTCAAAATGGAGCACAGACAAACAAAAAGATGGAAAACAGAGAAGAGATGGTAGAACACCTAGAGGACAGTGAGATAAGCTGGAATTCCAAAAGAACAAGAGAAAGAAAATACGGCATAAAAAAACTGTGGAAGTGATAATGGCTACGAAATTTCCAAAAGTTCAATTGTTTGTTGTCGTTAGGTGCCAGTGAGTCAGTTCCAACTCACAGCGACCCCATGTACAACAGAATGAAACACCGCCGGGTCCTGCGACATCCTCACAGTCATTATGCTTGAGCCCACTGTTGCAGCCTCTGTGTCAATCAATCCATCTCGTTGAGGGTCCTCCTCTTTTTTGTTAGCCTTCTACTTTACCAAGCACGATGTCCTTCTCCAGGGACTGATCCCTCCTAATAACATGTCCAAAGTATGTGATATGCAGTCTCACCATCCTTGTTTCTAAGGAGCATTCTTCTGGTTGGACTTCTTCCAAGATAGATTTGTTCGTTCTTTCCAACACCACAGTTCAAAGGTGTCAATTCTTCTTCAGTCTTCCTTATTTATTGTCCAGCTTTCACATGCATATGAGGCAACTGAAAACACCATGGCTTGGGTTAGGCACACCTTAGCCTTCAAGGTGCCATCTTTGCTTTTCAATACTTTAAAGAGGTCTTTTGCAGCAGATATGCCCAATGCAATGTGTCTTTTGATCTCATCTGCTGCTTCCATGGATGCTGCTTATTGGTCCAGCTGTGAGGATCTTTGTTTTATATTGAGGTGTAATCCATACTGAAGGCTGCGGTCTATCATCTTCATCAGTAAGTGCTTCAAAAGTCCTCTTCACTTTCAGCAAGCAAAGTTGTGTCATCTGCATATCACAAGTTATTTAATGAGTCTTCCTCCAATCCTAATGCCCTGTTCTTCTTCATATAGTCCAGCTTCTCAGATTATTTATTCAGCATACAGATTGAATAAGTATGGTGAAAGGATACAACCTTAACGCACACCTTTCCTGACTTTAAACCACGCAGTATCCCCTTGTTCTGTTTGAACGACTGCCTCTTGATCTATTACAGGTTCCTCATGAGCACAGTTAAGTGTTGTGGAATTCACATTCTTCGCAATGTTATCCATAACTGGTTATGATCCACACAATCGAATGCCTTTGCACAGTCAATAAAACACAGGTAAGCATCTTGCTCGTATTCTCTGCTTTCAGCCAGGATCCCTCTGATATCGGAAGTGGTATCCCTTGTTCCACGTCCTCTTCTGAATTCGGCTTGAAATTTCTAGCAGTTCCGTCGATATACTGCTGCTGTCACTTTTGAATGATCTTCAGCAAAATTTTGCTTGCATGTGATATTGATACTGTTTGATAATTTCCACATTCAGTTGGATCACCTGTCTTGGGAATGGGCATAAATAAGGATCTCTTCCAGTCAGCTGGCCAGGTAAGCTGTCTTCCAAATTTCTTGGCATAGATGAGTGAGAACATGCAGTGCTGCATCCGTTTGTTGAAACATCTCAATTGGTATTCTGTCAATTCCTGGAGCCTTGTTTTTTGTCAATGCCTTCAGTGTAGCTTGGACTTTTTCCTTCCGTACCATCGGTTCCTGATCCTATGCTACCTCCTAAAATGGTTGAAGGTAGACCAATTCTTCTCGCTATAGTGATTCTGTGTTCAATAGGGAGTCCAAACTTGACAAAAATAAAAAAAGAAATTTCCATCTAGACAAATCATACCAAAACTTTAGAAAATTAGATAAATATCTTAAAAGCAGCCAAAACATAAAGTACAGCTTATTTTAAAATAAGCAACAGTTCAACTTACAAGAATGAAAGCCAGAAAATGGTGTAATAGCTTTGATAAGCTGAAAACAAAACAAAACCATGAAACAAACAAAAAAACTGCCAACCCAGAATTCCATACCCAGTGAAAATATTGCTCAAGATTGAATAAGGCTGTCTTCAGACAAATGAAAACCAAGAACATCTGCCACAAGAAGACCTAAAGATATTCAAAGGATGAATTCAGTTACATTAAAATTAAGAACTGTTCATTAAGAGTCACCATAAAGCAAGTGACACAACAGAACAATACAACAGAAGGTAACTGCAATACGTATAACCTAAGGACCAGTGGAATATCTAAGATCCAATATAAAAAAAGACAGACCTCACAGTAGAAAAAATGGACAAACAATCCGTAAAGGTATTTCTCAAAAGAGGAAATCCAAAGTTCAATAGACATATGAAAAGATGACCAACCTTATAGTAATCAGGAAAATGTAAATTAAATTCACAATCAAATAGCATTAACACACCTACCAACTGGCAAAAATTAAAAAGCATGACAACAGTATTGGTGAGGATATGGAGGAACAAGAACCCTTATGTACTCGTTGGAGGAGTATAAACTTGGACAATTATTTTGGAAAACAGTCTGGCCATATCTTAATTGAAGAAGCATATATTTTATAACCAAAAAAATTCCACTCCTTGGCATACACCCTAGAGAAAGTGTTCACCAGGAAATATACAAAAATATTCACAGCTCTATAGCTCTTAATAGCCATAAACTGAAAACAACTCAAATGTCCCTTAACAGTAAAAAAGGACAATTAAATGGTGGCATATCCATACAGTGGAATAGTACGCAACAATGAAAATGAATAAAGTGTAGCTACAGACAACAACAGAGATAGACTTCAAAGATAACATTAAGCAAAAGCAGGAAGTCACAAAAGAATGTGGTACGATTCCATTTCTGTAAAATGTAAAAACTAAACTGTGCACTCACAGGAAGTCAAACTGTTAATAGCAGCAAATAAACGGTTATTAGAAAAGTCAGAATAATGGTAATGAGAGGGAGGGAATTCTGCTGGGATAGAGGAAATTCTACTGGAGCAGAGAAAATAGGAGTCTCTGAGGGTCCTGGCTATGATCTACATAGTGTCCTTCAATAGTATTTAAAACATCTCTTTAAACAGTAATATGCTCATGTTACACACACATACACACATATGTATCAACAAAAAAAACTGAGGCAATTTGGACATACTTTCACATTTTGGGTATTTGTAACATTAGACAGAATCAGGCCTATCAGAATATCAGCTAAACCTTCTAAACCCAATTTAAATTGTGTAAATGCATAATTGACCTAAGACTTGTAATTTTTAAGTTTTTATGTGATTAGAAACTTAGAAATCTTAGTTATATGAGGCACTGGAATATTCAAGAGAATGCAAGTTTCTACATATTTATTATTCGTATTTATTTATTAAGAGTTTACTTTATTGTAATTGTAAAAGATATTTATGTTCTTGAAAAGGTTTTAACTCAGAGAACTGAAGTTCTTGAAATAGAAACTGAGTATATTGAATTTTTAAATGCAGCTTAAAATGTTTAAAGAAGTTTAATTAAGTTTAAATGGGACAAAATAGTATCCAAAGCCCATTATTTAAAAGTATTTGCTGAAATTTGCTAAACTCATCGAATAGAAAAATAAAATTCCATGAGATGACCTTAAAAGCTTAAAAAAGCACTAACTCTTTGGATTTACAGCTCTAAGACATCAACTATTAATTTTAAAAGCAAACTTCTAAATAATCTTTTTCTGCCAACTTTTTCAGAATATGCAAAGCAATTCTTATTTAACACTATCTCTTTTCTAATCACATAAAAACAAAGAAGAAAACCTATGTGAAAAGATTTTGGGGTTAATTTAGTTAGAATTTGTCTAGGATTATATGCAAAAACATAAACCGCTTGGCAATTGATATGGTGACATATATTGCTTTCCAAGTAGCTATTCTTTCTTATTTCAGGGGGTAGAGCGGAGCAGTCCACTGACCAATTTGAGCATCTGATGAGTGCTATGAATTTCCAGAAAAATGCATAAGACATACACATGCAAAATCCTAAAATCAATTTTAAAGTAGCCAAAGATCTCTTGAAAATCAGGGTAAGGAAAACTTATACTCTCTATTCTCCCAGTAGCCAACTACTAAATCGGGGCTAAAATTAGACACATCATCTAGCAAAAACAATTATATACGTTTTTATTATTTTAAATCTGAAAGTTACTGCCTTTATGACCACAGGCTCACTTATTCTGCTTTGTCACTTAAAGATGAACAAGATACTACTTTTTACCTATTAAATATGCAAAGTTTTATTTTGTTTTAAAGAATACATTGGCAAGGATAAGAGGAACCATAAGCAATTCTCATACATTGCAGGTCGGAGTATATAGTTATACAACCTTTCTGGATACAATTTGGAAATTATATATAGCCTCAAATATGTGGGCAATATCCAACTCTTTGACCTACCAGTTCCACTACTAAATATTTATCATAAGAAAATAATTCTGGATGTGAACAAGGACGTTCATCAAAAGCACTCTTTCCAAAAACCTGCAGAGAGCATAACATGATCAACAATGGAGGAGTAAACAGTGTAGGGTACAATGGAACATTATGCAAAAATTTAAAGTATATCTAAGAAGAATATTTAGTGGCATGAAAAAGCTTGTGGATCTACTGATAAGAGAACAAAGAGTCATTTTCTACATAGCCATGATCTGATGTTTTTCAAAAAGGAAATAAGGTCTATAAACAGGAAAACAAGACTAGAAGGGTATATGACAAATTTTTCATGTGGGGGAAATCATGTTTTAAAAAATATTTCGATAGTCAAAAAAAAAGACAAAGAGATAGTAATTTACTAGATTATATCTGCTCTTTGTTCATTTTGGCTTTGGCCTGATCTAAGAAGCATGCAGTAAGAGGTATCCATTCTGTAAGTTTTATTTATTATTATTGCTGTTGTTTGCCTACACGTTTAATGGTATTATTTGAGTATTTGTGATAATCAAGAAAAACCAAAGTAGTACTTCCCCCCTCTACAATGCAACTCTCAAATTTAAAGCTAACTTTGAAAAACAGGATATATAATAATACATTATGATCATAACTATACTGAAACAAAAAGACAAGAGAAATGTACCAAAAACTTTTAAAAGTAGTTGTCTTTCAGTAATGATACCACAGGTGGTTTCCCCTATTTTTTACTTTCTCATTTTTCTAATATTTCTAAGATGAGCATATATTATATACTTTCATAGTAAGGAAAAAACCTAAGTTACCCACTGGACCAATATGTTCTAACTACAAAGTCTCCGGGAGGTTATACATATGTCCTTAAGAAAAGTTTATGTCTATTACATTACTACCAAACAACTTAATCATCTCCCAAATCCATAATGAGATATGTGAAACCTTAAATAGAGACAGGAGCCATGCCATAGTTCTAATGCATTCTAAAGAAGAAGAGTGGAAAATAATTACTTTTGGAGAAGTTAACTTTTTGTCTTCTGCAATTAAGTTAATCATTATTTCTAACTTGTTAAAAAAAAAAAAAAAAAAAACCACCTAATACTAAAGAAGCTCAAATACTAGGCAATGATAAAGAAATTAAAGGAAAATTAGTCAATACTAAATACTGACTAATGCAGGTCATATTCTGAACATGAAAATCTATCATGTAACTTGAGATACTATTTTATAATCTTCTCCTACTGCAAGCCAAATGAAAACATATTTACTTTCTTTTTGAAAAATAAGGCAAACTTTGAATGCTTCCTGAAGAATTTTTTAAAATTTCTAACCCCAGCATCTTTACTATGAAAAATGTTTTGTTTAATTTACTTTTCAAGAATTCCTCAAGTTTACTATTTCTAATTTGAATTATTCTATTTTGATGATTTAATTATTTTATATCTAGGAGGAGAAATAATAGTTTTGGATATAGTTCAATATATAAAAACAAACTTAATCTAGGTTTCATTCTGAAAGTTACAGTCAAAGTAACTATTCTACCAGTATTCACACACCCTGATAGTTGGCTTGACAAGTTAAAATCATAAAACTATAAAAATCAGAGCTGACAGGGGCTCTAGTGATTGCTAACCTTGCCACCAGTTATGATTTTTTTTTTCCCTGCCGACCTCCACTATGTCTTCCAATTAAATTTGATGTTTTCATTAGTCTTATCATTAAGGCAAATGCAGTTTCTGTTAAGTCTTTTGAAAAACTGAAAATAACTTACATCTTCCTGATCTAGTACCTGTGAAGGTGATTTTAAGTTATCAACTTGGCTAGGCTAGGGTTCCCAGTTGTTTGGTAAAACACTAATCTAGTTGTTATTATGAAGTAGTTACATGTGATTTTATCAGTTGGCTTTAAATAAAGCAGATTACCTACCTTAATGTGTGTGGGTGAACCTCAACCAATCAGTTGAAGGCCTTAAGAACAAAAAGGGAGTTTTCTTAGGCCGTACTCTGTCTTCAGACTATAAACAGACATTTTGCTACAGCTCCCTCATTCTTCACTCTTCCCATGGCCTAATCTATGGTTCTGTTTCTCTAAAGAACCTTCACTAAGACATACCCCAGGGATTAGCAGACCCTTGGGTGGGAATGATCCATCTAGTTTAATCTCCTAATTTCACATATAAGGTGGTTCTGGATTTAGAGATTTGGACAGTCAAAAAATTACCTATCTTACAAACATTATACACTGACCAATGCAGTGTTTCTAGAAAAACTGCATCCTGTGAATAAAGTAACCTATTAAGTATCAACAATTGAAATCAAATCAAAGACAACCTCAACTGGACTGTTTCCACCTGTGACATAATAAAAATAAATGCTTCACATTATAGACACTACAGTTTTCTTTAAGCCTTTTTTTTATTTACAGATTTTTCTGGTAAGGAGATATACCATAGGAAAGCAATTTCACTGGCAGTGAGGTATGTATATACTCTACCAAAATACTTCTTATTTAACGGTTTTTAACTTTATTTACATACGAAGAAAATTATCAATGCATATCCTTGGCTCAACTATAGTATTAGCCATACTACATGAAATAAAATGAAATGGTGCTTGCATACAAAAACTGTTATTTGTAAAGGAATCTGATTTCATATTAAAAGAACTAATTTGTTTTTGGAAAGAGTTCAAAATAAGAGTCACAATTTATCATGACCAAGACACCTGCACCATATTTTCCATTCCTCACAGCACATTTATTTCAGTAATTCCGTTATGTCGGTTCTTAGCATGAGCATAGTGTTACACGATTTTCGTACATATAATTACATCCAAAACAAGTTCTAAAATTTAAATTGTAAACATTCTCATCATATGTAGAAATATGTCAATTGGTGCATTAAGTTTTGCTAACTGATCAAATTTGGAGGAGAATATAAATGAGAAAGTCTATTCTAAATTGTGTAGTGAGCATCATTTATTAATTACATTTCTACAATGTTAAATAAAGAGGCAAACCTGTCCTGTAAGCATGTCAAATTTTAGGTAAAACATTAAAAAGAAACAAATCTGTTAACAAAAGGATGTCTTGCAATAAAGAACATTAGATTTTTTTTTAAATCTATTATGATACAAAAATGTAAAGGGTAAATAGCATCTTTGTTGACAAAGTAGGAGGTAGCATGGATGCACCACTTTATTGTCTGAGAAATGCAACTGGAGTAAAGAATATTTCCTTACCACAAATAATTTCCAGGACTATGTACATATTTCTTTTAGAAATATTTGTTTAAACAAATCTCCCTCCACTTTTTAGTATAAAAAAAACCGTTTCGTGTGGTTTTAAAAAAACACTTACACATCTAGATAGAATAGTACTCATTGCCCTATTTGAGTGAACAGTCTCGAACTATGAAGTACATGATATTTAATGCCCTAAATTGAGTAAATTTAGTTAGCGGTTCCTGGTATTATACAAAACACTAAGTACATACAAACAAAATATAATATCTTATTTTTCTATGCAAGTCTTGTGGGGAATAAACAGAGCCTTGATTCTGTAACACTGAAGAGAACATAATTTTCCAATAAGTCTGTCTATAAGTACCCATGTGCAACAGTTTATAAATGGCTGCTTACATGTAGTAATGATTTTTTATTGAGTGAACACAATTAACTGACAAAACGTAGTAAACCTTAAAAACACATCTTCCACCCTATATAAAATATATAGACTACTTACTGTTTTAAGTATTCAATTTGCTCTGATGTCACTGTAATTCACTCTTTCCCATTTTCCTGTTTTAGTATTTATAAACGGATAATTTAATGTGGCTTAAAAAAAAACACAAAGAATTTCAAATTTACATCCAATTCAAATTTGCAATTTAAAAGGTTTCCTTGTTCTATGAAGCTGCTTCTGCCATTAGTAGAGAAAATGAAGTTTCTGTAATGGAGGCAGGCTTTTTAAGTAGTGACGTGACTTCCACCATGCCAGCTCCAGTCCGTGGAAGATTAGCGTTTACAATGTGTCGTTGTAAGTGCTTAATCCAGTCTTCCTGAACAGACAATGGTCCTCGAAAGACTAGGCCACAAAACCTACAAAAAGATAACAGATCTCTTAACATGACTAATTCCCTTTATTTAAAACCAATTCACATAAAACCCATAAACATAAGGAGTAAACATTAGAGACAGTGCTTGAATAACAGTTTCTAAGTAAATATGAAATTGAAGTAATTCAATACAATATCAAAACTCCCAATTCATGTTTAATAGCTACAGTAAACGCCAGTACTATTTGTAGAGGTGGGAACACTATTAGAAGGTTAAAATAAATAAAAAGGTCTTCATATTTACCTAACTTAATATATTTAAAATAACTATTAACTCCAAAATGTATCACTCTTTAGGAAAGACTCCTCTAATTCAGAACTCCTTAAACTGCAATGTCTACGCATGTTTGTGTTTGGTGTATGTAAGTATGGGAAGTGGGAGTGAATGAGTATGTACAGATATACTTAGTAGTATAAACCAAAACCCAACCAAACCCACTGAGAAAATGTGTCCCCAATAAGGAACTCAAGACAGTAAAAACAGATACTCCACTGGTCTCACCCTTTCGGGAGCAAGGGAGAATGAAGAAAACAAGATACAAGGGAAAGATTAGTCCAAAGGACTAATGGACCACAACTACCATGGCCTCCACCAGACTCAGTCCAGTACAACTAGATGGTGCTCGGCTACCGCCACTGACTGCTCTGACCAGGATCACAACAGAGGGTCCTGGACAGAGCTAGAGAAAAATGCAGAACAAAATTCTAACTCACAAAGAAAGACCAGATTTACTGGCCTCACACAGACTGGAGAAACCCTGAAAGTATGGCCCCCGGACACCCTTTTAGCTCAGTAATGAAGTCACTCCTGAGGTTTACCATTCAGCCAAAGATGAGACAGCCCCATAAAACAAAACGAGACTAATGGTGCACAGCTGTCCAGGGACAAGGACTAGAAGGCAGGAGGGCACAGGAAAAGCTGGTAATAGGGAACCCAAGGCTGAGAGGGGACAGTGTTTACATGTTGTGGGGTTGTTAACCATTGTCATAAAACAATATGTGCACTAACTGTTTAATGAGAAACTATTTGTTCCATAAACCTTCATCTGAAGTATAATTAAAAAAAGAAAATTTCCCAATGGGGGAAGAAAAACAAAACTTAATAGTATTGAGAGAAATTAAAGATCTAAATAAATGAATGTGTATACTATATTCATGGATTAAAAACTCAAAAAAAAGTAAAAACAAACAAACCTAATTAAAACAAACAAACAAAAAAAACCTTTATAAATCACATTACAATAGTCTATTGAGTAATGTAAAAGCCATGATTCATTACTTTTTGAAATAGAGGTATATGATATATTAAAAGTACAGTATATTTTAAGGCTTTCTCCTTTATAACTTGACTGTTGAAAATACATTCTATGCCACAAATTAAAAACCCCAAATAAAACAGCTAATATGTCTCAAAACAAAACGTGAAGAAGCTGACCAGATGTGGCAATCTATACCTGCATCGGAGAATGTAAACCTCGTCAGCACCATGAGGTAATGAGAGCATTTTCTTCTTGCTTCCAGATCTTGACCTTGATTTCTTTTGCTTACAATCTAAGGCTAAAAAAGGGAAGAAAAAGACTTAACATTTCCTTATATATTTCAAAATTTACAAACGTACATATGTTTCTAACGAGGTCAGACCATCGAAACCAAGTTACGAAAACTCTGCATTCATTTGCCTATTCCCTGAACCATGCACTAATTTGCAGTTGATTCTCTAAGAGTAGTGAGAGATTATTTGCATATATTCCCCCTATGCTCTTTTTTCAAATAATCTGGTTAAATCTTTCTTGTTTCCAGGAAAATTGTAACCTTTTATTTAGATCATTAAGTTTGCATTTGATTACTACTCCATTAAGTAGGTCTCACATGCTTTTGAAAACTTATTAAGGGAACATCAACAATGCAATGAAAAATCAATTTTTAAAGCAATTCACTTTGAATTCTATAATAATAAATAGCTCTTAAAAATTATATTCTGGCCCTACATTTGAAAGGGAAGAAAAGCTCAATTTTCATTTTGTTAACTCAACCTGTGTTGCATGTACAGTCATGTAAGTTTAATTTTACTAGAAAATACATATAAATCCAGATTATCTCACATGACAAGTTTAAAAATAGACCGGAAGTTTAATGCTAACTATTCTTGACATTTTTGGCACTTTTCATTTTCTCCAGTAGCTTATTTTAAAAGTATGATTACAACAGGAAAAAACAAAAAATTTTATATTAAAGTGGGCCAAAATTTTAATTATTGAAATTTTTTCATCATTTTACTTTTCTTCATCACTTATCCTTAAAAAAAAAAAAAAAAAGTGATTTAATAAAGGAAAATAAAGATTTTTTTACTAGATAGGAATAGACAGGATACAACATTTTAATGGTCTTTGGATATAGCTATACCATTCCTTTGGATGAATGGATGATAAAAATCCAGGGTGCTCCTGGTCAATTAGCAGAAAGAGAAGGTAAGAGTTTATCTCTAGGGATCCAAGGGGGAGGTATATAAATGTAACAGAAGAGTTACCCAAATGACTTTTCTTCTGTTAACTTGCCCCTGAAATCTAGAAAAACTGTAGGTAAGAGAGAATAGGAACCAGCTAGTCAATGATTCTGTGAAATGTCAAAGTCCAGATTCCAAAAGAAGAGATGCTACTATCGTAAAACCAAAAAACATAGTTCCTTATAGTAGTCAAGTGGCAATGCCAACAGAAATGTCATATAGAAAATTAAAAACTAGAGACACCTAAACCTCATTCAAGCCACTGCTTTCAGCTTCCTGTCATCTTCCTGTTTAAAAGTAAAATCTAGGGCTTACTCAAGTCTTTCTCTGCTCATCCTCAGAAGAAGAGTCTAATATGTAAAGAACTACTGGAAGTTAGGTATTAAAGAATTGCTACTTCAAAGCTACACAATCAAAATCTGGGCTATAAAAATCTTATAAGGTTCTCATTAGTTATCTCAGTCAAGTGCCTGGCACACAGTAGGAACTCAACAAATACTCCTAGGGTAAAATAAAAAATAAAGGAACCCGTAATTTAACCTTTGACATGAAGACAACGTATGAACGGAAATCTGTTCCACCGATATATAGAACAACACCTCTGCATCACTTGTTTAAAAAGAATGTGTTACTAGCGGTCACACTTAAATTCTTCAATATCCTAGACATAAATCACTAGGCAGTCTAGCTTATGCGTAATGAATAAGGAAGCAAAACTAGGCTCTTCACAACCTGTAGGAAGAGTGAGGTACCATGTACGTTTGTAATGAGCACCTTCTCCTAGTTGCTTTGGAAGATAGTTTGGATTTAAGTGGATTTTAAGCAATTCATACACTGGAATAGTTCAGGGTACTCAAAGAGCTAAATGCTACTAGATGTCAGGTACTCTTTCCCTATCTATAAGGTAAACCACAGATGATCCCTATCTTCGTTATGTAGAACAGAGCAAGCATTTGGTATCATGAGATTATAGGTAGAATCTTACTTTGGTGAGTTTGCTGGTTGTCAAAACTGCCACACTGTATTCAAACTCCTTTTAAAATGCAAATAAATTACTATAGGATATAAATAGAATACATCATAACAATCCTTTAAAAGTTTATTCATAGAATGCTAATGTTAGGTGTATAAAGCAATTGAGCAAGAAGGGTAGAGGATGGTGGGGAGGGATGCAAGAATGTTTTTATCAGTTACAAAGCATGTAAATTTACATTTAGATACTGTAATACTTTAAAAATAAAACTGGACACTTTTACCCTGAAGCACAGAAAAGTTTCTTACTTTTTCTTTAATGGAGAAAAAAAGAGAATATTTTCTGAGTTTTGGTGCTATATAGATTCTAGAGACTCTGAAGTTTAGGCTGTTTTATGAATGATCAGATCTAAATTTTAGATGAAAATGCCAAAGTTTCTGTAGTAATTATATTTGAAGGTGTTATAACCTTGGAAAGTAGGATAACTCTGCCAACATATGAATGACACTCTACTATAGCGCTCCAAGTAAAGTTAGAGAATCTCATGCATTGAGAATCCTTGGAAACTTGTCCATAAGGTAAAGATACTAAAAATCCAGGACCTCTGATAATTGTACCTAAGTGCCTCAGTGTCTTAATATCTCCACCATCAGCTCTAAATTTCTTATTCTTTGAAACGTTACTGTTTTTTAGAAGGTAAAATATAAATACATTTTACAGGAATAATTGTTTCTGATACCAACCTCCACCCTGCAATATTACCCATACATTTTAGAAAAATCTGTAAAAAATTGCGTATTTAACATATTATTAATAGGCACATAAAGGAGACATCTATATGATACCCAGTAAATGAAAGATGATTTACACAAAATGTTCCATTAAATGAAAAAGATGATGAACAAACATGTTTATTATACAAAATGTCATTAAACAAGAAGATTTCATTGTATCTAGAGGGAAAAGCAGTTTTATTACAGACTAGTCACTGGAACATTAAAAACAGAACATTACTAACACACTCAGTTTTAGTATAATGCGGCTCATCAATATTTGTGATAAATAGCCAAAGGTTTAACAAAGTTGTTTATATGAACAATCTGCCAGCTAGACAACTTTGTCATACAAAGTCTTCTTTGTAATAGGATTTTATTTGCATTTATTTGTCAGTGTCAAAAACAAAACAAAACATCCTTTTTCCCTTTCCAAAGTATTTTAAATCTGTTAACATTGTTTCTATACTTGAAATTTACAAAAAATACTAGATTAGCTTTAGAAGATCTTCATTTTCTTCTCCTTGAGCATAACTGCTTCTTTAGAAAGGAACAGATCCAGTCACTCAAATCTTCGTAAGGTTCCTACTCAGGGTGGTAGAAAGCACTTAAGTGATCCACTTAAACAAGAATGTAAAACATTTTTGAAGTTCTCTGAGTTATAAAGAATCTAAACTGCTAGTGGGAATATTCTACTTTTAAGGAGAATGACTTGAGCTGTAAGGTCATATACAAAAAATTTTAGAATACCTGTTTTGGTCAAACAGAAATATTAGAGAGAAATACATAGACTTATGAACCCTCAAGAAGAACACCATATTGCTATGCTATAAAATACAACAACGATGATGACGACAACATACATGTTTCTAAAGCACTGAACTGTACCAGTGTAAAGCAAGTCAATAAATACAACACATACAAATTCAAGTCGTTTTCTGAGGCATTATTTAGTTTTACAAACAGAATAAAAAAAATACATAGTTTTGGCTCTAACATTTTAAACTAGAATCCTTTGTCCATTCTACCTTCCTATGCATTATATGTAATAATTGCTTCAACAAATTTTATCTTCTTTTTCCTTCAATATACACAAATGACCTCAGAGAATGAAGATACATTTATTTCAAAAAAAACACCTGAGCTTCTGTGATAAAGAAGCATACCATAACTAAATTAGTATTCATCCCCGCATGTTTTTATTTGCAATCATCTTTTCCTGTCTATTATTTAATAGCTCCATTTAGTCTGTTTCATTCTTGACTGTTGGCACCACTGGGAGTAAAGTGAAATTTAACATAATAACCAGGTTATCTATACTCAAAATAAGAGGCACAGCATAGCCCTACTAGACGGAAGAAAATTTCTTCATTTAGTTGGCCTGCATAAGGCTGCATACTACTGTATAGGCAGTAGTAGCTACAAGCTGATTCAGGAAGATAGCAGGGACAAGGATGTTATAAATAAATAAACTATCATTCCACCTCCATTAAAAAGCTGGTAGTGGTGGTGGAGGTTGGTGAGGTAGAAGAGGATGCATGTCTCGAGGGGCAGACAGAGTGATATGAATAAACTCAGTTCCAGTTACTGCCACTATTCCTTCAAAGATCGTAAGCTCCAAGCTTATAAGAAACTATGCAAATAGCATTTTCTTTCTCTCAGCCCCAACTACAAAAGAATTGGTGCTTTTTTTTAATCTGAAGAACCCCGTTAGCTTTGATGACATAGGGATGGGGTGTCACTTGTAGAGAGGCCAAACTCATTTCTTCAGCTTAGGTAATGCCTTTCTCTCTGCAAATAGTGCTTACTGGACCGGCTTCATGGGCATGTGACCTGTGCAGGTACACAAGGCCCCCACACTCAGTTTAAGGCTGTACTGTTGGAGTCTTGAAATCCTTAATAATTTTTGAACAAGAGGTGTCACATTTTCATTTTGCGCCAGGACCTGCAAATTATATGTAATTTGCTGGTCCTCAGTATCCTTACCTTAGTGAGAAAGGCTGTACTCAGTTCCACCTCTTAATCTCTTGGTCTATAAAAAGTACTTAATAAGATCAAAACTGCTAAAGCCCATTAAAATTGGGAAGGACTTTCCTACTCCAAACACCAACTCTTTGCTCCTAACTATACCCCCATAATCAGACCAATCATTATTCCCAAAACATATATATAAAGCAATATAAGTAGTTTATTGTTACGAAAAGCAATGTTCTCCTTCCAATCAGGAATTAATCAGGTATACAATTAGCAACCTCTCAGGTGTTTATTTTCACCATCTTTTCCCCTGATAGCGTCACTCTAAAACACTTTTTTAGTACCCTAACTAACTTTCAGGAACCCTAGTGGCGCAGTGGGTGAAGTGCTCAGCTGCTAACCTAAAGGTGGGTGTTTTGAACCCACCAGCCACTCTGTGGAAGAAAGATGTGGCAGTCTGCTTTCATAAACACTACAGCCTTGGAAACTCTATGGGGCAGTTCTACTCTGTCCCACAGGGTCGCTATGAGTCGCAATCGACTCAAGGGCAGTGGGTTTGGGTGTTTTTTGGGGGGGTTTTAAGTAACTTTCATTAATTTTTAGAGTTTTCATTCTCATTGACTTAAACACAATAATTAACCCAGAATTACAGAGTAATCAGTGGCAAAGTTGATTAGATCATGCATGCCATAACATTTTACCTGTAAGACAAAATGTAAAATATCTAAAAGGTAAATTTCCTTTACTTTGCTGTATTAGGTTTATGGCTTAACAAGTATTAGTCTAGAATGGGCAACTAGCTTAATTTTGCCCTACAAAGTAGGAGGTTGTATTAAATACAGCAAAAGGCTATATATGCTTCACTCAGAGAAACAGTTAAACAACCAATGAGCATAGCCTTTTACTTAAACTTGGGTCTACTCAGAAGAAAAAACACATTCAAGAACTCTCTGCTACAAGTAGAGGGGATGATTAGTAAAATATTTTAAGCAAGTATTATCAAGCTGTTAAGGGAAAGGGTAAACATAAATACATACTTTAACGTGTCTATTGATAAAATTTACAGAGTTTTACAGACAGAGAAAATGGAAGCAGACTAGTTTTATCAGCTTGCCAAAAGCTAAACGCTAACATACCCGTGCTTTCCGAAGGCCCTGTGCCACCAGTTGCTTACTGGTCAGTTAAGAATTAATGAGATAGCAAATATATTATTTCTTTGAGGTAACAGGTAGGAAAAAAACACATTTAAAATTTACCATTCAAAGTGAGTTGGACTAGCACGCTGTTTTACTAAGCACAATCGGCACTTGCTATCAGTAAGAACCACTTTTCTAAGACTAAGACAAACCTAAAACTGGAATAAACATTAAAAAACATAATCACAAATCTGCTTTAAGCCACTTTTGTTTTGAACTACCTAAGTATAATCACATTCCCTGCCCTCTAAAAATCTCAGTATTTCCCAAACTATAATTTAATATGTGGCAGGAATAGTTAATTGTTCTCGATTACAAAATTAGTTAAGGAAACTATCTTATTTTAAAATTTCCTTTAACTTATATTTAATACAATCATGTTCAAATGAAATTAGAATAGGGCTGACAATAATTAAACTAGTAAATCTTCATGTCACAAGTCCGTAGTCACAATGAATCTGATTTGGCTTTCTGTAATCCTGAAGTACTTTAAACATTCCAGCCGAAATCTAATCTAAAGCCAAACATGATGCTGACCAAATATGTTCTGGTTTAGCTAACTTTCAGCTAAGGCGACAATTATATATTGTAAACATTGGAAAGTAAGAATTTGCCATATTCCTCAAATTCTAGACACAATAAAGAAATTGTAAATCCTACTCTGCCACATCTTCAATAAGTGAGGAACCACCGAACTCCAACAAGTCATCCATCTTGCCTTAATCTCCGAAAAAGAATGTCTAAAGAACCTCTTGGTAGCACAAATGGTTAAGTGTTCGACTCCTGGCTGAAAGGTTGGCAATTTCGAACCCACCTAGAGGCGCTTTGTAAGACAAGCCTGGCAATCTGCTTTTGAAAGGTCAAAGCCTTGAAAATCCTACAGAGCACAGTTCTACTCTGACACACACAGGGTTGCCATAAGTCAGAATCAACTCGACAGCAAACGACGACATGGGATGTTTTATTATTTCCATAAAGCCACTTAAAGCAGATCAACTAAAGTTTAGTACTGGCCAGCACCATGCCTCATTACTGTATCTTAATCCAGATCATAAACAACCATCAGGAAATTCATGTTAGAATAGAGATCACAGCAAACACAAACACTACAACTGAGGATATAAAGATACTAGACACATTAAAAAAAACCCCAAACATAAAAATCCAGGTTAAGTTAGCTGTTACACCAAAACGAGATATAAACAGCAAAACCCAGAAAATTAGCAAATAACAAAACCAAAGAGAATGCCAGAGAGCTAGTTAAGATTCTCATGAGGAACAAGATGTTGGTCAAAAACAGTCAACCAAGATGAACTCTTAAATTTTGTAACCAAGCACCAGCAAAATTAGGCATCATAAAATGTAAGAACTTTATGTCCTGATGGTACAAAACTCTTAAACTCTGTTCTTCTAAAAACAAATTTACTGATTCAGTAACTGTGGTAATTTGCTTTGTTATAGTGGATAGCTGCATGATGAAGTTTTGCTAGATAAATGACGAGGTTAGGAGACCATATGGTAGTAGATTCATTAACTGTATTGGTATAATCATCTTCCCGGTAAACAAGATTTAAAACCTTGAGCCATCTCTGTCACTTTCCCCTGTTTTATTCCTCTACCTCCAACTAATCTATTAAGTCCTACTTATTCTACTTCCATAGTATCCTTACAGCTATAATCCTTCCTCTTTTACATCCTACTGTCACTGCCCTAAATGACCTCACCTCCAATTTCTTCCCCTCCTCACCAAATCATTTAACTTTCATTTAAAAGGCAGTTTTGAAAGCTTTACCCAAATTCTTAAAAAATCTTTAATGGCTCCTCACTACAAAATTAATTCCAACATCTCAGACTAGCATTCTATGTCCTCTACATGACCCAACTTACCAGTCTAACTCTTCCTCTATTTCCCACTTGCTAGTATTTTCAATAAATTTTCCTCACTGTCCCATGTTGCTCCCTCCTCTTTTAGAAATGCTCCCTCCCCACTCCCAATGTCCATTTCCATTTCTATTAGCTATCTTTTAGGGTCCAAATCAAATGCTACTTCTAATAGCATTGCTGAGTCCTAGAGGACTGAGAGGACCCTGGTGGTGCAGTGGTTAAGTGCTTGGCTGCTAACCTAAAGGTTGGTGGTTCGAAGCCACCAGTTGCTCTGTAAGATAAAGAAGTGGCAGTCTGCTTACTTAAAGATTTACAGCCTTGGAAAACCCTATGGGGCAGTTCTACTCTGTCCTATGAGGTCGCTTTGAGTCAGAATCGACTCAATGGCAATGGGCAGTCAGGTGAAAACACTTTGCTCTTCCTCTGAACTTCCAGTGTTTCACAGATACCTCTTCAGGGGCGCTTATCAATTTGTCTTGTCTTGTATTACAACTATGTACAAATGTGCTTTTACTATATTGTAAGATCCAATTTATCTTTGCAGTACTTAGCACATAGCACAATGCATTAACCAGAGTAGGTATGAAAAACTGCTTGTTGAATTAGTGAATAAATCTGCCCATCACCTACCTATTAGTATTGTGTGCATTAGCCCAATACGTGTTGGAATAATAAAACAATTATGGTATCCATAATGGTGACTAAGTACTCAGGTGACTAAATTATATTCACTCTACTGTTTCACAAGGCAGAAATGAGAATAATATTTTGGAAATATTATTATCAAATGCTTAGAAGAAAATCAAGTTTGATAGTTAGAACACTAGGTTTCCATTACCTAGAAAATGTTCCTCAACTTCAACAGTTCACTACCTTGCTAATCCTGAATAAATGACATGATGTTGTGCAAATATACAAATATATGCAGATACATATACCAGCTCCTAATGAAGAACAAACAAGTACCTGGGTAATACAAAGCCTGACGGCAACCTACTTCCAAAGGTCACAGCCACTGAAAACCCTACGAAGTGCAGTTTTACTCTCAAACACATGGGTCGAATGAATTGACTCGACAGCAACTGGTTAATGAAGAACAGTACTACGGAAAATGTAGTACCCATTACCCAGTACTACAGAGAATGTAGTACCCATAAAATATAAAAGCCATCTTTCCCTGTCTCAAGGACTCAAGGATAACTTTTCAAAATACATGTCTGGCCAGGCCACTTCTTTTATTAAAAAAAAAAAAAATCCTTCAATGACTTAATTTTTTAGCAAAGCATTTTAACCTCTCCTTTCCAGCATCACCACCTTCCCAAACACTTATAACTGAATCTCCTGACACATCTTGAAACCAAATTTCACCCCGCTGTGCCCACACTATGTCCTTCCCTTTGCCTGGAATGTTGTACTTCATCTCCTCTTCCTAAAACTCTCCTCATCCCTCAAGTTTAGGGTCTGGTTGAAATCTTATAAGGCCCTCCCTAATAGTATTATTGTGCTTATCCCACTGGGTTACGATTATGTTTATGCAGCTGGAGTACAGGGTCATCTTTATAGCCTCAGGGACTAGCACAATCCTGGTATAATACTAGAACTCCATAAACTTCTGCTGAATGAATACAAATTTTCTTCAACTACTGGTTTTATCAAAAAAATAACAAGAAACATACCAATATGAACTATAATTTTTCCTTCTCTATTTAACAGGCAAGACAAATAACAAATGCAGCAGAAATAAAGGAACTCAACTTACTTCCCAGCGTCCCCTGAAAGGAAGCCAGACTACAATGAACAACCTGAACTCTTACAGCACTTGCAGTCACTATACCATCTGATTGTATAAGATCTTGCCCAATTTTCTCATGTTCATTGTTTTCTAAGTGTTGCTAACAGTGCTTTCCTAACAAGAGTACACATTCTTTGATGACAGGGATGTGTCTCATACTTTTCTCATATTCCATACACAGCCCAGTCTGGAGGAATTAGCAACATATTTGCCTTAAGTAGAAGCTATTTTTTGCTCTTTTAGAGTTTAATTTTAATAAGAAGATAAAAACTTAGCACTTACACTCTTTCAGGCTGAATGAATCACTATAAAAGCATACAATTTCTCAAAGACCGATGCTTTAAAAATTTAAAAACATTCATGAAAGGACAAGTAATCTAATGCACTTTGGGAAGCTTTCACTACACTATTTTCTTCATTCTATCACAGCAAAAAGTGTTCCCATAGTACTTTCTACAACATAAGAATTACCTTTCTAGTGGCTTACATACCCGCTCAGTACCTAGTACAGTGTTATATGTTCATTAGCACTTGTTGCAGGCCTCTGTGGCCAACTGTATCATTAAAGCTGTGTAAAAGAGGCAAAAGAACCTATTTAGTAACATGCAATAGGCTATTCTACATAAAAATGGATGCTATGAGAAACAAAACACTGATTTTACTAAAAACGAATGTATATATATTGATTGAAAGGCCTCTAGTACCAATTTTAAAACTATTTTTTTCTCATTGGAAAAATGATTCTTTATTATGATGGGTGAGTCATTTGTTATTACTGTGGAATAGCAATAATTGTGCTTTACTTCAAAAACGTTACCAAGGAAGTATTTTGAAGAAAAAATGAAGCATAAAGATAAAGCACTTTGAATATCATCAAAGTTAAATAGAAGGTAATCACTTTACCTGTCCCTCCAAAATATATATGCATATATAAAAATATTTTTCTTGTATTTTTATTAAATAACTAAAAAATTCCAGCGTACTCTAAATCCTGAAAGCTAGCATTTGATTAAAAAATGTGAACTATACATAAAATTTTGAAACAATGAGTAAAGAAAATCCGCCTGCTATATAGCAGTATTATGATTTCTAAGCTATTACTATTGCTGCTTCTAGCCAGTACCAACCCCGAACAGAAAGGGGAAATGTTTTCCAATCTGTGGGTAGTGACTTCCTAGAGGGTAGTAACATCAATTTACTAGGTCATGAGCAGCACTGATTTTTAATAAAAAAGAACAGAAAATATTATCACACATCACACTCAGTTCAGATGAGTGAGTGAGTGTGTATGTACATGAATGTGAGTTTGTATGCAGGGTCAGGATGTAAAACGGAGTCCCAATAAAAATGTTGAAAGTCAACATTATTTCTCCTTATTTTCAAGAGATAACAGAATGCTGTGTACCACAGAGAAGCACTGTGCAAACATGCATTCAGCTTACTGATATAGTTCATTTCACAGCATTCCCTATGCTCCCTGATCGATTGAAATTCACTCTTACTTTAACCTCAAAATATTTTTTGTTCCAATTGCAGGCTAGGTTAGTAAAAAACACTCTAGCTTAAATAATTTTAAGTATTTTAGAAATAGTTTATCATACAATCCAGAGGCATTCTGACTAGGCTGGGACAACAGGCCTAAACCAGGGTGTATGGTCACTCTATTATTAACTTAATTATATTGCATACTTAATATTGCTGATATAAAAACATAATTAAAATGTTTATTATTAAATACAAGAAGGCCAATAGTTAAAAATAAAAAATCCAAAGGCATTTAATATGAACTTAGTGAATTATATAAAATTTCTCTGGTTTTTAATAAAAATTATATAATGTCCTTATTAAACTGTTAAGGAAATTAGCCAGGAAAAATGTGGATGAGCATGTAAAACAATAACCTAAAGAGAACAAAACCTGAAGAAGAAGTCTACCAGTAATGTAGTCTACACTAAATGGAATAAATTCCTGAATAAGTTTGTTTTGAATTTACAATACAGGATATACAGTAAACCCTTTAGTACTGATCTCCTTTAGACAAATATTTAAAAAAAAAAAAAGTAAAATAGCTTCATAAATTAGCCACAACTGAAGGCACATGAAAATTCTTAAAAATAATTTATCTAGAGAGACTAACTTGAATTGTAAACTTTCAATTAAAGCACAATTAAAAAATAATAATTATTTATCTAAACCTGCCCAATGGAAGATAAACTGAAACAGTCCTGAAATTTATCCTTTTTTTGACAATTTAACTCTGTCTCAACTATGGCTGCTTCTTCTTCGTTTACAATTCCAATGCTCTCCTGCTTTCTTCATCAGTTCCTTTTACTAAAATTAGGGAAGATGCTGTATTTTAATGACCACATTAATTAGTTTTGATATTAAGCAGTTCTCATATTTTAATCCTCCTCTAACTCTTAGGGCTCCTGATTCCCAGTTGTGTTCTTTCCATTTCATTTTTATTTTAGCATCTCCCTTTCTCAGTTTCTGCCAGAGGAAGAGTTCATGGATGACAGGCTTCAGATACGCAAAGCCTACACAGAAAAATTTTTACCTGTGGATGAATGAGTGCATGTTTCTGAGAAGGGGCCTACAGCTTTCATAAAATTCTCAAAGGGCCCCCAAAAAGATTAAGAACTATCATATTAGAAGTATTTCAGTCACTGGTAAATAGGAATTCTGAAAGGAGAGAGGCACATTTTTTAGTCTACTAAGGGTAGCTGGAGAGAGATAAATTAGAAGGAATACTTCTCCTCCACAGGTTATCAGTTCTTACAAAGTTCAGGAGCTGGTATCTTCTAAGAAGGCCTGGACGTTCAGCCTATCACAGATAACCAAACAGGCCTTTCCCTCTTAGTCTAGCAGTAACTAAGCTTTTTCTTGAAGACTGGGGCATACAGTGGTAACCAAAAATCCATATGAATGAAGACCACATGAATTAGGAACACAGATACTAGACATCCTTATGGAGGCTCTATTCATACTTATTTTCCCTTAACATTATTCCTGTTTTGTGATGTACTTAGATTAAGGTAAGGTTTTTGTTTTTTGTTTTTTTTTAAATGAAACTGCATTTTATTTATCAAAATAGCATCTACATATACTTAAAAAGCAAAGTTTGTTGCCCATATGACTTGATAAATCCCTTTTAATAATCCCAGGGAACCGCCTGGGACCAAAGGCTGGGAACCACTGCTTTATACCAGTGATACTGATACAGGAGAAGAGAATAAACATGTGCAGTTTATAAATATAGAATTCTCCGTTTGGAAAACAAAGGACATTAATAAAGCTGGATAAAAAATGTCTTAATTGGCACAGACAAGCAACAAAGACATCTTCTCTATAGCTTTACTAGCCAAGATAATTTTCAAAATCAGGGGAAAATGTTTCAGAATATCCAACAAAAGGGAGCATGAGGTTTTTGTGTTTATTAAAAATGGGCATGAAGTATGGAAATTATCACCATAGACTTTCTTCAGCTTTTTCATTTCCCTTTTCTCTTCGTCCTAGGACTGCCAAACACATACTTCGTATTTTCTAGCACTTCTGATGTTCTAGTTAGTATTTAATAATATTTGAAAAATAATATTCCCTTTTTCCCTGATGCCCTAGAATATATCCCCTTTCATCTTATATTACTTCTCCCTCTGGTAATAATTTTTAAGATAATGAGGTGCTTATTAGAATGTACCCTTGGTCAAAAAAGGGTTACTAATAGTTAGCTATTTATAAACAATTAATCCTATGTTTTCAAGAATCTTCAGAGGAGGCAAGAGTATTTCTCTTTTTTTTAAATGGACTAACAAAAGCTGGTCTAGATCTCAGGAGAGATCTGCCTCACTGAATATTTGCATAATTCACTTGAGTAGTCAGAATGGAACATTTTTGAAGTCCTCCAAAGTCTAATCCAGGCCCAACCCTCTCTTGGGTCCTTGTTCTTTCTAACTGGACCCTAATCTACTCAGTCTTCACCAGAATGCTCCTCACCTTAAATGCAAACTACATTTTAAGGTTTTCCATTGCTTTCTTCCTAAAATGTCAAATCCAAGCAAAGGATGTCGTGCATATTGTAGAAAACAGTGATTAAGAACAAAAGTCCAGGATGAGACTTTCTTGATTTGAATTTCAACTTAACTGCATACATTTGGGAAAATTGCTTAAGTTTTCTAAGTGCTAGTTTCCTATAAAATGGACAGAATTATAGTACCTACAAATCATACGGTTGTTGTGAAGATTAAATAAAGCTATGCACGCAAATTGCATAGCATAGCGCCTGACACATACTAAGTGTTCAACAAGTTAGTGGCTATGATAACCATAATGATTTCCTGTTTCTACCATCTTACTTTCACTGCCCTCCTGCCTCTAATGTCTACAACTATTGTCCAAGCCTGATGAATGTGGGGGTGATATCATAAAAATTATAACCTTACAAAAGGAAGATTAACCCAGTAAAGTAAAATTCACTGTACTCCCTCCCACTTAATATACATGGTCAACAACTGTCCTTGTCATTTGTATATCAAGTCAGGGGATAAAGCAAAGAAGCAGAAGATATTACTATGAACACAAGTGTTTCTTTGGCAGCAAGGATATACTGGATGAAGGTCCTAAGAAGACATGAGGAAGAACAGAAAAGTTGGGAATACAGCAACTAGAAGAAAGCAGAGGGCAGTGATCTAAAAGAGCAAGAGAAATAAAAAAGATTGGGAGAGGAGAATTTTAGGCAAAAGGATTTATGTAGATCTATTTAGAAAAGAGGGTATATTTTAAGATGTGAGAGAAATGGGATTTGCTGAAAGCAGGATAGCCTGAAAGGCTACAAACAAAAGAGCAAAGCATTTTGCAAGGGTTAAGAAGCAGTATTATGTATGAGTAAGCTAATCAAATTTTCACAGACTAGCATTATGAAGAGGTATCTGCAAGGCTGGGCTAACCAACCAAAAATAACACAGAAATGTGCATGCTAACACTTATGTGCACGGGCGTATCTGTTAATCCTAAATATAGTAAATATAGTTTGGGGGCATTAAAAGAAAAATCTATCCACCTATAAACATGGCCCATTATTAAGGCTTGCCCCTTCAAAAATATCTGATCTACAGACTCATGAAAACTCAGTTTGCTTAGTTTTCTAGTTCAGCTCTACATCTCTGAAATTTCACTACACTTTCCTTTCCTAATAAAACATTTCCCCATGCTAGGACTACAATCTTTTTCTTTTTTTTTTTTTTTAATACCAAAGGGAGGTGTCTTACTGGAATCTACTAATAAAAATAAATTTAAAAATCAAAAATAGTATAATTTAAAAATCAATGGGAATAATGTAGACTCAAAAGTTCACACTTCTATTGGGTTATTTTTTTTCCCCAAATCAAGTCAATAAGAGCCAAATGAAAAAATAATAGCTGGCTTAAAATGGTATCTAACAGTTTACAAGTTGCTGAAATTTAATGTATATCCAGACTCAACTGCTGCTTACCAAAGAATGCTATAAATATCACCTGAATTAGCACCAGTCTGGTGAGAAAAAAAGTGTATCGTATCAGACAGACTTGCTGTGTATCTGTTCAAACATACCTGTACCAGTCAAAAGTCCAGCACTCTTCTTTCGTGCATAAGCGCGTAAGTGGTTGGACAGGCTAACAGCACTTGTAAACGTCGTATTGCAATGCACACATGTTCTAAGCTTCACAGGCATACCTATCATTCAAAAGAAAACTATAATCCAGTTCTACTTCAAAAAGTGAAATTTTCTTAGCTTAAACCGTGTAGAAAAGTACCACAATAAAGATGGTTTAAAAAACGGTCACCGAATCAGCTTAACTTAAAATAAGGAGGGGGAATTATGTTAACTATTATTAGTTTGTAGTTAGTATTTAGAGCTAATCCATGCTCTTTGGAAAGGGGGAAGAGGAGTGACTTGAACCTGAGTCCCTCTGGATTTAACACTTACTATCACTTTCTTGCAGATTTCTGTGTTACGCAGATCATTTCCTAAACCTAAAATATAATCCTGTGGATTTGAATAGCACAGTTCTGTTGAGAAGTTTCGAAGCTTACAACATTACCAATAAGAAGAATTAAAAAGTCTAGTTGACAAAGTGGTAATTAAAGTGTTTTATCCACAAAACTGTAAAAGGCTCAATACTAAATTAGGCTTTCTGATGAAGGCTGGGAGAAAAGGTGGTAAAACACACCACTGAACAGCTGTTAGACACAACATTTTATTCAGGGCATCTTATGTTCATTACTCTGAATGCGCAATCAATAATGAAAGTTAATGATTTAAAGTTTTTTGCTAAAATCTTTGTGCTAAATAAATGATCAACAAGCTAACATCTTAGTCATCAAAGGAAAGAAAACATGTTGAAACAATAAGCAACCCCTAACTTCTCAGACAACCCTCACTCCCCCAACACATTTTAATTGGTTTCTTTTAACATTATTGTGATAGCCACACCTATGTTTTCCTTCTCTGAAGTGTACTATACCTTGGTCAACACAGCTAACACATCTTCCTCACATTTTATCCTTCTGAAAAATACTAAAAGCTACTGCCATTTAAAAAACTCTCTTCATATGAAAGAAATAGCCCTATTAACCAGAAGCCCATACAAGATAAATTGTTTTTCAGACCACTTACAATACAAAGTACTCTTTCCTTAAACCAAAACTGTATAACAAATATTTGGGATATCCCAATGTCTGCCCAAAGTAAACAAGCCAACATTATTTTACAGTAATTTTATTTATTATTAATCCGATGACCAATTATTATTACCTTAGACACATTCAACTGAGGGTTCTAATTATTAGACCATTTAAGTTAATGTTCAACATACTTAACCTCCAAAGAAACCCATAAAGCTACTTAAAATTCTTCTAGTCTAAAAGCATTAACCAGACTCAGCAATACCAAATAAAGTTTGGCTACTTAATCTGCCATTTATCATTTGCCAACACAAACAAAATATAGCTTTGAAAAAGGAAAAACTATTGGTTTACAAGCACTAAGCTAAGCCATCTGTTCTGTTCCATTGGAATACTATTATAAGTTCTAATACCCCCAAAAAATACATTTTATACTCACAACGGTTCTTCAAAACCAAACTATCCCACAATACAACAAGGAAATGGAAAGAGAAGTTTCTCTGGGTTAATCACAACATACAGCAGACGCAAACCATTCAGCTTAAAGGATCTGTTTTGTTTTACCTAAGCAGTAGCAAAACCAATAGCTTAATCTTGAAAACATTATCACTTTGGAGCACTGGCAAAAGTAAGACAGTAGTTTGCCTTTTCAGTAATGCTATACTTTTGATTGTGAGGATGGCGCAGGACCAGGCGGGCAGTGTTTCGTTCTGTTGTACATAGGGTCGCTATGAGTCAGAACCGACTTGATGGAACCTAACAACAACGACAACATACTTTTTAATAAAGTCAACCTCCATCCATAGAACCATCCCCCAGCCATACCAAGTTTCATTTTTACAGATCAGCTTTTTTTTTTTCTTTCGTTCTCACCTTAAAATCTGACCAAGAATTGAGGCACACAGAACTCGGTGCTGATGAGCATCAACTGAGTTATTTAGAAAAATGACAATATAATAACTAATTCTGTGCTCTGCAAAAAAAGCAGCTTAAATAAAAAGATTCAGAGAAGAAGTATTTTCTACAAATTTTCCATTAAGCATAACTAAACTGTGCTTAAATATGCTAAAACAGTCATAAATGTCCTCTTACCTGAGTGCATAGTTAAGTCCATTTTTTGTGGTTGATACATCAACGGACTATCCTCGTTTAATGGAAGTACACATTTCTGAACAAATCTCTTTCTTGCAGTCTGATTATGGATCTTTTGAGGAGATAGAGCAGAATTCCTTTCTTCTCCCATCCTTTTATTTTTAAGAAGTTCTATCAGTGTAAGAGACTTTTTTCCACCAGACAATTCTGGTTTTGTTTCAACACATTCATTTAAGAAACTCAGCCCATCTTCCTCTGATGCAGACACTGATACAGCTTCAGTCTTTAGGCCATTACGGTACGCTTCAAGAGGTATAACATTTTGGGATAAATAGTCATCACCTGATGCAAATTTTTGAGCTACAAATGGTCTGGGAATGATACGACGATTGTTCAATGCTTTTAAGATTTTTTCGTATTTTTCTTCATTTTGCATCATCTCATTCAGAACACAGATTGGAGATTTGTGAGCATCCCATTTGGTCTTTCCCAGTCTTTTCAGGTGGCCTCTAACATGATTTGATAATCCAATTTTAGTATCAAACCAACCACCACAGAGCTGACAAGTGTGTTCAGAAGTGGTTTCAGACTTCTCTATAGCTAAAAAAAAAAAAAAAAAAAAAAAGTTTAAAATATCAGAATTTTTGATAAACTGATCACCCTAAAACCAATTAACTCTGAAATATGAATTATATGATTCTAATAAAGAATAAAATTAAAACCTCAACATCCCCTGAATTTGAACAAAGATATATTAGCTCAAACTACTCACATGAGAACTTACCTTTTCTAACTCGCTTAACAGGTGTTCCTGTGCCAGTCCTTTTGAAATGCTGCATTTTGTCACTTGTGGCTATTTGTTCTGGTGATACAACATGACGGGCTTCATAGCTTAATCCTGCTCTGTGAAGATGTCCCCGAACATGATTTGACAGCCCAACACCTGTTTCAAATGTTGCTGGGCAGTAAGGACAAGATTTCTTCTCAAGAGACAAATCAGACCAATGAAAAACAGAACTATGCTTTGACAATGAAGTTTCTGCATTTTCTAAATGCTGAGGATCATGTACATCATGCAAAAAGTTATTAGTTCCTGTATCTTCATAATATTCAAAATAAAAGCCATCATTTTGATCATAACTAAGAGCCGTATTTTCTCCAGGCTCTTGACCTTCTACCTTGCTTTTAAACAGGGGGAATATGTTTACATGTTCTTGATTAATATCATTATAGGTTTCTTCTTCTATGGCCTGTGTAGTGTAGTCACCTAGCTCAACATTATCCCAAGAACTTTCATCTTCTGTTTCATAGCTATCTTTCTTTTCAGCAGAATTAAGCTTTTGCAAAACAACAACTGTCATTTTATGCAAAAAATCTGGATAGCTATCCAAGTCTTCTCCTTCAACAGAACTTTCCTTCTTAGATTCCTTAACTACTCTCTTTACAGCTACACGCCTATGTTCTTTGAAACTTTCTGGCCTTTTGGTGTCAGAGTTATGAGAATCTGAAATAAAACTATCACTGTGAGAGTTACCTGATGATGAAAACAGATGTAAAGAATTTAATGAACTGGTTTCTTCTTTTTTAAAATGCACAGGATATGATTCACCTGATTTTTTTATCATTCTGTAGTTTTCATATTTGTGTCTATATAAATAGTTGCTATTTGCCTTGACATTAGATTTTTCTTTTGCTGCTTGATGGAAATACTTAGGTTTTTGGTCAATGCTGCTTTTATTCATAACAGTCTTAGGAGAATTGTTTTGATTGCACACATTTACACCTGACTGGGTGATGCTTTTCCGAGCTTTTTGTATTCTATGTGGCCGCTTGTGGAATTTTGAAAAATTACTTGATTGTGAGGCTGATCCAAATGTTCGCTTTACATCTTGTTTTAGAGCAGAGTTCTTTGGAAATGTAGTTGGCTGTTGTTTACTTAATGGTTTAGTGCTAACAATATCTACAGGTTCTTCAAGGATATCACTTTTTCTTTTGTCAAGTCCAAGAGGACTACCAAATGAATCAATACATGATGATGAATGTAGGTACTCCATGTGTTTTTTTAAAATACTTCTGGCTGAAGTAGTAAAAGGACACATCTTACATATGTAGGTAGTTGATTTTTTGGATGACCCTGTAACAGAGTCTTTCATGAAAGTCTTTTTTTGCATTTTTCTCTGGGCTATATCAGAACTGACTATAGGGCATTTTACCACTGCTCCATGAGCAACACCTCGATGGCATTCCAATTCATTTTCTGTCACTGCCATGAAGTTACACTCCTCACAGCAGTAGTACCTTTTATCTTTTTCATGGGTTTTAGCATGTTGCACAAATGTTTTAGGGCAATTGGTACCAAATACACACTGAGGGCACTGTAATCGCGCACTTCTTCCTTCATCCTGAAGTTCTTTCAATTCACGAATTTCCTCCATCAACTTTTGTCTTCTTTCTTGGTGAATAATCATATGCTTTAGAAGTGAGTTGCGATCTCGAAATGTCCGTCCACATTCTCTACAAGCATATGGCCTTGGGACATTAAGATGGCGAAAGTGACTATTCCCATCTAAATGATACATCATATGCCTATGGAGGTGCTTTTTCTCCCTAAAGTTCACATTGCACTTTGTACAGGGGTAGAATGATGGCTCTTCGGTGCTGAAAGTAGCAGGTGACTCAGAATCACTCTCTTCACATTTTTTTTTTAAGGAATTTGAAAGAAAAGTGCTAGTATGAACAGGTGAACTGTCTTCTCCACACTTGTCTGGGTTATATATTAGATGTCGAAAAGCATCCACAGATTCCAAGTCTTCATCAGTTGATTCAGGCTTCACTTTTGATAATGCATATTTCTGTGAGTCTATTGCTTGTAGTTCTTCATTTTGTTCCAGAAAGTCTACTTCTAGCATTTTTGATTTATTGGATATACAATTAGAATCACTAAAGCAATCCTCAGTATAACGAGTTATCTTGCTTACATCCATTTTCCGCTTTCTCTTCTTTTCTTGACCTACTTTAGAGTGAACTGGGGCTTTATCTACTGTGTCTTCATTAGTCATAAGAAACTGAATGAACTCTTTTTGGGGATCCCAGTTTGTATCATTTTCTGACCTAAATTCATCTGTACCTGAGGAAATTCCTGTTAATGTACTGACACAATCACTTTTTACCAATAAATCTTCACTATCTTCACCCACCTCTACTTGATCTATTAAAGTGCTATCTGACTTTATACTATTTCCTACTGAATTCTGAATGTCACAACCAACTGAAGCAGAGGTAGGTAGTTTTTTAATGGAATGAGCTGGATTCTTAGCATGTGCTACATCTGATAACAAAAACAAAACTTGGTGTTGACTTGCATTCTGTGGTGTAGACAGCTGAAGATCAGCCGCCACCTTCAAAGCTGAACATGATTCTGTTGTTGGCTGATCCACAGGCTGTCCAGTGGTTAATGAAACACTGCCTTTATTCATATTGGAAGTCTTAGTTAAGGAGGAGTGTGAAACTGGTCCATTAACAGCAGCTCCTTTAGGCAAGGTAAAGTTTTCACTAGAAACAGCAGGAGCACCAGCATGTATAAATAGAGTAGACTGGCCTCCACTTAAGGCTTTTTCAGATTTGTCCTTTGACAGTTCTTCAGACAGAGTCAATGCATTGTTTTTCTGAAATGATGTCTGACAATCTTTTGGTTCATGAACTCCACTCTCTTTCTCTGAGATAAAATTGTTGTCATCTAGGAGTTCTTTAGCACCAGTAATATCGGCGTTTATCTTCATATCATCCATATTGTTGGTAAGCCCATTTAACAAATTTAGTCTAGAAAATGGAAAAAAAAAAATTTAGATTTGCATGAAAGAAAAAAATACTATTAGATTGTATATGGAGAGTTTAAAGTACATATTTTTTATTAGTTTAATTTTCTACTTTTTATATTGAGACCCTAATTTTTTTCTTAGAATGAAGAAACACTTAAAAAATTAAAATACTTTAAAAGTACTTGAAAGGGTATTTTTTTTTCTTTGTGCTAGGCAACAACAGCAACCAATATTGCGTATGTACAAAATGTCTAGGGAAAAGCAAATATATACACACATATATATACTCACACAGTAGAAATGAATTTGCTACAGAGGAAAAATAAACTTTAAACCCTCATATATACAGACTGATAATAAAAAGAAAATTATTTCACTCAAGCAGATTTATTACTTATTATTAATCTGTATTACAGACATTGCAAAGAAGTAAGAATTTTGCCACTTAAAAGAGTTCATTCATGGAGGAAGGTAACGGAACACCTCTCAGTAAAGGATCTTATTTGAATAAACAAATATGTTATCAATATCAATGGTTTATTATATAATAATGATTTTTTTTTTTTTAATTTAAGAAATTTCGCTCTCAAGACATTTTAACATTCTCCTAAAATTCTACCAATTAATTACAAAAACTCTTTATTCATAGGGGTTCACTGATTCCTTATTTTCAAATTATTCTTAATTCTAAATCAGTAAAGTTGAATTTAGTGAAGTTTTATGTTACTTTAAACTTCTACACCCAGGGCCCCCAAGTTCTAGCATTTTATGATAAACACCATAAATATATGTTACGTTTTTAGTTTAATTCATATAAAATGTAGGTAACATTGTCCCAAGTATTTCTGATAATATATTTAATCATTATAACAACACAACAGAATATTTCAAAAGGAAAGGAGACTTCTGCAAATTTGGGAGATATAGATACCATGGTTGTAATGATTTCCACTACTATGAAGACTTCCTTTGAGCTCTGTTCTTATCCTGTTCTTAGAAAGGCCATATTGTATTGGAATTTTCTCTCTCCTTAGAAGAACGTAAGCTTTTTGAGGGCATGGACTGTGACCTACTTACTTACCTACCTCTATAACCTAGCATGAGTTTTTGGCATAGGTGCTCATGTAATACTTGTTGAATAAAGGACTGAATAAATGTTGAATGAATAAAAACACAATTGTAAAATCAAAATAAAAGTTCCTAAAGCATAAGAAGAAAAAACAGTCTTCTTTCTATGAAATCTGGATACCCCATTCAAATGTTGCAAGTTCTATCATGGTTCTGATATCCTGACTCAGCAACAGTAGCAAGTTCCTCAAAATATCCAACAATCCTCATGAACAACTTCAAAGGACCTTCAAACAGTATTAACTATTTGAAGCACTGCCATAAAGTTCCATACTCTGTTTGCTTTTGTACATAGTGGTATCTATAGTTTATTCATTCTCCGAATACTTATCAAGCCCTTACTATGTGACAGGCACTGTACCAGGTATTAGGGATATTATAGTAAACAAGACAGACTAGGTTCCTGCTCTCAAATAAAGAATAAAGCCTTCACATTTTTTATAGTATTTTTAATTTGTGTAAACAATTAATACTATTTAAGGATAGCAGGAACTTACAATCCAATATTTAGAAATTAAAACATTTTCAATAAAGTTCATTATTTCTTCTATGTTTTATAGGACCAGTTTCATACTTTTTAAAAACTAAATCTCGGTCAAAAATAAAAGAATTGGTCTAGTTACCTTTTTCTTATTTCATAACTTAAACAAGCTCTTATAAATATGATCTTATTCTTTCCACATGACAAGATTTTATACAACAAACACTACAAATAAATATTTTTCTTCAGCATTATTATTTATACCAACAATCACTTTCCTGTCCCTCATAGGTCTTAGAACTCTATTTTGAGACTGGCAAATTTCCAGTAATAAAAATAGACTCCCAATAAGATCATATTCAATGATATCACTCCAAAATGGTGCTAATGCAGCACCCAGCAGGAGTCTCAACATCACATACACAGAAGTTAAAAACGGGCAGCACAAGCATGTGTTAAGGAAGGAGTGTGCAAATGTCACTGAAAAGAAAAGCAAGCCCTAATGCTAAACTATTACCCCTTCCTGATTTTTCTCATTAAATTAGTAGAAAAAGTAAAATGCCTCAATAGCAACAATCTCATAAATATCTGAAATAGAAGACAGATTTTTAAAAACGATCTAAGCCTGAAAGACACTTACTTTCTATTCCTCCTTATTATAATCACAAAGGTAGACAAATACATGCTCAGTCAATTTGAAAGCCTATATTAGTTTTTCTCAACAGGAAGCAATGTTGCTAACGAAGTGGTAAATTCAGTGTTAATGAGTGGCTTCACTGTTACCACCTCAGAGGTAAAACCTTCCATGTTCCACGTTCCACCCATCTGTTCTGGTGTTAGAGGTTCAGAGATGGAACAGACGCTTCCCATTTATAGCAACTTCACTGGTACCCCCGGAACAGCAGGGTGACAAACTATGAGAATATCATGTCGGCTTGGAGACTGCATCCTCATTATCAGAATGGCTTTGTAAGAGCCTTCCATAAGTTCACATTCTGAAGACACCAAACTGTTTCGCTCAAACACATGGAAGACTATATATATGCATAACAGATCTTTTATCTACAAAATGCAGCCAGCAAAAACAAAAAACAGATCAAATAAAATATTGTTAAAATATAAAATGAGATCTTTAACAAAGTTCTCTTTTGCACTTACGTTATTCTTTTTCAGGTAAGTTGGGAGGCACATTAATATTAAAAATGTACAGCATCAGAAATTGACTCAGTAAGCTAGCATTTTAGCAGTAATTAAAAATTTTCCTCGCTTAATTTTCAAAATATATTTTAACTATCAATGTTAAAAATACATTTTTTCTTAATAACTACATTTAAGACCCACAGCAGTTGCACTGAGATCCAATGCGGGACAATGGATCATCAGAATCTGTTGCAATGAATAACGGATCTAGAATTTTGACATAAAAAATTATTCTCTCCCTACGTTCATGGATGCCACAGGTATCCAGACAAGAAAGCATTTAACCATAAGCTAATTTTACACTGTATTAAATAGTTTTCAACTACCTTTTAATCTTATAATCAAATACATACAATAGAGTCATCAACACCAGTTACTTAATATTATAAAGTACGGAACATATTTGAAGTAGGCATTATTCATTGGTTAAGTTTAAAATAAGCAAGTTCATAAAGTATAATAAACCAACTAATGTTATGTTATTTGAGACTCCTAAATTTCAACGAATTTTCTGTATCCATTAGGATCTTTTCAGAAAATGTTTGAATACCATTACTACGTCTTCTCACATGTAATCATATAACCATAGAATTTTTCTTTTAACTGAATTTAAAAACATACTTAAAAACAATTCACACACTTTATAAAAAGCTGTAAATGGAATTTTAAATCTACATAAAATGTATTTCAGTTTCTAGAAAATCATAATGAGTTCTACAGCTATAACTCCCTGTAGTTATATACTGTGAGCATTAAAAAAAAAAAGTACAAAGGTCAGATCTGTCTTCAAGATGACAGATCATCATTTATATGCCTCAAGCTAGACTTATTGTCTCAGAAATCTCAAACATCAGTATTTCTGCAAACTATCAGCACTTGCTATAACACCCTCACTACACTACATCTTGAGGTTACTACAGAAGAAATGAGGTGATAATTGCATATTAACATAATTATTCTGTAATCCCTCTGAGCAAGCTTCCTAGGTCACTCAGTAATTCAGATTAGATACAACCTTCCTGTCATCAAATTTATGCTGTCCACTTTCTGTTCATGAATAATTCTTTTTTGATAGAAAATTAGTTTAATTTCATTCTTTTATGTACATTATTAACTGTATTTATTGCAAGTAAGGTTAACATTTTTTGAATACTTATTATATAATTTCACACAAAAATAAAAGATTTGCCCTCATTCCAACTTAGTTCATTAATAACTATATTACACAGCTATAAATAAATTATAATACTGCCCACTAGCTAAGTTATAGTTAGGATCTGTCAGGTTTTCACAAACCCCATGTTCCTGTAAACTATCCTTGAGAACACATGACAACTTCAGGTGGTATATGAGAGTGGGTCAAGAAGAGAAAACCATTCACAGCCATTATTCTAACCGCAAAACAAATCTTAATTAACTGAAATACTACACCTAAAATTACTGCAGTATTTAAACCTATATATACTATACACAAGGTACAAATATATATCTAAATATCATCCAGTGTACAATGCAGGTGAAGAGCACACTATATAATCAAACCATCCTAGGAATACAGTAGCCTACTTTGGATGTCACACTGAGAGGAAACACTAATACAGGACATTCATGAGTGTATCCAGCACGAGTCTGACTGTGAAAATCATGCTACATAATGAAATGAAGAGAAAACTTGGCTATGTTTAGTCCAGCAATTAGTTACACAACTAAAAATCTTCAAATGTTTAAAGGTTTGGAGTATAAAAGGCAGAACACATGGTCAACTGGTCCGAATCATAAAGAGAATTTAATCTCAAGACCAAGAAAAACTAGAAACAGGAACCATTCAACTTTGGAAAGGGTTGTCTTATGCAGCAGTGAATCTGAATGGTTCAGCAGGTTAAGACTGACCATTTGTCAGGAACACTGTAAAAGGGAATACAGGGTTGGAGATTGGGTAAATTGATTTCTAAGGTCCTTTCTAGTATGTGCCATAGTACATTAGTTCCACATTTGTTTGTACATATGCAGAAAGAAATAAAGCAAAAAACTGGGGTGAGAATTACACTTTTGAGCCTTAAAACAGCATTCCCTAATTTCAAAATTACCAGAAGTAATTCTTTAGATAACTAAAGCATGTTGGTAAGCAGCTGCTGGAACAATATGGCAATGAATGACTAACACAGTGAGGCCACGGAGCTATCTGCATCATAAAAACTTTACAGTATTGCCAAGGATTTTTTTTTACTGACAATACTAAAAATTGTCACTGACTTTGAACACCTATAGAACATACAACAGATTATGAAAAGAAAAATAAAATACACTGGGCACACAGTATTCTACTGCCAGCAGCATGTGGCACTGCCATGGCAAACTAATGATCTATATGTGTTTTTACTACCTACCAGAGAATTACATTTAACTTGAATAGTTTTATTCCTGCTGCCACTTACCGTACCATCTTCATTATTTTATTGCAGTATGTTACAAAAAGGTACTAAATCATACACATCTAATACCACAAGGTGATTCTTACTGAAAATATACTAAATACTAAACATAGTCCGACACATCTCAAGAAGCTGCTATATGGTAAACTGAAGTAGGTAACAAGTAACAACGGCAACAATAATAGCAAGTAGGACACAAAAGAGAGGAAAGCTACAAAGGCATAACTTTAACAACTTGTAAAAATTATATAAAAATGGAAATCAACAGTAGTAGAAAAACAAATGGATGTTCATTAAACAAAGGTTTATTTCCTAATGAAGAAGTCTGCAATTGGAAGAAGCAAGGCAATAAATGATAGTAGTAAACAAAAGAGAGTTCTTAGTCATATTCACCGTGGAATGACTACTTATAATGTTGGTTATTCTTTCACACAGTCAGAGCAAGATAAGTGATGATCTCAGCTTTGATAGGGTAACACGGCTCCAACAAGAACAGTTCATTTTTTTTTTTTTTAAATTAAAATGAGAGATAGCTTCTTTATATATTTTCAAACTGATCATGCTTTCCAGAAGTTATGCAAATAACACATACATCAGATAACTGTAAAACATAGCTATTCAAATCTTTAACTTTCAAAGGAACCAACATAGCTAAAGTGTCAATTCCACATTCCAGAGCAACTGTGTCAACTTTGCCCTCCACCAACAGAAGGTATTAACTGCCATAAGTTGTCAATTTACTTTGAGTGTTTCAATGTTCTTAGTCTATGGTGGGTTTGCTGTATTTGTGGCTTAGTTTTGAGATATACTATGAATAAAACTGATCATATAAATGCAAAAGAAATGAGTGTTAAAAGTCCTAAGACGACAAAGTATATAATTATATTAGAAGTGAAAACACATAACATACTCAAAGTGGTGAGATAAATATTACACATGCATATGGAATGAACTGCTTCATAGTTCAAATTATTCTGAAGGCCAGAAAAGAATTTCATCATTAAAAATTACTGTGCCTTATATATTTGACAATAATCATCAAGAGTGCAAGAAATATGACAAAGGAAGAATTTTTGAGTACAGAATCAGCATCAACATCAGATGTCCATTTGCCTAATGTTTACTCAGGAAAGGCCAGGAGTTTGTTCAAGAATTTAAAAGCATGTTCAAAGTGCTGCTGATGAAACTTCTGCCCTAACCATGTATGATTCCACAGAATCAAGGCCCATTAAAATATGTATATCAAAGTTAGTGGCATGACTGCAAACGCAGACATTGTGGCTTCGAAGGAATTCCTTACGGCAGCTGAAGAGATGATTTATGCCTTAACAGATGAAACAATTTCATTTTTAGGAAAGGGGGATCACAGAACACTTATCAACAAGGAGATGCCTAGAACAACGCCTGGAAAGTAACAAATGTTATGTTAGTTTCCTTCTAATATTCCAACAATTCTGCTAAAACTTTCAAATTCAAAATTTCACAAATTCAACTGTGTGTATAAGTTTTTTTTAAACTTTCACAGATTATTAAAAAAAGCTTCATTACAATAGTTCCAATATGTCATTTGTTTAATCACATATCATTAATCATATTTAGAAAACACAAAATTGTTTCGTCTAAGGAAAGTACAACTTGAACATTATGACACCCGAAGATTAAATAACTTCACTAATTTATAATTTCACTTTACTGAGGGAAGTGAGACTGCAAAAAACAGGTTTCTGTAATTCTTTAATAATCTGTAATGAGTAGTTATTCTTTCATCTGTAGATATACATTTAAAATCTAGTATGTAAATTCAAATTTATATATATTCAGATGAGAAAGTATGATACTCTCTTTGAGAACTAGAAAAATAAAACAAACCTGGAAGTTTTACTTTCTATAAAATAACATTTTTATTAAATGTGAGCTTTCTTATTAATCTTAATCATTTACTCAACTTAGACCTATTTTTCTTTTAAATCAGCAAAAAAAGAAAAAGAAAAATATTCCAAGGTAATCTCTACTCTATAATAATTATCTTCATTTAAAAAATCAAATACAAGAAGACTTTCTAAAAATTAAACACTTATGCTCATCAAGACTTCACCAAAAAGAATAAAAAGAGAACCTACAGGCTGGGGAAAAAATGGTTGGCTATGACATATCTGACAAAGGTCTAATCTCTAAAATCTATAGGAAAATCTAACACCTCTACAACAAAAGGAAACCCTAGTGGCATAGTGGTTAAGAGCTATGGCTGCTAACCAAAAGGCTGGCAGTTTGAAACGGTATGGGGCAGTTCTACTCTGTCCTATAGGGTTGCTATGAGTCAGAATCGACTCGGCGGCAATGGATTTGGTTTGGCTTTTTTCCTACAACAAAAAGACAAATAACCCCATTAAAAAACGGGCAAAGGATATGAAAAGACACTTTGTCAAAGAAGACATTCTGGTGGCTAACAGACACATGAGGAAATGCTTGTGATCACTAGCCATTATAGAAATGCAAATCAAAACTATAATGAGATACCATCTCAACCCAACATTACTAGCAGAATCAAAAAAAAAAAAAACAGAAAATAACAAATGTTAGAGAAACTATGCTATGCGCTGCTGGTGGGAATGCAAAACGGTACAACCATTTTGCAAAACAATATGGCATTCCTTAAAAAACTAGATAGAAACACCATCCAATCTAGCAATCCCACTCCTAAGAATACACCCTAGAGAAATAAGAATGGTCACATGAATGGACATATGCACACTCACGTTCATTGCAGCATTATTCACAAAAGCAAAAAGATGGAAACAACTTAAGTGCCCATCCATAGATGAATGGATAAAAAAAACTATGGTACATACACACAATGGAATACTACACAATGATAAAGAACAAGGATGAATCTGCGAAACATCTCTCTCACAGCATGGATGAATCTGGAGGGCATTTTGCTGAGTGAAATCAGTCAATCACAAAAGGACAAATACTGTATGAGACCACTATTATAAAAATACATGAAAATGTTTCTACACAGAAGGAAATAATCTTTGATGGCTATGAGGGAGGGGAGGGGTAGGGAGGGAAAAACTAACTAGATAATAGACAAATGGTAACTTTGGTGAAGGGTGAGACAGTACACAATACTGGGGAAGTCAGCACAACTTGACTAGGGCAAAGTCACAGAAGCCTCACAGACACATCCAAACGCCCGGAGAGACGGAGCTACTGGGCTGAAGGCTGCGGAACGTGGTCTCAGGGAACATCTAGCTCAACTGGCATATCATAGTTTATAAAGAAAATGTTCTACATCTGACTGTGATGAGTAGCGTCTGGGATCTTAAAAGCCTGTGAGCAGCCATCTAGGATACTCCACTGGTCTCACCCCTTCAGGAGCAAGGGAGAATGAAGAAAACTAAAGACACAAGGGAAAGATCAGTCCAAAGGACTAATGGACCACAACTACCACAGCTTCCACCAGTCTGAGTCCTGGACAACTAGATGGTGCCCGGCTACCACCACTGACTGCTCTGACTGGGATCACAATAGTGGGTTCTGGACAGCGTGTGAGAAAAATGTAGAACAAACTTCAAACTCACAAAACAAGACTAGACTTACTGGTCTGACACAGACTGGAAAAGCCTTGAGAGTCTGGCCCCTGGACACCCTTTTAACTCAGTACTGAAGTCACTCCTGAGGTTTACCCTTCAGTCAAAGATTAGACAGGCCATTAAAACAAACAATACACTTAGGTCAAGCATGTATAATGAGACTAAATGGGCACACCAGCCCAAGAACAAGGACAAGAAGGCAGAAGGGGACACGAAAGCTAGATGAATGGAAACGGGGAACCCAAGGTCGAGAAGGGGACATGACATGTTGCAGGGTTGGCAAACAATGTCACAAAACACTATGTGTATTAATTGTATAATGAGAAACTAATTTTGCACTGTAAACCTTCACCTAAAGCACAATAAAAGGAAAAAGAAAAAGAAAGCAAATATGCTTTCCTTGAAACAAAGTACAGAGTATGCATGGAGTCTGCACCCCGTCTTAAAAAAAAGAATATATTTTATGATGGCAAAGAACCAGCTACTTCTTGTTCTGATTCAACACAGCTGTGGAAAAGTCTTTACTTATTACATGCTCAATTTTGAAGTTTCATTTACAAGAACAAGATTCATTTATTACAGATTTCAATAATTACTAATTTTCACTAAAATGTTACAGAAAACACTGTGATATGTGTAATATTTGGAAAATTGAGGTACTTACTAATAATCAAATGTATAACCCTACTCAAACAATTACGACTTAAAAGAATTTCCTTCAGGTTTACTCATATAAAGAGAGAATGAAGGCATAGTAAAGAGTGGAAATTTGGGGGCAATAAGAGAATTACAGAATGCATGACTTGCAATTTACCCAACCCATAAAAACAAAATGCTGTTCTCAATAGTACATTACCTTTTTTGTAAAAGGTGACTAAGACATAATTAAAATGGAGATCACTTCAGGGAAAATTTTAACTTTTCTTAACACTAATCAACTCATCAAAATGTACTGCTGCTAGTTTTTGTATTTTCTTTTTACTGTACTGCTATCTAACTGGGAAAGACTACACAAGACACATACATACAATAAATGGCATCTTTAAAAAGCAATACATTATATCCCCAGTGAGTATAACAGATTATACGTTCTATAGTTCACAGGATGTAGAAGGCCCCATAAAATACTAAGACCATAAAAATCTCAGTGAAAAGAGAGAATTTTACCTAAATTTTACAGTGCAGTGCGAAGAGAATCACTCTTTGGAGCAGACTTTAGATGCAAAAAAACCTGAGTTTGAAAAATGGCTCTGCAACTTCTACTTTGGGACAGTTACTTCTCGTTCCCTAAACTCCAGTTGCTTCATTTTTAAAACAGGGATAAAACTGATTTACAGAATTGTGAGGATTAAATAAGATAACGTACATAGAACATGTAATGTAGCACAGTGCCTGGTATTTAGTAATTACTCACTAAGTGTTAATTCCCTATGAACCTTGCCATTAACTTCTTTCACGTACAAAATTATGACAATGAATTTGTGTACTGCTCCTGTGTCTAAATTTAACTGAGACACTAAGATCCAGAGCTAGTGCCAGACTATCCTAGCTCCCTAGGAATATGCTGAATGATGAATGGTGAAGCAGGCCCTTATAAGCAGAAATGTATCCTGGGAAAAGATACCTGGGACCTTATACTACTCCCAGGGTATAAGAAGCAGGTATAAGAGCAGAAGGTAAAGAGTTGGAAGAAATGTATCTTAAGAGATGTTGGGGTTAGAACAATTAATAATACTCTTGTGGTGATAGAGCAAGGCTTCAATGAAATAATATTCAAAAAAAGAATAAAGAGTGGAACTTCAGTACTTAACCCAGTGCTCTACGGAAAAAAGGCATGACGTGTGATCACTCAGGATTTACTGTTAAGGATTTCTGGTTCCTTATGCTATATCAGTGGGAGAAAGATGTGGCAGTCTGCTTCCATAAAGATTTACAGCCTCGGAAACCCTATGGGACAGCTGTACTGTATCATACAGCATCACTATGAGTTGGAATTGACTTAACAGCGATTGGTTTGGCTGGATTTGGTATGGTATATCAGAGACATAAATTTATCTTCCCTCTCTCACAAAATCCCAATGAACTGAAAGCTGATGAACTAAAACCACAAACTACAAGAACTCCAGGAAAACAAAGTGTGACAACTTCAAATAAAACACTAAGAAAAGGTTTTACTCAAAAGAATACAAATCAGAATAGCATCAGACTTTTACTTGTTAGGACTGTTAAGTCAATGAAGCAATAACTTCAAAGCTTGGGAGGAAATTTATGTTGACCTTAGAATTCTATACAAAGTCAAATAATATTCAATGTGAGGGCGGGCACACAAAGTCTGTACATTTATGACCTATCTAGAATCTCAGAAAAACATTTTAAGGAGGTTGAGTGTGTGCGTGGGAACTGAAAATGGTTGAAAAGATAGTGATAAGAGGCTTTGTTTGTTTGGTTTTTTAATTTACGTAACAATGAGGTTACACACACTAATACTTAAGAATGATAAAAATATATAAATTTAAATGTTAGTTAAAATCACAAGGGTAATCACAAGAAGAATGAAAAGACAAATATATTTAATGTATACTATCACCTTGCTTTTGAATGTCGAGTAGCTAAAGCAAATGGAAGAAATGATGAAGAAAAAGCTGAAAAGAAGATTTTTGAGGTCAGTTCAAGAAGACAAAGTAAAGTATTATAATGAAATGTGCAAATACTTGGAGTTAGGAAACCAAAAGGGAAGAACACGCTCAGCATTTCTCAAGCTGAAAGAATTGAAGAAAAAATTCAAGCCCTCGAGTTGCAATATTGAATGATTCTATGGGCAAAATAATGAACAATGCAGGAAGCATCAAACGAAGACGGAAGGAATACAGAGTCACTGGTTGATGTTCAGCCATTTCAGGAGACAGCATATGATGAAGAATCAATGGTGTTGTAGGAAGAAGTTCAAGCAGCACTGAAGGCGATGGCAAAAAACAAAGCTCCAGGAACTGACAGAATATCAACTGAAATGTTTCCACAAACAAATGCAACACTGGAAGCGTACACTCGTCTATTTGCCAAGAAATTTGTAAGACAGCTTCCTGGCCAACCTACTAGAAGAGATCCATATTTGTGCCCATTCCAAAGAAAGGTGATCCAACAGAATGTGGAAATTACTGCTCAATATCATTAATATCACACGCAAGTAAAATTTTGCTGAAGATCATCCAAAAGCAGTTGCAGCAGTACATTGACCAAACTGCCAGAAATTCAAGCCAGATTCAGAAGAGGATGTGGAACCAGGGATATCACTGCTGATGTCAGATGGATCCTGGCTGAGAGAATACCAGAAAGATGTTTACCTGTGTTTTACTGACTATGCAAAGGCATTCGACTGTATGGATCATTACAAATTACGGATAACAGTGCAAAGGATGGGAATTCCAGAACACTTAATTGTGTTCATGCGGAACCTGTACATAGACCAAGAGGCAGCCGTTTGAAAAGAACAAGGGGATACTGTGTAGTTTAAAAATCAGGAAAGGTGTATATCAGAGATGTATCCTTTCACCATATTTATTCAATCTGTATGCTGAGCAAATAATCCGAGAAGCTGGAGTATATGAAGAAGAATGCGGCATCAGATTGAAAGAAGACGCATTAAAAACCTGTGATAACAGATGACACAACCTTGCTTGCTGAAATGAAGAGGACTCAAAGCACTTACTGATGGAGATCAGTGACTACAGCCTTTAGTATGAATTACACTTCAACGTGAAGAAAACAAAAATCCTCGCAACTAGACCAATAAGCACCGTCAAGAAAAACACAGAAAATATTGAAATTGTCAAGGATTTCATTTTACTTGGATCCACAATCAACACCCATGGCAGCAGCAGTCAAGAAATCAAATGATGTACTGCATTGGGCAGATCTGTTGCAAAAGATCTCTTTAACCCTTTAAAGACCCAATTATTTTTTGCATTGATTTTTTTTTTTTTTTTTTTTGATATCATGTGTTTTCATAATGGAAGCATGCTGAGTCATGGAGTATGTTCACATTTTTGGTTGGTAATATTGATTTTGAGAAATATTATCTGGTACTACATGGCTACCACAGAACTTTAAAGACTCTTGAACCCCATAATTAGCGGCTGCCCATCTGTACCTCCAGACCTTGGCTGCTGATGTTTTTCGTGGCACCTTCCATTAGATTACAGGGAAACTTGGTTTTCCAAATATGACACACAAAAAATAAAACCAAACACACCAGGCTCCCTAACTCTCACACAGGAAATAATAAATATGCTTACAAGGCTTATATAGGGTTACACAAACCAAAAGACATGGAATTTTTACCCAATCACACTTCCTAGTTGCACTATCTCACTTGAAAGCGTCATACCCCAGCTACTTTTGCTTCATCTAACATTTCTTTCACCTTTCACACAAGTCCCCACTAGAGGGCAGCAAACATTTTTCAGTGGTAAAAGTATACTCCCAAAGAACCTGAGAGCAGGAAAAAGTGGTTGGTATATTGCATGCACTACAAGTCATGAAAGGGTTTAAAGTATTAAAAAGCAAAGATGTCACTTTGAGGACTAAGGTGAACCTGACCCAAGCCATGGTATTTTCAATTGTCTCATATGCATGTGAAAGCTAGACAATGAAGAAGGAAGATCAAAGAAGAATTGATGCCTCTGAATTATGGTGCTGGTGAAGAATACTGAATATAGTATGGACTGCCAGAAGAACAAACACATCTGTCTTGAAAGAAGTACAGCCAGACTGCTCCTTAGAAGTGAGGATGGCGAGACTTCATCTAACGTACTCTGGACATGTCATCAGGAGGGAACAGTCCCTGGAGCAGGACATCATGCTTGGTAAAGTAGAGGGTCAGGGAAAAAGAGGAAGACCCTCAAGAAGATGGACTGACACAGTGGCTGCAACAATGGACTCCAACACAGCAACAATTGTGATGGTGCCATAGGACCAGGCAGTCTTTCATTCTGTTGTACACAGGGTTACTATGAGTCGGAAATGACTCGACAACACCTAACAAGAACAGTGTATACATCAATATCCTGAAATTCTACACACTGTTGTATTTTAAAGTTTTAAATTTTAAAGCACAGCTTTGAGGGGAGGGGGTAACAAAACTCTAAAATGAAAAGTTACTCTAATTTAAAAAAAAAAAAAACCCTCAATAGTTGGGTTGCAGGGCAGAGTAGACACAGCTGAGGAATTCTTCCAGAACAAAGATCTTTAAAGAAGGGGAGCTGGGGATTGAAAATTAGAGAAAACTTAAGTGATACAAAATCTAGATCTAGAAATTATACTTATCAAATAGGAGTTACAGAAGAAGAGAATAGGGGAATGGAGGAAAGAATACAATAGAAAAAAATCTCAGCTCAAGAAACACAGAAGTCTTCAGACTAAAATACAAGGGCTCACTGAGTGCTAGCAGGATGATGAAAAAAAGACATTCCACTTGACAAATCCTGGAGAAATTTCAGAACCCTAAGTATAAAAGGAAAATTTCTATTCATTTCCAGAAAATAAAATATTGAAAACAAAATTGAGACAACCTATAAAGGAGCAAGAATACATAATTTATTGCCAGTGGTGTCTTCAGACTTTTGAGGAAACATGATTTTTTAAAAATTAAATTTGTCTCAAAAAATTACTAATGTAGAATATATTTGTTGCAATTGTCTCTATTTACTCTCTCCCACTTCAGTTATCAATGTTAATAATCTGGTATATCCTTCCACTGTTTTTTTCTTATTCATACAAAAGCATATACATGTGTATTTGCTTTGTGTTTACCTTTACAGAAATGAGATCATACTATACACATGCTACAATAAATATCCTTGTACAGATAGCCTTATAGTAGTGTTTTTATCTCTAAAATGTAGGTTCTATAAAGCTGTACTCTTTTAAAAATATACATCCAAATCTTTTCCCTCATTTGTAACTGTCTGCATGTCTACCTCCAATGTGTAAGAATGCCCATTCTCCCACACCCCTACAATTTTTGCCAGTATGATGGTGAAAAAATGTGGAAACACCTTCCTACCTAGAATTCCGTAATTAGCCACACTCATATTCAAGTATAAAAACAAAATACAAACTTTTTTGGGCAAGCAAGGTTCAGAAAGTTTATTGTCCACAGATGAATTAATCACAGAGATATTCAGGCATACATAGAAATGAATATATAAAGACACAGGAATCAAGAAACATTAGTGAGCAATTAAACCACTAAAACATGTAACTAAATCTAAGTAACTGTTGATAATAATTGTTCAAAAATGATTCATATGAAATAAGAAGTAAATGGTTTATAAAATATCTGTGAAGTAAGATCTCAAAAACATTTTAACATGTGAGGTAGACTGGTAGATACTGGTTAAAAAACACTTTAAAAAATGTGTTAAAATTTTAAGAGTAACCAACTAAAACAGTGAAATAAGATGATAATTTCACACCTAAAAAATGAAAGAAATGGAAGAAAAATTGATTGAGCAATAAAAATAAAAATTAACAAGAATGAAACAGCAAAAAGAAAACAAAAATAAGAGGTCAGAAAGAAGTCCAAACACACTAGTATTCACCATCAATGTGAATGTGAAAAAGCTCACACATTAAGAAAAAAGCATGCAAATTTTTAGTTTTTTTTTTTTTTTTTTTTTAAAGTCCAGCTATATGTTCTTTATAAAAGTGTCAAACACAGGTCAAAAAGAAAATAATGAAAAGATAAACTATGCAAATGTTAATAAAAAGACAACGTCCCTGTTACCAGAAAAATCATGGAATTAAGGCAAAAAATACAGACTTGCTGAAAAGTGTATTAATAAAATGTACAATCCACCAGGAAGATATAATAGTCATGAACCTCTTCGCACGCAAAACAAAATGGCTCTAGAAGTTGTACATCAAAAATTTTCACAAGTACAAGGAAAAACTGACAAATTCAGTCACAGACAGAGGTTTTTAAAACACTTCTTCCAAAAGTCAACAGATGAAAGAGATTTAAAAAGTAAATAAGCATATACAAAATTTTAATAACAAAATTAATAAGGTTGATCTAATATAGTGGTCTTCAAACTGGAGTATATGTACCCCTGGAAGTAAAGAAAAACTTCCCAGAAGGTATGCAAGTAAGAATAGCAATTTTCAGATCCTCAACTCCTATATGTAACTCTTACCCTAAAATTGATATGCCGAAGAATGCATTTGCAATATTATAGTTCTCCCCCAACTCCCCTTTCTAGATCACCCTTGTTTTACCTTACAAAAGGTTCCCAAACACAAATCTGCAGCCGTCCCCATCTCCATCAGTTGTTAGGGCCAATAGCTTTGGAGCAATCTTCAGTATTCTTTTTCTCACACCCCATATCCAAACCATCAGGAAATCCTATTGCCAATACCTTCAAAACATATCCAGAATCATCAATTTTCATCACTGCCACTGCTACACCCAGGACCACTATCACCTCTCCTGTGTATTTCTTCAGCAGTTTGCTAATCAGGTCTTACTCCACCTATCCTTGCCTCTCTACTATTCTCAACAGAGCAACCATTATGTGTCTAAAACCTAATGTCCCTCAAAACCCTTCAATGGCTCCCAGTTTCTCTCAGAGAAAAATAAATTCCTTAAAATAGTCTATAAAGCCCTACCATAGATCCACCCCAGTAACTCTTTGACCTTGTATCGTAGTCCTCTCCCCAACTCACTCTGCTCTAGCCACATTGGTGTTCTTACTATTCCTTGAACATGTTCTCTCCCACCTTAAGGCCTTAGCATTGCCTATTCCTCAGATGAGATGCTCTTTCTCCCAGATGATTCTCATGGCAAACTTCCTTACCTCATTCAAGTCTTTGCTCAACCATTATCTTCTGAGTGATGGCTACCTGAACCACCTTATTTAAAATTACATCCCAAACTTCCTCATTTTTCTCACCTTGCTGGCATTCTCAAATCCATGTATACTAATTTACCCTTTATTTCCATAGTACTTATCACTTTCAAACACACTATGTAATATACTTATTAAGTATTTTTAATAAGCATATCACACAGTGTAAGCTTACTGCCTGTGCATCCTTCCTCTAGCATTAAGTTTAAATGGTACAGATCTTTGTTTTGTTAACTGAATACCCCAAGGGCCTAGAAGAGTGTCATCCAGAATCTGGGTATTGTGCATTGCTTTGGCATGTAAAAACCTCTGGGGAATCAAATAAAAGGAAGCTTGAGAACAGAGTCCCTTAGGGAGAGCACAATGGCAGCAAGGTAAAGAATAAGGAAAATTGAAGGCTACAGTCTTAGTTCATCAAAACAACTCAACGTTAGATTCCTGTGTCTGCCTCTCTCTTCCTGCTCCCACCTCTCCCTCTCCATATCTCCTTTTCTCTCTCTCACCCCTCTCTCCAAGTTTCCCAATCTTAGAATTAAAACTCAGAGGTGGGAAGGTTGTCAACAGTGACATGTAGGATTGATTACATTTGCTTGAATCCAAAAAGTGAAGCCAGGTATTTACTGACAAAGGGTCACTCTGATTTAGCTGTTAAGGCTGTCTCTGTTAAATATGTTACACAGCAGACATTTTCTGTGAAATGCATAAATTAAATCTATAGCGTAAAGATTTTGAAGAAATTTTATTTAAAGCATGTATGAAATACATAAACACTGGTAATTATTTTCACTTGGAACAAAAATTTCAGATGCCAACTTACAAATGCCACAGTTTTTCAAAATTCTTTAAGGGTTGTTATGGATTGAATTGTGTCCCCCAAAATATGTGTTGTAATTCCTAACCTCTATACTTGTGGTGGAGCCCTCGCTGTGCAGTGGTTCAGAGTTTGGCTGTTAACCAAAAGGTCAGCAGTTTGAATCCACCAGCCACTCCCTGTTCTATGAGTCGCTATGAGTCAAAATCGACTTAAAGACAATGGTTTTGTTTTTTTTTAATACTTGTAGTTAAGACTTACAACACATATTTTGGGGGTGCGATGGTTAAAAGCACTTGGCTGCTAACTCAAAGGTCAGCAGTTCGAACCCACCAGCAGCGCCACAGGAGAAAAATGTGACAGTCTGCTTCTGTAAAGATTTAGTCTTGGAAACCTTACAGGGCAGTTCTACTCTGCCTTATAGGGTCACTATGAGTCAGAATTGACTTGACAGCACTGGGTTTGGTTTTTTTTTTTTTGGTTATAATCCCACTTGGAAATTGGTTTTGTTATGTTAATGAGGCAGTATTAGCATACAGTGCGTTTTAAATCAATCTCTTTTGAGATACAAAAGAGCAGATTAAGCAAGGAAGCAGAAACACGGAGGGGAAGATACATGCCATATGATCTCCAAGAAACCTAAGAATAGAAGCTAAAAAGAGACAAGGACCTTCCTCCAGAGCTGATAGAGAGAAGAGAGAAAGACAGCCTTCCCCTAGAGCCGGTACGCTGAATTCGGACTTCTAGCCTCCTAAACTATGAGAAAATAAATTTGTTTGTTAAAGCCACCCACCTGTGGTATTTCTGTTATAGTAGCACTAGATAACGAAGACAAGGGTGTATGCAAAGAAAAAAGTTTAAAGACTACTGATCAAATACATACAACAACGAAAAATACACATTCTTTCTTCAAAACACAGGTGGAACACCTGACTATATATAGTGACATCAGAGAAATTTCCAACAGAAATAGGAATCACATAAGACTATATTCTTTGTCCACGATGCAACAAAACTAGAAATTAAGGATAAAAGGCTAGCCCCTACCACCCAGCCAAACTCCATCCACTTTGTAACTAATATATTCTTCTAAATTAACCTAAATAAAACAGAAATCAAAGGAAACCGAATTATTCTAGAATTCTGAAAATATAAACAAATCTCATTCAATTTAAAGGTACAAGAACTTGGAAAAGGATTAAATATATACAGGCTGAGGCAGTATAGTCCAACACAGTGTTTCCCAAACGCTGGTCCACAGACTAGACAGGAAAGTTTTTATCGCTTTCATTCCTTCATTCAAATACTTATTAGATACCAGTACTTGAGGCAATGTTGTTTAGTGGCTAAGAGTGCAGGCTACGGAACTAGAGTGGCTAGTTGCAAATTCTAACTCTTGCTACTTCCTAGCAATGTAACCCTGGACCTCAATTTCTTCTCTGTTCCTGTTTTCCATTAATAAAAGGATTAACAAGGGTTACTACCGCAAATGGTTGTTATGAGGCTTAAATGATTTAATATATGCAAAGCACTGAACTAATGCCTGGTATCACACAGTAAGCATTTAAGTGTGTGTGTGTGTGTGTGTGTGTGTGTGTGTGTGTGT
>NW_004443994.1:5885440-5919763 GCF_000243295.1 Trichechus manatus latirostris
GTCCTTTGGAGTATAGATATACTTACTGCTCTTGAGGGTTTTCAGTCTAGTCTTGCACCTCCAACCATCCCTTATATATATATATATATATAAAACAAATACAACATCTATATATACACACACACACATACATATACACATATATATTTGAGTATTACTCTTTATAAAACATTGAGCTGGAATCTAAAGATACAATGAGGAAAAATCAAAGTACAGAATTACAATACAACATGGTGTTGTGACAGGGATGACAAATGAATTTGGGACAGCACACAAGAAGCAGACCAACCCACACCTTCCTTAACGAAATAAAGTCTTCACTGATAAGCAAAGAAGAATAGCAACCCGTCCCCAACCTCTCTACTCACCCTATACCCAACCCACCACGGATATCAGGGCTCTAAAGAGAAATTCATCTAGTCAAACAAGATAGTTCACCAACATATTCTTTTAAAAGGTATCAATAGTTAAGCCTACTTTAATTAAATAACAAACTATCCCAGATATGCAATTTCAGAGCTAGAAAATAATCTAGCAGGAAAATACTTTATTTGATTTTAATAATAAAATTAAGAGCCAGAGAAGGGAAATAGTTTGTCCAAGGTCACACAGCCATACATACACAAACTAAAATGGTAATTTTAACTGTAGGAGAAAGACTTAGCATTATGTATAATTTGGGGCAGGGCCCGTGGATAGGCGCAATAGCTGCCAAAGCAGAAGGCCACAAATGAAAATAGTAGAGAAAAGAGGTAGGAGAGGCCTGAAGATATATTTCATGTACTCTGCAATTTACTCTACTATCTATAATTTAGGCATAATATTTGAACATGAAGTTAAAATATCCTTTCAAATAAAAGTTGTACGTATGCATGCCTGTATGTATATGTGTGTGTTGTAAAGGAGAAGGTCAGTGAAAAAGAAAAAGATCCTTGACGAGATGGATTGACACAGTGGGCCGAAACACAGCAAAGTTTGTGAGGATGGTGCAGGACCAGGCAGTGTTTCGTTCTGTTGTACACAGGGTCACTATAAGTTGGAACCAACTAGATGGCACCTAACAACAACAGTAACAATACACACACCTGTGTATATATTAAATTAGTATCAAGAATACAGTTCAACAATCAGTTAAAGTACAAAGAAAATACTTTGCCTGGGAATTTCTAACTTCTGCAAAGGGCTTCTGGGAGCCCTTCTACATTTCTACCCTTTTAGATTCTGGTATTAAATACTGAAGAAACTCAGTATCATTAAGGACCTGAAGAAAACAGCAAAACAGACTTCACAAACAATAAACCTAAAGGATTTTCTAGTTGGAAAAACTTTGAAATCAAAATCAAAATGTCCTCATTTCACACAAGGACCCATACATGCAGAGAGTTTAAATATGACTCACCCCCAGTCAGACAGCTAGATTAAAGACAAAACCTAGACAATAACTTAGGAATCCTGACTTAACCAGACCACTGGTCTTTCTAACATACTACTAAATCTCACCTATCTGAAATTACTACCTACACAGCCATTTAAATTCTAGAATCTAGATTTCTGGGTTCATGGAATTGGGGTGACCCACCCAGGCCATCTACTCTTAGGTGTCCTTTTCTACCTTGAGACTTTAAGCAACTGTTTTCCTAAAGTCTCCTTCATGTCAAACAACAGCCTAGTAAGCAGCCTGGCAGAGATCGTTTTGCCTCAGGCAGTGGGTTCTTTTGGAAAACTATCTATATGCAGCCAGCTCCAAGAAGCAGAACTCCAGGGTCTGACTAGAGGCTGTGTTTTAGGATGTATGGAGTGTCCTTAGTGACTCTGTACCTGAGGGACCCTGAAAATCTTGCTTGAACTTTGATGTTACCTCTTGGTAAATTAACATAACAATGACCTATATAATCGGCTTTCACTGTCCTCTCTGCTTTCACTGTCCGCTCTTCGGAGGGCCTTCCCAATACCTTTCGGGTTAATGCTGCTCAATTTGAATCGTATCAACCCACAACAAATATATTCCGCTACAGTAATTTTTGGTGTTTCTCTGTGCATTTAGGTTTTTGACAATTCCAATCATGAGGTGGTGAGAATTTTTTAGAAAATACAGTCATCCAAAAATTTTCTGATCCCTATCCCCCTTTCTCTTTATCTCACTCCTGCCCCTAGAGCCATCTACTCTTCCTCTTATATTTGGTGAAGAATACAATAACACAGTTGTTAGGTCTTCCTTCACTTTTCAAAGTATCTAGAACAGTGCCAGGCACGTATCCATTAGTCACTAAGTGTTATTTCCTTAGTAGTTCTAGAAGTTAAACCCTCTTTTCCAACTCCACACTTACATCAATATTGGCCATTATCACTTCTTGACTGGATTACTGCAACAGCCACCAAATCAGTTTTCTTTTTTTCTTCAGTCTTTCTCCAATACATTCTTTACAATGTTGCCAAGCTTATCTTCCTAAAATGCATGCCTATCATGTTACTTTCTACCTTAAAATTTTTCAATGTCTTCTTCTCTGCCTTCAGGATAAAATCAAAAACTCCTGTGAACATCTAGCTATTTGCCTCTCAATTCCTGCCTTTTCTCACCTCATAGCCTGGGCTTTAGCCATTAACTTCCTGTATAAAAATTCCCCATAGGCCATGATCTCCCTCACCCTTCCCCTTTGCACAGTATATCCTCCTTCTGGTTAAATATTAATCATCCTTCAAAGCTTGCTTCAAATGTCACCTCTTCCAGAAAGGTAAAGTCTTTGTGCATTAGATTTATTAATCCTTGGTCTGTCATACAAGTTGCAAATATGTCTCCCCAACTTTGCCTTTTAGCTATGTTTATGGTATTTTGCTACACAGTTCTAACATTTTCTGTTAAATCAATCATTTTCTTTATGATCTATATTTCATGTTATAGTAAGACTTCATTGCATTTTTTATTCAACAAAATTAAACAGACAAAAATATACAACATCATGCAAAGGTCAAGTGAAACTTGTTTTACAACTTTTAAAATACAACTACACGTAAAAAAAAAGTTCTTTTTTAAAAAAGTTTAAAGGGGTCCTGAGACCAAAAAGTTGAAGTCTTAGTATTAATGAAGTTATAATACTAAATTCACAGACTGGGAAGACTTAATATCATAAAGATGTCAACTTTACCCCAAATTAGTGAGCAGAAATTTTATAAAATTGATCATCTGACTATAAAATTTATATGGAAATGAAAAGCTAAGAACAAGGTGGGAAGACTTACTCTACTGGATATAAGGACTCATTATGCCATGTGAATTAAAACAGCATAGTATTGGTACAAGAATAAATAAAATAGACCAATGGAAAAAAAACAGTTCAGAAACAGGCCCATGTGTATATGGTCACTAGATTTATGACAAAGGTGATACTGCAGATCACTGGAGAGACAATCTTTTCAATGAATGGTGCCGCTTAAAATGTATATTCATATAAAAAAAGAAAAGTTGACCATTATACCTCATATCTACCACCCGTCTGTCAGTTTATCGTACTATGGTGGCTTGTGTGTTGCTATGACGCTGGAAACTATGCCACCGGCATAGTAGACAGTTTTCAGAAGCGCTTCCAGACTAAGGCAAAGTAGGAAGAAAGGCTGATGATCTACTTCTGAAAATTAGCCAATGAAAACTTTATGGGTCACAACAGAACACTGTCTGATGTAGCGCTGGAAGATGATCCCCTCTAGGTTGGAAGGCACTACACAATAGCTTCAACAATGGACTCAAATATACCAATGATCATGAAGATGGCACAGGACTGGGCAATGTTTCATTTAGTTATACGTAAGGTTGCCATGAGTCGGAGCTAACTTGACGGCAACTAACAACAACATCTCACATAATATAGAAAAATAAGTTCTACGTAGAAGGTAAATCTAAATTCATAATTCAAGAAAAATATAATATACCAAATAATACATAATAATCAGTTCTAGGCAGAGGTAGAAATCAAAATAATAAAGCTTTTAGGATAGTGTTTCTCAACCCCAGCACTACTGACACTTTGGGCTAGACAATTTGTTGTAGGGGGCGGCTATCCTGTGCATTGCAGGAGGTTTGGCAGTATCCCTAGTATCTACCCACTAGATACCAGCAGCACCCCATCCACCCAGTTGGGAAAACCAAAAATGGCTCCAGACATTGCCAAATGCCCTGTAGGATAGAGAAGTGGGGAGAGGATGCTCAGGGCAAAATTGCCTCTGGCTGTCCTTGAAGCAGGAAAAGACTTCTTAAACAGGCCACAAAAAGCACTGGTGGTGCAGTGGTTAAGAGCGTGACTGCTAACCAGCAGGCTGGCAGTTTGAATCCACCAGCCACCCCTTGGAAACCCTATGGGGCAATTCTACTCTGTCCCATAGGGTCCCTATGAGTTGGAATCGACTCGACGGCAACGGGTTTGATTTTGAGTTTAAACGAAAACAATGATAAATATGACTACATTAAAATTAAGACCTTCTTTTCATCAAAAATAACATTATGAGGGCAAAAGTCAAGTTAAACTGGTATGTACTGTTTTAACAAATTAATGGACAAAGGGCTTGTATCTAGAACATATAAACATTCCTATAAAACAAAAGGAACAGGAAAGAAGCCGCAAAAGAAAAAAAGGCTTGTATCCAAAAAATATATAACTTCTATAAACCAGTAAGAAAAAGAAAGCAACATCAAGAGGGAAAAAAAGAAAGTGGACAGGAGAAGAGACTTCACAAAAGGAGATATCCGAATTTATGAAAAGGTGCTCAGTCTCACTGGGAATCTGGGAAATGCATCTTCCGGAAGGGCTAAACTTTAAAGAGGCTATTAAAACCAAGTGTAGGTAAGCATATAAAGCAACAGGAACTCTCATATACTGTTGATGGAATCAATACAAGCACTTTGAAAACGATTTTTGCATTATCTTCTAAAATGCAGCATACATACACCAGTATCAGTGTTACACGTGCACCAAAAGACATGTTCAAGAATATTCTGGCAGTATTATTCAACCTAAATATCCAACAATAAAAAGGATAGATAAAAAGATAAAGGGCTAAATAAAAAATAAAAAAGGATAAAATCATACAAACACACTACAGGTACATCTAACAGCATACATGAATCTCCCAAACATAATGTTAAGCAAAATAAGCCAGAGACAATATACTACTCATGTGTCGGAATCAACTTGACAGCAATGGCTTTGATTTTTTTGGTATAATTCCATTTATATAAAGTTCAAAAACAAGCAAAACTAAGCTATATTTTTGAAGTAAGGCTAGTGATCATCTGAGAAGGAGAAAAGCAACAGTGATTAGGAGGGGAAACACAGGGGTTTCAAGGTTGCTGGCTTTATACTGTTTCTTGATCTATGGTGGTCACGGAGTATTTGTGGTAATTCACTGAACTGTATATTTACACTTTGTACACTTTCCTGTATTTCAGTTTTAAAAAAGACAACTGCCCAGAATACTATCTTTCATATGTTGTATATATTGTCTACAAAACTGAATAAATAAATACATTATACAAATTCACAAAAACTATTGTGGTAGTGTAAGTCAAGTGATTGGGAGTGAAAAATCATGTCTGGGAACACAGTAACTTCTCACTTCTTTCGTTTCAGGGTTCTTTGTCTAATTAAATATCTTAAAAGAACTGTATGGGTTGGGTTTTCAATATGCTGCAGCAAATTAACTATACTTAATTTGTTATTTTTCTACATGTTTCATTTACCTTGATCATCTAGGGGAGGAAAAGAAACTGATTTCTTAGCTTTATATAAGACAAAACCAAATACACATCTTGGAAAACGTTAATTAAAATAAAAGAGTTGAGGATGTTTGTGTCTAATACTAACAATATATTTTTCTGACATTTAGACACAGAAGAAGATTAAGGAAGAAAGGTAAACTAATACCTGAACTAAAGGTGGCATCTATTAAAAAAAATCTGTACATTTCCTTTCCTACCAAAATAAGCCTTGGTTTATATTTTTATAGTCCATATGCCATTTTAATAAAATTATATTTTATAACACAAATTATTTTATTTATAAAACAAGGATCAAACATTTGTAACATTAAGTTGCTCATTATCAAGTCATCTCTCAATTTAATCATTCATGTAGAAGAGAGTACAGTTAACAGCAAATACTCCGATTCATTTTTAAGCCAAGTAGTGCCACCAAGTGGCAGCAAATTCTTTAACCAAAATACCACTGAAGCTATAGGAAAACATCATATTGGAATATTATATTGGAATGGAAAATCTTATCTTATAATAAATTTAAATAAGGAAGATTCTGAAATACTTTGATACGAAAGTTTAAAAACAAAATAAGTCAATCTTTTTGGAAAAAAGTTATATGTATTACCTTTTGATGGAGTTACAAAGTTAAAATTTTCTTGGAAAGGAACTCTGAATATAATGCCGTAGCATTCCATTCTGTTGCTTGTTGTTTTTTTATTCCACATTTTCTTAAAAGACTTACTTAAATTGCTTTAGAAATTAATGAAAAACACACACACAGAAGAAAATCTAGGTTTTAAAAAACTGTTACTCTCAGTAAGTATGGGGAGGGAAGGAGGACAGCAGGAGTAAAGGAAAAAACTTTTGCTTTTTACATAATACCTCTGTATTTGAACTCTTTGGTAAGAGCGTACTTTTATTTTAAAAAGGACCATGACAGCTCCTAAAAGTTGTTAAATAATTGAATACTATTTTAAATTTCATGAAATATTACCAGCAAAATAATTACTAAATTTATATACACATATATGTAAGATACATATATATGTCAAAGGATTAAGTGTCATATAGTTCACGTCCTACCCAATTCTAATGCACTTAGTCCTAGACCTCATTTCCTACCCCTCTCCCTCTTTCTCACGGTAGTCCAGTGACAGGACCCCCTCGCTATTTCTTAACCATGGCCTAGGTACTTTGCACTTAATGTTCTCTGCCCTGGAATTCTTCCTCCAAATACATGTAATGGCTCAGTTCCTTCAAATCTGTGTCCCAATGTCTCCTCAGTTCTTCCTAGACATGCTAAACAAAATAGCACTCTTAGTCACTCTCTATCCACCCCCTCTGGTTTCATTTTTCTTCATAATTAACAGCTGACATATTATATACTTATTTGGTTATTTGTTTTGCCCCCCTCCCCCCTTAGAAGGTAGTACCATGGGAGCAGACACTTGTTTTGCTCACTGACACAATCCTGGCATCTAAAATAGTATCTAGGTGGCTGAACATAACGACCGGTGACCACTTTTTTGTGCGTTATCATAAGCAGAAAGAATTTTTAAAAGAATTAATGGATCTCTGCTTTCTAAGTGGAATCTTCTGGGCCCTTTCTAATCAGTTCTGTACACCTATAAGCAGAGTAATCTTTTCCAGTTCATCACTTCTGTGTGGAACACGTTTTCCTCTCTCAGGATATAGTTCCAAATCCTTAAAATAGCTGAGAAGAGTTTGCTGGAGCCCTGCCTCTCTTTCTGGTCTAGCCACACACTTTTCTCCACCAGTTCTCAGTGATCCAACCCCACTGGTCCTCTCTCAAATTCCCCCAAACATTTTTCTTCTCATCACAGGACCTCTGTACATGCAATTCCCTTGGTCTAGAATCCTCTGCTCTCCTCTCCCAATCCCTCCATCACACAAATCTAGTTACCTTTAACTCATAATCTTCCTTCAGATGACAGGTCTAAAGGTCACTTACTCTGGGAAGCCTTTCTTGACCCACTTTATGTCAAGTTCCTTTGTCATATGCTGTTGCAGAACTGTTCCTTTCAGAGCTTTAATCTCTTTCAAATATTCAACTGATATGATTATTGATTAGTGCATCTCTCCCCAATAGACTGAAGCTCCAAGAGAACAGGAATCATGTCTTTTGATGCATACACTGTGTTTTGAGCACCAAGTGTCTAGAAGGTGCTCGATTATCTAAATGAAGGAATACAGACAAAGCAGGTTAACTACAAATGAACAAGAAAGGTCACAATTAGTCAATCACAGGAATAAAACAAAACAAACTTTTTTTTTTAACTTTAACTGGTTTCATCAGAGACACTGGGTAGCCTCTCCCTAGCCACCATGTGCACACAAAAGATAATTGTTACCCATTGCTGCTGACTTGGTTCTAACTCACAGCAACCCTACAGGACAGAGTACAACTGCCCCATAAAGTTTCCAAGGCTATAATCCTTATGGAAGCAGAGTGTTACATCTTTCTCCCACGGAGTGGCTCGTGGGTTCGAACTACCAACGTTCCGGTTAGCAGTCAAGTGCTTAACCACTGTACCACCAGGCTTCCCGTACAGAAAAGATACAAGCTTAGATTTTAATACTCGAATAAGTAATGAATTCAAAAGTGCATGGAAAAATAAAATAATTTGGGATTATACACCTTATCTCAGTGTATATACTCAAGCCATAACTTTACTCACATAGCTTACCATCAGTTATTTTGTAACTTCTTATAAATACACACTACAGAAAATTTCGTATGTATGTAAATGTACTTGATACACACTGAAAAAACTTAAAAGGTTATATGGGTGATATAATTTATAATAGGGTAATATCAAAACAAAGGATTATATTTAGAAAAAAGGCAGCTTATTCTCCCCCAAATTAAAAACTTACCAACTAGTTAAGTTTCTTTCAAACTTTATATAAGCATCCTCTCAAGCAGACTTCAGTTGGGGGCGGGGGGAAACGTCTCTTATTTTCACGTGATACATGAGAAACAAGCGGACTTTAGACAATGCTTCTAATACTAACCATTACTATTTCCCTAACTGAGAAAATAAGAATAATTTAAATCTTGGCAGTGTCAATTGTTCTATCATTAGCCTTCCAGTGCTTAAACAGCAACTATCTCCAGATTAAACTGTATAATTCTGACAAATAATACAAACATTTGCTGTTTTTTCTATGATATTATCATAAACAAATTGGGTCAAATTAGACTTTTAAAACAAAATTCTATTATAAAAGATATAAAAATAAAGACTATAACTTTCTCCCAGATTCATGACTTTTTTTCTAAATACTTTAGTATACCCTTCAGATGACGTACATACATGTATACCCACTTGCCATAGGAAATGGAAAGTCACACGTATGACTCTATGCATTACATCTTGCTATTACATTCTAAGGGTATTGTTCAATATCCATTACAAATGTCAAAGTCATAATTTTGGGCAGATTTTCGTCAGTAAGTAGCATCTAATAAACAATTCTAAATAATTCCATTCAACTCATTAGTTATACAGGAAAACATTTTGAACTAACTCATCTTGGCAGACTCAATGAGATGTTTTAAATTATACTGCACATGAAGGTTCTATTGTGATATAAGCGAATGACTAGTAATTTCTGGCTTCTAAATACACCAATGCTTCATACTTAATGTTGGGACATAAACAGAATACCTATATGGACATATAAGCAAATCTGCCAAAAAAAAATTTGGTCTGACTACCCATATCACAACTGGACCGATAAACAGTATCATGATAAATGAAGAAAGAAGAAATAGAAGTTGTCAACGATTTCATACTACTTAGATCAACAATCAATGCCCATGGAAGCAGCAATCAAGAAATTAAACGACATATTGCATTGGGCAAATCGGCACAAAAGACTTCTTTAAAGTTTTAAAAAGCAACAATGTCTAAGTCTTCGACAACTAACGTGTACCTGACCCAACTCATCGTCTTTTCAATTGCCTCATGTGCGTGTGAAAGTTGGACAATAAAAAAGGAAGACAGAGACAGAAGAATTGATGTGTTCAAACTGTGGTATTGGCAAAGAATACTGACTATACTGTGGACTACCAAAAGACTGAAACAAATCAGTCTTATAAGAAACACAACCAGAATGTTCCTTACAAGTGAAGATGCTGAGCTTCTGACTCACTTATTTTGAACACGTCGTCAGGAAAGACTACTTGCTAGAAAAGGACATCATGTTCGGTAAAGCAGAGGATCAGCAAAAAGGAGGGAAACCCTCAATGAAACGAACTGACACAATAGCCATAACAATGGACCAGAAATGACCAATGATAATGAAGGTGGCACACAGGACCAGGCAATGTTTGGTTGGTATCACAGGTCCCTGTGATAGCTGGTTTTGTGTTTTGACTTGGCTAGGCTATGGTTCTCAACGGTTTTGCCAAATACTAGACTCGTTACTCCTCCATAATGTAATCTAATGCAGTGGAAAGTAACCACCTTCTATAATGCAATCTAATGGAATGTGATCAATCTATCAGTTGAAAGGGGAGTTCCTTAGCATCTGGTCTGCCTTCAGACTATAAAATAGATATTTTGGTCTCTCTCTCTCTCTCTCTCTCTCTATATATATATCTGTATATATGTATACCATATTTTTACACAAATAATGCACACCTTCTATGTTTGTTTGCCAACCGTGCCCTCTCCCCAAGAAGTATTTTCATGAGCGCCGCTATGCCAATTTTTTGTAACATGCTGTTGTAAAAAAAAATTAGCATAGCGCACTTACGAAGACATCTCGCTGCGGGGGTGTGTGTCGTGAGGATGGCAAACAAATGTAGAAGGTACGCATTATTTGCATAAAGCCTGTGGGGGGGGGGGGAGACAATCCCCATGAATCAGAGCCAACTCAATGGTACTAACACCACTACCATCCATATTACTGCAACCCATACTTATGCAGCAATTAAGATAGATCTCTACCTAGATCACTGCTGTGATTAATGTGAAGTCTATATAATCAAATACTGAGGTGTATAAATGATTATCTAATGGAAAATATACTATCACTCACATTCAACATATGTTCCTTAATAGTAAAGGATAGAGTAAAATATAGTATATGCTACATATGAAAGTACACATGATACTGTATGCTTTGATTATGAATCCAAGTAGAAAAAAAAGATTGAGAACTTCATATCTAGAGGGTTAGACTAAGAGATACACTAAATTCATTGTTCTACAATCTAGTGACTAAAACTTCTGTAAAATTTTATGCCTGAATTAAGTCACATCACCAAAAAGCTAAATTCTATGAATCTAGGTATTCACAAAAATGCCTCCACATAAACAAATGAAAAATATTTCCACATCTTTTTATAAAACTGCCCCTAAGAGCACTAACCATTATGTAATTCAATGCCCCCTTAGATACTAAAGATCCATGTAACAAATTCCACTGAGAATGTAATGCAAGGAAAAAATTATTTTAGTGGACAATGTGCAGTTCCCTTTTTCCCCTTGAATCACAGGAAAAACAGCATAGTCTGTGCTCACTTGTACAACTTATCCTCTAGCTAAGATATTCTAATATAATCGCTTCCCTTTGTCCTTCTTTACCTTCATTAGTTTATTGTTTTATCCTTCTTTTATGACTCTATGGTGTCCATTTCTTACTGTCAATTTTCTCTAATTATTCTTGCAAGGAGATAGTTTATGAATACAGTAACCTTACACCCTGGTTTTTCTAGGACAATTTTTCAAATACTCTGTTTCACATACCATTAATGTGTGCTAATATTACAGAAATTCCAATTATTTCAGTAGCCAAACATCCCTCCAGATCACATATGCACCTAACTGGAAACAAATTTTTAAAAATCCTTGTCAAATCATGTATCCTTGCTGGTTTGACAATATCATCACTGTAGTTATAAATAATATGTACTGAACAACAGAGATACTACTAAGGCAGATATCCGCAAGGAAAGCCAATGCCAGAAATATTTTCAACCTGCAGATTAAAGGCATCAGCTTACCTGTGGCAGGTTTGACTGTGATAAGAATCACTCAAAATAACTGCTTCACAGTCATTTTTTGCATGAATAAGAACTGAGTAGAGTGGGATTCTCTTCTAGGCATTTTGTTCTCTCTTCTATTGCCCAGTAATTTATTTAAAACTAGTTCGGCCTACTCTAAGAGACTGGAAGCAGTGGACAAGACAAGAAATGAAACAGTCAAGGTTTAGCCTCTTTATTACTGTTATATATATAAATAAAATTAAATTGTAAGATTATAAAATTTCTCTTCAAAGCACTGCCAGAATATTACAGGCAAATTATTCTCCTCTAAGTCACCTTTGTCATTTAATAATTTGTAAAATGTCTCTCCATAACAGTTTCTCTGTTTGTGGCATACCAATTCATTAAATATGCTACTATTTAAAAAACAGAAAAAAGCCAAACCATTGAAAAATTTGAAACCTAATGATTTTTATTAAAGTAATTTTATGGAGGCTAAATAAAGCATAGTAATTAATAATTAACATGGACTGTAATCACGGGGCTTCCAGTCCAAACAAGATGGTGTAAGACCTATCTATCCCTGTTCCTTCCTGCTAAGCATAACTATAAACCCTGGAAAGAGCACATGAAGCAACCAAAGGAGAACTCTGAAAGGTGGCAAGAGGAAGAGGAACTGGTTTGGGACCCCAAGACTGGAGGAACAACATAGCAGCAGGACATCTTATGACTCCCCCACCAAACAGGAAAGGTGACCAGGTATGGTGTTTCCCAACAACCAATCTAGCACCAGAAAGTAGCCCACATAAGCTCATTCCTTCCCTGGCTTGAAGGAAGTCCAACAACACCAGATAAGTTTGACAGAATGGCTAAGGGACCCCTGCTGACAATAAGCAGTCAAGGGAAACACTGCTCTTCACTGCCCTCCCACATTCAGAGATAGTGTGCAGCCAGGGAGCACTAACAAGGGGGATCCCACCACAACAAGCGACCAATCTCCACTAAGGACTCACTTCTCCCTTCAAAGCCTGGGAAGCACTTACCACTCACTCATGCAGTACCAGCAGGGACCCCAGAGGCAAAAGATAAACCAAGCAGATCAAAAGAGCACCACAGAGGCTGTAACAATTAGATTGTCACTGAAAGCACAGCCCACAAAAGCAGGCCAAGACCTGTGTGCTATACCTAAACAGGGTGACTATCTGCTAAACAAAAATTTAAACAGGACCCAGAATCTCTGAATGTAATAGCCAAAATGTTCAGGATATAGCTGAAAATGACCTGTCATACCAAGAACCAGGAAAATCACAACTCTGATGTGAAAAGGCAATCAACTGACATCAACACTGAGATAAAACAGATGTTGGAATTATCCGACAAGGATTTTAAAGCAACCATCGTAATAATGGCTCAATAAGCAATTACAAACTCTCTAAAAACAAATGTAAAAATACAAAATCTCAGCAATAAATATAGATTATAGAAAAGAAACAAATGAAAATTATACAAATGAAACAGTAAAAGAAATAAAAAAGTTGATGGATGGACTCAATAGTAGAATCAAGATGACAGAGGTCAGAATTAGTGAACTTGAGAACAGAACAATAGAATTCATCATATCTAAACAACAGAGAGAAAACAGACTTGGAAAAAAAAAGAAAAAACAGAGCTGTTGGAAAACAACAAAAGATCCAGCATTCATATCACTGGGATTGGAGTTTCAGAAGAAGTAACAGACGAGTTAAGCTGAGAGCATTTGAAGAAATGGCTAAAACCTTCCTAAATTTGGTGACAGCCACAAACCTACAGAGCTAAGAAGCTGAGTGAATCTCACGTAAGATTGTTGTTGTTGTTGTTAGGTGCTGTGAAGTCGGTTCCAACTCATAGCGACTCTACGTACAACAGAACAAAATACTGCCTGGTCATGCGCCATCCTATCTTTGCTATATTTGAACCTATTGCTGCAGCCACTGTGTCAACTGATCTTGTTGAGGGTCTTCCTCTTTTTTGCTGACTCTCTACTTTACCAAGCACGATGTCCTTTTCCAGGGACTGATCCCTCCTGATAACATGTCCAAAGTAAGCGAGACAAAGTCTCACTATACTCGCTTCTAAGGAGCATTCTGGCTGTACTTCTCCCAAAAAGATTTGTTCATTCTTCTGGCAGTCCATGGTATATTCAATATTCTTCACCAACACCATAATTCAAAGGCATCAATTCTTCTTTGGCCTTCCTTAGTCATTGTCCAGCTTTCACATGTGTATAAGGCAATCAAAAATACCATGGTTTGGGTCAGGGGCACCTTAGTCCGCAAAGTGACATCTATCTTTGCTTTTCAATACTTTAAAGAGGTCTTTTGCAGCAGATTTTCCCCACACAATATATCGTTTGATTTCTTGACTGCTGCTTCCATAGGCGTTGACTGTAGATCCAAGTAAAATGAAATCCTTGACAACTTCAATATATTTTCTCCTTTTATCATGACGTAAGATAAACCCAAAGAAATCCATACCAAGACACATTGTAATTAAACTCCTGAAAGCTAAAAAACAAAAAATCTTAAAAGCAACCACAGAAAAATGATATATATAGCAGAACAGCAATCTGAATGACAGTAATTTCTCATCTGAATCCACGAAGGCCAGAAGGAAGTGACACAGTATTTTTCAAGTGCTGAAAGAAAAGAACTATCAACTGGGAATTCTATACCCAGTGAAGCAATCCTTCAGGAATGAAGAGGAAATAAAAACATTCCCAGACAAAGAAAAACTGAAAGAATTTACCATTAGCGGACTGACCTTTAAAGACTAGCTAAAAAGTTCTTCAAATGAAGAGGAAGTGATAAAAGAATGACTCTTGGAGCATGAGAAATAATGAAAAACGTAGATATAGATACAAACAATAAACTGTACTTTCCATTATGAGTTTTATGATTTGATGATTGAAATAAACATTATTAATACCACCTGATACTCAAGACAGTAAGATTTCAAAGTAAGGAATATAAAGAACCTAACTGAAAGTGAGGGTGCCCACACTTCCCTCCAACTGGTAAAATGCTGAAACCAGTAGACTGGAAGTCAAATATATATATTTTAGCACCCAAAGGAACCACTATAAGCAGTATACAAAGATACAATAAAAAATAATATAAATAAATTATGATAGAATACTAAAAAATGTTCAAGTAAGCCACAAGAAGGCAAGAAAAGAGAAACACAGGAACAAGAACCAGAGAAAAACCAAAACTACCTGCCGGTGAGTCAAGTACAAAAACCAGAGGAAACATATTAAAAATTACCTTAGAGGTAAATGGTCTATATATGTCAATCAAAAACAGAAAATGACAGAGTGGATTTAAAAAAACAAGACCCAACTATATGCTGCTTACCAGAAACTCACTTCAAATTCAATGATATAGGTAGACTGAAAATAAAAGGAAGGAAAAAGATGTACCATTAATCAATGTGACTGCAGTGATATATATGGTATACATACATATATATAAGATTAAATTTTTAAAAGGAGTAATTATATTAATGTCTGATAAAGTAGCCATCAGAACTAAGAAAATTACTAGCAACAAAGAGAGACACTACATAATGATAAAGGGATCAATCCACCAGGAAGACTTAATAATTCTAAATATTCATGCACCAAACAGAGCCTCAAAATACACACAACAAAAATTGATAGAGCAACTGAAAGAACTGCTAGACAGAAAATCAGCAAAAATATAGAAAAGTGGTACACAATCAACCAATAGAATCTTTTATATATATATATATATATATATAGACACATATATACAGACATCTGTATACACATATATATAAAACAGTATCCAACAACAGCAGAATATACATTTTAAAGTATCCATGGAACTCTGACAAAGATAAACCACATCCAAGAAATAAATCAAAACAATTTAAAAAGAATTATAATCATACAGAGTGTGTTTTCTCAGCACAATGGAATCAAACTAGACTCATTAACAGAAAAAAATAACAGAAAACTCTCTAAACAGTTGGAAATTAAACAATGCACTTCTAACTAATCCATTAGTCAAAGAATAATACTCAAATGAAATTTAAAAAAAAATTTAGAACAGAATGAAAATGAAAACACAACCAAATATGTGAGATGCAGCTAAAGCAATGCTGGCAGGAAAATTTATAGCAGTAAATATTTCTATTAGGAAGAAAAAGGTCTCAAATCAATACTAGAAAAGGAGAGCAAAATAAATTGAAAGGAGGCAGAATGAAAGAAGATAATAAAGATAACAACAGAAATCAATGAAACTAAAAACAGCAAAACAATAGAGAAAAATCAATGAAACAAAAAGCTCACCATTTGAAAAAAATGAATAAAATTTATAAACATCTAGCAAGACTGATAAAGATAAAAAAAGAGAAGAAACAAATTATCAATACAGCCATACCTCAGAGATATTGCGGATTCAGTTCCAGACCTCTCCGGTTCCCTGTTGTAAATTTTTTAGTTTTGTCTTATCCTGGAGAGTTCATTATCTAGGTTGGTATCTGGCTGATGCTGTCTAATGTCCTAGATTCGGGCTGTTGTCTAATTGAAGGACTCCCTTTAATAATTCTTATAAGTTTTGTTTGGTTTTAACATATTGCCTTAATTTCTGTTTTCCGGAAATGTCCTAATTTCACCATCATATTTGAGTGAGAGTTTTGCAGGGTATATTATTCTTGGTTGGCAGTTTTTCTTTCAAGATTTTATATATGTCATCCCATTGCCTTCTTGTCTGCATGGTTTCTTCCAAGTAATCAAAGCTTAGTCTTGTTATTTCCGCTTTGTATGTGACTTTTCAGGAAAGAAAATAAGGATCAGAGCAGAAGTAAATGAAATAAAGGATAGAAATACAATACAAAGAATCAATAAAACCGAAAGTTGGTTCTTTGAAAGAATCAACTAAAATCAACAAACCACTAGCCAAACTGACAAAAAAAAAAAAAAAAGAGAGAGAGAAGATGCAAATAACCCAAATAAGAAATGAAATGGGGTACATTACAACAGGACCTAACTGAAATAAAAAAGATAATAACAGAGTACTATGAAAAACTATACCCCGACAACTTTAAAAACCTAGAGGAAATGGAAAAATTTCTAGGAACACACTACCTACCCACAGTAACAAAAACTGGGGTGGAAAATCTGAACAGACCCGTAACAAGAGAAGAGATTGAAAAGGTAATTAAAAAAAAAAACTCCCAATGAAAAAAAGCCCTGGCTCAGATGGCTTCACTGGAGAATTCTACCACACATTCAGAGAAGAGCCTGCACCAGTACTACTCAAACTATTTCAGAACACAGAAAAGGAAGCGACACTTCCAAATTCTATGAAGCCAGCATAATCCTGATATCAAGACCAGGCAAAGATACCACAAAAAAACAAAATTACCGACCAATATCTCTCATGAATATAAATGCAAAAATTCTCAACAAAATTCTAGCCAATAGAATTTAGCATCATATCAAAAAAAAATATACACCCTGACCAAGTGGGATTCATCCCAGGTATGAAAGGACGGTTCAGCATTAGAAAATCAATCAATGTAATCCACCACATAAATAGAACAAAAGAATCACATGATCATCTCAATCGGCGCAGAAAAGGCATTTGATAAAGTCTAACACCCATTCCTGATAAAAACTCTCAATACAATAGATATAGAAGAGAAATTCCCCAACATAATAGAGTATCTATACAAAACCAACAGCCAACATCATTCTTAACAGACAGAGGCTGAAAACATTTCCCCTGAGAACAGGAACATGACAAGGATGCCCTTTATCACCACTCCTATTTAACATTGTGCTGGAAGTTCTAGCTAGAGCAATAAGGCAAGAAGAAATATAGGGCATCCAAATTGGTAAGGAAGAAGTAAAACTGTCCCTATCTGTGGATGATATGACACTATACATAGAGAACCCAAAGGACTCCACAAGAAAACTACTGGAACTAATAGATTCAGTAGAGTAGCAGGATACAAGAATAACATACAAAAATCAGTTGGATTCCTTAACACCAATAAAAAAAACTACAAAAAGGAAATCAGGAAAGCAATACCATTTATATTAGGCCCTAAAAAAAAGAACCTTTATTGCTAAAAAACGCTAACCATCATCTGAGCCTTCAAGCGAGTCATAATCTTTTTGCTGGTGGGCAGTCTCGACTCAATGTTGATGGCTGCTGACCGATCAGGGTGGTGGCTGCTGAAAATTAGGATGGCTGTGGCAGTTTCTTAAAACAAGACAGCAGTGAAGCTTGGTGCATTAACTGACTCTTCCTTTCATGAAAGATTCTTCTGTAGCACGCGAAGTTGTCTGACAGTGCTTTACTCACAGTAGAACTTCTTCCAAAATTGGAGTCAATCTTCTCAAACCTTGCTGCTGCTTTACCAACTAAGTTTATGTAACATTCTAAATCCTTTGCTGTCGTTTCAACAATGTTCACAGCATCTTCACCAGGAGTACATTCCATCTCAAGAAACCACTTTCTTTGCTCATCCATAAGAAGCAACTCCTCATCTGTTAAAGTTTTATCATGAGATTCCAGCAATTCAGTCACATCTTCAGGCTCCACTTCTAATTCTAGTTCTCCTGCTGTTTCTACCACATCTGCAGTTACTTCCTCCACTGAAGTCTTGAACCCCTCAAAGTCATCCATGAGGGCTGGAATCAAATTCTTCTAAACTCTTGCTAATGTTCATATTTTGACCTCCTAGGAATCACAAATGTTCTCAACGGCATCTAGAATGGTGAAGGTTTTTTCCAGAAGGTTTTCAATTTACTTTGCCCAGATCCATCAGAGGAATCACTATCTGTGGCAGCTACAGCCTTACAAAATGTATTTCTTAAATAGTAAGAGTTGAAAGTCGAAATTATTCTTTGATCTATGGGCGGCAGAATGGATGTTGTGTTAGCTGGCATGAAAACAACATTTATCTCCTTGTATGTACAACTCCATCAGGGCTTCTGGGTGACCAGGTGCACTGTCAATGAGCAGTAATATTTTGAAAGGAATCTTTTTTTCTGAGCAGTAAGTCTCAACAGTGGGCTTAAAATATTCAGTAAACCACGCTGGGCTTTCATCCAGACTTTGTTTTCCATTTACAGAACACAGGGGGAACAGATTTAGCATAATTCTTAAGGGCCCTATGATTTTGGGAACAGCAAATGAGCACTGGCTTCAACTTAAAGTCACCAGCTACACTAGCCTCTAACAAGAGAGTCAGCCCGTCTTTTGAAGCCATGAAGCCAAAGGCACTGACTTTTCCTCTCTAGCTATGAAAGTCCTAGATGGCTGCTTCTTCCAGTATAAGGCTGTTTCATCTACACTGAACATTTGTTGTTTAGTGTAGCCACCTTCGTGAATTATCTTAGCTAGATCTTCTGGATAACCTGCTGCAGCTGCTCCATCAACACTTACTGCTTCACCTTGCACTTTTATGTTATAGAGACGGCTTCTTTCCTTAAACCTCATGAACCAACCTCTGCTACCTTCAAACTTTTCTTCTGCAACTTCCTTACCACTCAGTCTGCACAGAATTAAATAGTGTTAGGGCCTTCCTCTGGATTAGGCTTTGGCTTAAGGGAATGCTGCGGCTGGTTTTATCTTCTATTAAGACCACTAAAATTTTCTCCATGTCACCAATAAGGCTGTTTTGTTTTCTTATCATTTGTGTTTACTGGGGTAGTATGTTTAACTTCCTTCAAGAACTTTTCCTTTGCATTCACAACGTAGCCAACTCTTTGGTGCAAGAGGCCAAGCTTTTGACCTATTTCAGTTTTCGACATGCCTTCCTCACTAAGCTTAACCATTTCTGGGTTTTTGAGAGACATGTGACTCTTTCTTTCACTTGAACACTCAGAGGCCATTGTAGGGTTAATTGTTGTGTTTCAGGGAATAGGGAGGTCCCAGGAGAAGAAGAGAAAGAGGGGAATGGGCTGTCAGTGGAACAGTCAGAATACACACCATTTATCGATTAAATATGCCATCCTATATGGATGCAGTCCGTGGCACCCAAAAACAATTACAATAGTAACATCAAAGACAACAGATCACCATAACAGATATAATAATAATCAAAAAGTTTGAAATATTGCAAGAATTACCAAAACGTGACACATAGACACAAAGTGAGCACATGCTGTTGGAAAAATGGCGCCAACAGACTTGCTTGACACAGGGTTGCTAGAAACCTTCAATTTGTAAAAAATGCAGTATCTGCGAAGCACGATAAAACAAAGCACAATAAAAGGAGGTATGCCTGTATCAATAATGAAACAGAGAATCTCACCACAGATCCTTAGACAACAAAATGATAATAAGGGAATACTATGAAAAACTCTACAGACATAAACTTAACAAGTTGGATAAAGCAGAGCAGTATCTTGAAAAATACAAATGACTATAACTAACCCAAAATGAAGTAGATTTTGAATAGTCTAGTAATGAAGAAAACTGAATTTATAATTTAAAAAACTTCCAAAAGAAATCTCCAGGTCAGCATGTTTCACTAGAGAATTCTACTAAAGTTTTAAAACCTGAAAAGGACAGAACACTTCCAAGTTCATTTTATGAAGCTGGTATTATACTGATATCAAAACCAGACAAAGACAGTACAAAAGAAGAATACTACAGACTAACATTTCTCATGAACTTAGATGGAAAAATCCTCAATAAATTACTGACAAACTGAATCCAACAATGCATAAAAAAAATTATACAATATGACCAAGTGGGATTTATTCCATTTATGGGAGACTGGTTCAACAATGAAAATCAATGTAATCTACCATACCAAAAGGCTAAGAAGAAAAATTCTATGACCATGTCAATTGATGCAGAAAATCACTGACAAAATCTAACACTCATTCATAGTAAAAACTCTCAGCAAGTCTGGAATAAAGGGAAACTACCTCAACTTGATATAGAATATCTACAAAAACCTACAAATAACATCATACTTAGCGGTGAAAAGACTGAATGCTTTCCAACTAAAACCAGAAACAAGGCAAGAATGTTCAAGCTTACTTGAATTTAAAATAGTACTGGAAGTTCTAGCCACTGCAAAAAATAAAAAATAAAAGATATACATAATGAAAAGGAAGAAATGAAACTACTCTTATTTGTAGATGACATTATTGCCTCTGTAGCAAATTCCAAAGAATGTACCAAAAAAAGAAGAAAAAAACAAAGGGGAAAAAACAAACAAACAAAAAAACCCTACTAGAACCAACAAGTGAACAGAGCAAGGTCACAGGGCACAAGATCAACACACAAAAAAATCAACAGCATGATTCAGTGAAAATAGTGAAGTAGAGAAATCCAAGGGCTCATACCTCCAAAGAAACACTGAAAAAAATAAACAAAAATTGTCAGAAGCAATATTGTCCAAAATCTGGAAAACAGTCAAAGGTTTACAGTAACCAAGTGAATGCTGAATCAAGAAAAAGGTGACTTAAACAAGGCAGGAGAAAGCCTTGCAAAGTTTTAACTTAACCTTGCTCCAACCCCCTCGTTGGTGCAGCAGAGGTCATGAACATGGCAGTCAACATTCCCAGTGTAGGTATCTGTTTTCAGAGGGAGAAGAGCAGACCTTTCTCCCAAGGAACTGTGTTTGTCTGTTCTGACTTGTCAGGGGGTTCCTAACTTGGAACTGTCTTAGGGTGGAAAAGATACTAAGTGGCAAACACTGAAAGGTAAATGAATAAGCTGCTGCTGCATGGGGCATACAATTACAGTTAGGACAAACAACAGACATGCTGAAGCCTGGGAAGAAAACCTGGGGAGGGCGTTACTTTTGTGAATAAGGAATCTGAAAAGCTCCCACATACCCACATATAACAGGGAATCTAGAAATCCATGTATCTGCCCAAGGCAGGAAGCATACTCAGAAAAGGCCTAAAAAGACCCCAAGATTTCACCTCCAGCTGATGTTTAGGCTCAGCACATGCAAATAAGTAAAGGCTAAGGCAGAGTTGTAAAAAACCTAACCACTGAAAAGTACCCTGATGCAGAGCCCATCCGAAATAAGAGAGAATATTTCTTTTCTTCTTTTGGGGGGAAGGTGGGGCTCCAGGAGTTTAAGAAAACTTCTGTCAAACTACTAGCTGACCATAAGTCAAAGAACAGAGACTCGAGACTACACCTGACAAAAATACAGTCATTAAAAAGTAGTTTAGAAAGTCACAACTACAACCCACAGGAAGCAACAACAACAAATCCTGAGAAGAAAAATCTGATCTCCAGAGTTACCACACTACAATATTTAAAACATCCAGTTTTCAATTAAAAAAAAAAAAAATTACAACAAACGCAAAACAACAACAAAGTACAGCCCAATTACACGAAAAAGAAATTAACAGAAACTGTCCCGGAGGAAGTACGGCCATAGGACTTACTAGAAAAAAATTTTTTTTTTTTTTAATTTTTTTTATTGTCCTTTAGATGAAGGTTTACAGAACAAATTGTTTCTCATTAAACAGTACACAGATTGTTTTATGACAATGGTTAACAAACTCACAACGTGTCAACACTGTCCCTTCTCAACCTTGGATTCCTTATTACCACCCCTCCTGTCCCCTCCTGCCTTCTAGTCCTTCTCCCTGGACTGTTGTGCCCCATTAGTCTCCTTCTGTTTTATGGGGCTGTCTAATCTTCGGCTGAATGGTGAACCTAAGGAGTGACTTCATCACTGAGCCAAAAGGGTGTCTGAGGGCCATATTTTCGGGGTTTCTCCAGTCTCTGTCAGGTCAGTTTAAGTCCAGTCTTTTTTTGGGAGTTAGAATTTGTTCTACATTTTTCTCCAGCTCTGTCCGGGACTCTCTGTTGTGATCCCAGTCAGAGCAGTCAGTGGTGATAGCCGGGCACCATCTAGTTGTACTGGACTCAGTCTGGTGGAGGCCGTGATAGTTGTAGTCCATCAGTCCTGTGGACTAATCTTTCCCTTGTATCTTGTTTTCTTCATTCTCCCTTGCTGCCAAAGGGATGAGACCAGTGGAGTAACTTAGGTGGCTGCTCACAGGCTTTTAAGACCCCAGACACTATTCACCAAAGTAGAATGTAAAACATTGTCTTTATAAACTATATTATGCCAATTGAGCTAGATGTTCCCTGAGACCATGGTCCCCACAGCCCTCTGCCCAGCAATTCAGTCCATCAGGAAGTTCAGATGTGTCTGTGGAGCTTCTATAACCTTTCTACAAGTTCTGCTGGCTTCCTCAGTATTGTGTACTATCTTACCCTTCACCAAGGTTACCACATATCTATTGTCTAATTAGTAACTCCCCCCTACCCCTCCCATCCCTCATAACCAATAAAGATTGTTTCTTTTCAGCTGTAAACTTTTTCTTGAGTTTTTACAATAGAAGTCTCATACAATATTTGTCCTTTTGTGATTGATTTATTTCACTCAGCATAATGTCCTCCAGTTTCATCCATGTTATGAGAAGCTTCACAGATTCATCATTGCTCTCTATCATTGCATAATACTCCATTGTGTGTATGAACCATAGTTGGTTTATCCATTCATCTGCTGATGGGCACCTGGGTTGTTTCCATCTTTTTTGCTATTGTGAATAATGCTGCAATGAACATGGGTGTGCATATGTCTATTCGTGTGACGGCTCTTATTTCTCTGGGATATATTCCTAGGGGTGGGACTGCTGGATTATATTGTATTTCTATTTCTAACTTTCTAAGGAAGTGTCATATCATTTTCAAAACGGTTGTATCATTTTGCATTCCCACCAACAGTGCATAAGAGTTCCGATCTCCCCGCAGCCTCTCCAACATTTGTTATTTCCAGTGTTTTTGATTCATGCTAGTAATGCCAGGGTGAGATGGTATCTCACTGCAGTTTTTATTTGCATTTCTCTAATGGCTAGTGATCGTGAGCATTTCCTCATGTGTCTGTCTGTTGGCCACCTGAATGTCTTCTTTGGTGCAGTGTCTGTTCATTTCCTTTGCTCATTTTTTAATTGGATTATTTGTGTTTTTGTTGTAGAGGTGTTGGATTTTCTTGTAGTATTATAGAGCTTAGACCTTTGTCTGACTTGTAATGTCCAAAAATTTTTCCTCAGTTTGTAGTTTCTCTTTTTACTCTTTTGGTAAAGTCTTTTGACGAGCATAAGTGTTTGATTTTTAGAAGATCCCAGTTATCTAGCTTATCTTCTGGAGTTTGTGTGATGTTGGTTATGGTTTGTATCCTGTTAATGTAAGGTATTAGGGCCTTTAGCATTGATCCTATTTTTTATTCTATGAACGTTATAGTTTTCGGCTTTATATTTAGGTCTTTGATCCATTTTTGTATATGGTGTGAGGTATGGGTCCTGTTTCTTTTTTTTGCAGATGGACATCCAGTTTTGCCAGCACCCTTTGTTAAAAAGACTGTCTTTTCCCCATTTGATGGACTTTGGGCCCTTGTCAAAGATCAGGTTACCGTAGGTGGATGGATTTACACCTGGGTTCTCGATTCTGTTGCATTGGTCAACCTATCTGTCGTTGTACCAGTACCAGGTGTTTTGACTACCATAGCTCTATAACAGATTCTGAGGTAAGGTAGTGTGGGCCCTCCTACTTTATTCTTCTTCTTCAATAGTGCTTTGTTTATTTGGGGCTTCTTCCCTTTCCATATAAAATTAATGATTAGTTTTTCCATCTCTTTGAAGAATGTTGTTGGTATTTGGATGGGGAATGCATTGTATTTGTACATTGCTTTGGGTAGAATTGTCATTTTCACAATGTTGAGTCTACCTATCCATGAGCATGGTATGTTCTTCCATTTATGTAGATCCCTTCAGGTTTCTTGTAGTAGTGTTTTGTAGTTTTGTTTGTATAGGTCTTTTACATCCCTGGTTAGATTTATTCCTAAGTATTTTATTATTTTAGGGGCTATTATAAATGGTATTGTGTTCCTGATTTCGTTTTCATCATTGTCTTTATTGGTATATAGGAATTCAACTGATTTTTGTATGTTTATCTTGTATCCTGCTACTCTGCTGAATCTTTCTATTAGTTCCAGTAGTTTTCTCACGTAGTCTTGAAGGCTTTCTCTGTATAGTATCATATCATCCACAAACAGGGAGAGTTTAACTTCTTCATTACCAATTTGGATGCCCTTGATTTCTTTTTCTTGCCTTATTGCTCCAGCTAGAACTTCCAGCACAATGTTAAATAGGAGTGGTGATAAAGAACATCCTTCTCTTATTTCTGTTCTCAAGGGAAATGTTTTCAGCCTGTCTCCATTAAGAGTGATGTCAGCTGTTGGTTTTGCATAGATGCCCTTTATTATGTCGAGAAATTTCCCTTCTACATCTGTTTTATTGAGAGTTTTTATCAGGAATGAGTGTTGGATTTTGTCGAATGCCTTTTCTGCAGCAATTGAGATGATCATGTGACTCTCTTCTTTCCTTTTATTCATGTGGTGGGTTACACTGTTTGATTTTCTAATGTTGAACCACCCTCGCATACCTGGTATGAACCCTACTTGGTCGTGGCAAATTATTTTTTTTGATATGATGCTGAATTCTACCAGCTATAATTTTTTGACAATTTTTGCATCACTATTCATGAGATATTGGTCTGTAATTTTCTTTTTTTGTGGCGTCTTTGCCTGGTTTTGGTATCAGGGTTATGCCAGCTTCATAAAATGAATTTGGAAGTGTCATTTCCTTTTCTATGTTCTGAACTAGTTTGAGTAGTACTGGTATAAGCTCTTCTCTGAATGTTTGGTAGAATTCTCCAGTGAAGCCATCTGGGACAGGGCTTTTTTTGTTGGGAGATTTTTTTTAATTACCTTTTCAATCTCCTTATGGGTCTGTTCAGATTTTCAACATCATGTTGTGATAGTTTGGATAGGTAGTGTGTTTCTAGAAATTTATACATTTCCTCTAGGTTTTCAAATTTGTTGGAGTATAGTTTTTCATAATACTGTTATGATCCTTTTTATTTCAGTTGGGTCTGTTGTAATGTCCCCCATTTCATTTCTTATTTGGGTTATTTGTGTCCTCTCCCGTTTTTCTTTTGTCAGTTTGGCCAGTGGTTTGTCGATTTTGCTGATTCTTTCAAAGAACCAATTTTGGTTTGCTGATTCTTCCTATTGTTTTTCTATTCTCTATTTCATTTATTTCTACTCTGATCTTTATTATTTCCTTTCTTCTGGTGGCTGTGGGCTTTTTTTGCTATTCTCTGTTTGAGTTCTGCAGTTAATGTTTTGATTTTGTCCTTAGAAAAACATTTTTAATCACTGTTTTAAATACATTCAAAGAGCTAAAATGAAACTAGACAATGAACTAACTAAAGGAAACCAGAAGAACAATGTCTGAAGACAGAGAGTATCTATAAATATATAGATTTTTTAAAAAGAACCCCAACAGAAATTTTGGACTTGAAAAGTTCAATAACTGAAATAAAAACATGACTAAAGGATTTCAAACAGCAGATGTGAGCAGGCAGAAGAAAGAATCAGTGAACTTGATGATGGATCAACTGAAATTATCCAGTTTAAACAGCAGGAAGAAAAATGGGGGAAAAAAATGAACAGAGGCTAAGAGACCTGTGGACATCAGCAAGCATATGAACACAAGCATGACCGTCCTAGAAAGCAGGAACAGAAGGGACAAAGAGATATTTCAAGAAATAATGGTAAAACCTCCCCCACTACTTTGATTTACAAAAAAGACATGAATTTACACATACAAGAAGCTCAACAAACTTCAAGTAGCATAAATGCAAAGAGATTCACTTTGAGATACTTTATAATCCTACTGTAAAAGTCTAAGACAAAGAGACAATACTGAAAGCAGAGAAGGGACTCATTACATACAAAGGATCTTCAGTAAGATCAACAGGGATTTCTCATGAGAAACCATGGCGGCAAGAACCAAGTGGGATAATATACTTTAAGTGTTGAAAGGGAAAAAAAACAAAACTGTCAACCAACAATTCTGTATCTGGCAAAACTGTTTTTGAAAAATGTAAGAGAAATTAAGACATTCCCAGATAAACAAAAACTGAATGAAAAAGTCTGTCACCTGTAGATGTGTACTACAACAAACGATACAGGGAGTCCTTAAATGCTGAAATGAAAGAACACCACACAGTAACTCTGAGTCCTAAGGGAAAAAAAAAAACACTGGTAAAGAACTACATAAACACAAAAGCCAGTATTTTTGTATTGTCACGCCTCTTTTTTTTCTGTATGGTTTAAAAAACAATGCATTACATAGTAATTATAAATCCATGTCAATGGAAACCCAATGTATACAGCTAAATAAAGGAAATGAAAAGGAAATAAAAACAGTATACTACAAGACTCAAACATAAAAGTAGGCAGTAACAGAGGAAAGGAGGACCAACAACAACAAAAAGACATATGGACAACAGCAAAATGGCAGAAGTCCTTTCTTATTTGTAATTAGTTTAAATGTAAATTATTAAACTCTACAGTTAAAAGATAGCAACTGGGAGTCCCTGATGGAGCAGGAGAAAGGTGGAGTGCAGAACTCAAATTCTAGTAAGAAGACCAGACTTAATGGTCTGACTGAGAGCGGAGGAAACCTGGAAAGCATAGCCCCTAGATTCTCTCTCAGCCCAGAACTAAAAAATTTCCGAGGCCAACTCTTCAGACAGAGATTGGACTGCACTGTGGGACATAAAGTGATACTCATGAGAAGTGTGCCTCTTAGCTCAAGTAGATACAAGAGACTAAACGGGCAGCTTCTGCCTGGAGATGAGATGGGAAGGCAGACAGGGTTAGGAGCTGGTTGAATGGACATGGGGAATCAAGGGTAGAAAGGAGGAGTGTGCTGTCTCAGTATGGGGAGAGCAATTAGGGTCACATAACAATGTATGTATAAATTTTTGTATGGGAGACAAACCTGAAATGTAAACTTCATGTAAACTACAACAATAAAAAAAATTTTAAAAAAACAACTACACCGGAACACACTCCCTCCCAGCCCTGTTGGCGTAGTGGTTAAGAGTTCGGCTGCTAACCAAAAGGTCGGCAGTTTGAATTCACCAGGCGCTCCTCGGAAACCCTATGGGGCAGTTCTACTCTGTCCTATAGGATCACTATGAGTCGGTATCGACTCACAGTAATGGCAACGGGTTTGGTTTGGTTTTTTTTTAAGCTGTGAATGTGACCTTATTTGGAAAAAGGGTCTTTGCAGATATAATCAAGTTAAGATGAGGTCACAGACGTGATTATGTTGGGCCCTAATCCAATGGACATGTTATCATTAGGGATCAGTCCCTGGAGAAGGACACTATGCTTGGTAAAACAGAGGGTCAGCAAAAAAGAAGAAGACCCTCAATGAGATGAAATGACACAGTGGCTCCAACAATGGGCTCAAGCAGAACAACGATTGTGAGGATGGTGTAGGACCAGGCAATGTTTTGTTCTGTTGTACACAAGGTCACTATGAGTCAGAACCGACTCGACAGCACCTAATAACAACAACAGAAAGGTTTTTGGAAAAGATCAGACTTTCTGGTCTGACAGAGACTGGAGACACCCTAAGAGTATGGCCCCCAGACACCCTTTTAGCTCAGTAATGAAGTCATTCCCGAGGTTCACCCTTCAGCCAAAGATTAGACAGGTCCATAAAACAAAACGAGACTAATGGGGCACAACAGCCCAGGACAAGGACTAGAAGGCAGGAGGAAACAGGAAAGCTTGTCATAGGCAACTCAAGGTCAAAAAGGGAGAGTGCTGACATGTCATGGGGTTGTTAACCAATGTCATAAAACAGTATGTGTACTAACTGTTTAATAAGAAATCTGTTCTGTTAACCTTCATCTAAAGTACAATTTAAAAAAAAAAAAAAAAGAAAGGTTTTTGGGAAGGTGGGGAGAAACACCTGGCATTCTGAGTCAAAGTAAACATAATTTAGCTGCAGTTACCTGGGTCACTAAACTACAGTAATAATTATACACATGAAAAATAAACTATTCTCACATAGTAACTTTCTCCCTATCTCATCTGCCTCCTAATTCCACAATTTAAAAGGGAAAAATAATTCCACGGTCATACCTAATAAAACAAAACAAGAACAATTCAGTGCTGTAGTAAAGCTCATTTCAAAACATTTCAGGATCACTGAAAACAAAAATAAAATATTAAAAAAAAAAAACAACTGTCAGGATAAACATGATCCACTAATAAGCTGCATACAAGAGACTCACTTTAGATCCAAAGACACAAACAGGCTGAAAGTAAAAGGATAGGAAAATAGTGCATACAACTAGTAATCAAAATAGAGGTGGGCTGCCTATGCTAGTATCAGACAAAATAGACTTTAAGTCAAAAATTGTTACAAGAGACAAAGAAGAATACTATATACCGAAAAAGCATCAACTCATGAAGAAACTGTAACAATTATATACACACAACAGAGCCCCAAAAAATATATGGAGCAAAAATTGACAAAAATGGAGAAAACAGACAGTTTTACAATAATAGTTGAAAACTGTGATACATCACTTTCCATAGTGGTTAGAATATCCAGACATAAGATCAACAGGAATTATAAGGACTTGAACAATACTATAAACCAAGCAGACAGACATATACAGAACACTGCACACAAAAACAGCAAAAGAGACATTCTTCCCTAGTGCACATGGAACACTTTCCAGGAGAGACCATACATTAGACTACTGATGAAGTCTCAAATATAAAAAGACTGAATCATACAAAGTCTTCAAATCATACACACATGGAATGAAATCAGAAATCAGTAACAGAAGGAATTCTGGAAAACGCAAATTATATGTGGAAATCGAGCAACACACTCTACAACAACCAATGGGTCAAAGAAGAAATCATAAGGAAAATTAGGAAATACTTTGAGATGAATGAAAACGAAAATACAACATATCAAAACTTATGGGATGTAGTGAAAGCAGTGCTCAGAGGTAAACTCAGAGCTGTAATAAGCCTATATTAAAAAAGAAGAAAGCCGCTCTGACCAGGATTACAATAGCGGGTCCCAGAGAGTGCATGAGGAAAATGTAGAACAAAATCCAAATTCATCTAAAAAAAAAAAAAAAAAAAAACCAGACTTACTAGTCTGATAGAGACTGGAAGAATCCCCTAGACTATGGCCCTTAGTCACCCCTCTAACTTGGATCTGAAGCCACTCCTGGATATCACCTTTCAACTAAATAACATATAGGCCTATAAAAGTATAAAAGAAACAGTAACACCTGTGAAGAAAGTGCTCCTTAGAACAATCAACTAAATAGGACAAAATGGCCAACATTAGCCCCAAAGCAAAAATGAGAAGGCAGGAAGGTGCAGGAAAACTGGACGAATGGCAACAGGGAACTCAGGGTGGAAACGGAGTGAGTGCTGGCACATTGTGGGGATTACAACCAACGTCACAGAACACTTTGTGTATATGTTATTGAATGGGAAACACGTTTGCTCTGTAAACTTTCACCTAAAGCACAATTTAAAAAAAAAAAAAAAAGATGAAAGACCTCAAATCAATAACTAAGCAACCAGAATAAAGAGCAAACTAAACCCAAAGCTAGCGAAGGAAGGAAATAATAAAGACTAGAGGAGAGATAAATGAAATAGAAAACAAATACAGAAATCAACAAAACCAAAAGTTGGTCCTTTAAACAAATCAACATAACTGACAATCTTTTAGCTAAACTAAGAAAAAAGAGAGAAGACTCAAATTACTAAAATCAGAAATGAAAGTAGGGACATTATTACCAACCTTACAGAAATAGAGTTATTAGAGAATACTATGAATAATTTACACCAACAAATCAATAACCTAGATGAAATGGACAAATTCCTAGAAACACATAAAGTACCAAAAATGACTCAAAAAGAAAAAGAAAATCTCATCAGACCTATAACAAGTAGAGATTGACTCAGTAATCAAAAACCTCCAAACAAAAAAGTCCAGGGCCAAGTGGTTTCACTATTGAATTCTAGTAAACATTGAGAAAATTAACACCAATCCTTCTCAAATTCTTCCAAAAAACAGGAGGAATACTTCCTAACTCATTCTATGAGGACAGCATTATCCTGATATCAAAACCATATACTCTACAAAAAAAGAAAACCACAAATCATTGTTTCTTATAAATATAGATGCAAACTCAACAAAATACTAGCAAACCTAGCTAGCAGTATATTAAAAGGATTAGACACCATAACCAAGCGGGATTTATCGCAGGAACGCAAAGGTAGTTCAACACGTGAAAATCAATGTCATAAAAAAAAAATGATAATCTCAATAGCTGCAGAAAAAGCATTTGACAAAATCCAACACCCTTTCATGATAAAAACATTCAACAAACTAGAAATAGAAGGGAACTCCTCAACCTGATAAAGGATATCTATGAGAAACTCACAGGTAACATCACACTTAATGGTAAAAGACTAAAAGTTTTCCCCTTAAAATCAGGAATAAAATATCTGCTCTTGTTACTTCTATTCAACATTGTACTCAAGTGCTAGCTAGGGAAAGTAAACATGAAAAAACAAACAGTATCCAGACTGAAAAGAAATAAAATCTTTATTTATAGATGACATGATCTTATATATAGAAAATCCTAAAAAATCCACAAAAAAACTACCAGAGCTAATAAACAAGTTTAGCAAAGTCACAGGATACAAGATCAATATATGAAAACCAACTGTATTTCTATACACTGTTGTTGTTGTTGTTAGGTGCCATCAAGTTGATTTCTACACACTAGCAATAAAAAATCTAAAAATGAAATTAAGACAATTATGTTTACAATAGCATTGAAAAGAATAAAATACTTAATGAATAAATTTAACCAAAGAAGTGCAGCAAGACTGGTACACCAAAAACTACACTGGATGAAAATTAAAGATCTAGATAAGTGGAAAGATACCACAGTTCACAGATTAGAAGACTTAATATTAAGACAGCAATATACCCCAAAGTGACTGACAGACTCAATGGAATTCCTACCCAACTCCCAATGACCTTTTTTACAATCAGTGGAGGAAGGAAGGATCACCTTTTCAATAAATGGCACTGGAGCACTGAGACATTCATAAGCAAAAAAATGAACCTCAATCTAAGTCTCAACAAATTACACAAAATTAACTCAAAATGGATCATGGAATCAAATGTAAAATGCAGAACTATAAAACTTTTAGTTATAAAATTTTTAGAGAAAAAAATGGCATAGGGAAAAAATGGCACTTGAGATCAACAGTCAAAAGTTCTTATACCTGATATCAAAAGCATGATCTTACTATCTTGTCATGCTTTTAAGTCATTCAACCAATAAATGGTTCAGTTCACAATTACCATAGACAAGTGAGAGAAAGTGACTTCTTAGGGGCTGTGTCACCTTAAGGGAGAGGGAGTATTTGAGCTGAGCTTTCAAGGATAAGTTAATTTTCCAGAGTAGAAATGAACTGGAGATGCAATTCGTAAGAAAGATAGTGAGTAAAGTTGAAAAAGTGTAAGGATTTTTAAATAACAACAATTAAACCAGGCTGCAGCAAAATACTTATTAAATAGTAGGGTATAAAATGTTCAAGTAGATTAGAACATGAATTTGAAAGCTTTTGAGTAATACCTAAGAATTAAAATTTATCTTTAAGGAGTTGATTATTTTTTTGAGCAAGTAAGTAATATAATCAGGGTAACTTCCTAGAAAGTTGAATTAAATGGTGTTACACAAATGGAATGAAGTAAGCAAAGAAAGATCAACTCCGAGATGATTGCAATAGACAGTGTGAACAAAATTATGAGCAAAAGGAATGGGAAGAAAGATAAATACATGGTATAATGCCAAAGGAAAAGCAACAAGACCTACTGACAAATCTGTAAGACAGAAAGTATGCAATATAAATACTCAGAGGGATTTTAGTCTCAACGACAAGAAAATGGTGAGTTCACCAGCAGAAGAGGAAGAGTTTTTGAAAGCAAAGGTGACTAATCTAGTTTTAGACATGGTGATGTCAAAATACACAAGGTGAAAATATCCATCACCTGATTATGTCTTTAAGACATGTTTCAATAAAGTCAGTAAAAATGTTCTGATTATGGAGAGAAATGTGTCTGTTGGAGGGAACGATGTATATGGAAGGAAGGCAGTGTAACTATGAACTGTTACAGAGTAATTCAAGGAAGAAAATAATGCTCAAACAAAAGCATCAGTTAAGCAAAAGCTAAGAATTAGACACTTTTTAAGAACTCTTTTGCCACTAAAGTCATCTGACTATAAATAAAGTTTGATTAAATATTAAAACAATGTATGTAAACCCTGATTTCCCAACAAATATATATTGAATATGTCTGTGCCAATAACCACTCTAGATGGTGAGTATACAATGGTGAACAAGATACACAAGGTCCTGCTCTCATACGCCTTTTATCCTAGTGATTTGCTAAATCACAATTAACCTAAAGATTTGAAGATCATGTTAACGAATTAACAACTAATAACCTAACTAATAACTTCATAATTCAGGCTAGAAAGTATTTACATCATCAAATATTATCAGAATTGGTATTCAGCTACTATGAATCAGACACTATTAACATAAATCTAAGATTTAACTCATTTTATACACCATTAGCTATTCAAGCATTTTTGGTAACTCTTATCATCAGAAATATGATTAATTATTCACTAATGGCATTAATTCTTGTTTAATTAATAATCAGCAGAGGCCAAAATCTCTAATAAAAACATCAGCTCATAAATCTATATGGACTAAGTCATTTTTTAATAATCTTCAGGTCAACTGAATATTTAATTTACAAATATTCTTCGTAATGTCTTAGAGATATTAGAACAAAAAATGTATTTGTGAGATATTACGGAGACTTTTCAATTCTGATGTCTCTCAGGTCTCTTTCTTAAGTTAGAGATCTGTACTATCCAACTGCCACCGGACGTTTCTACTCAGATGTCTCAAAATATTTCAAGCTTATGAGTGAAATAAGTCAATCACAAAAGGACAAATCTTGTATGAGACCTCTATTGTAAAAACTCGTGAAAAAGTTTACACAGAAAAAGTAACAATCTCTGTTGGTTATGACGGATGGGAAGGGTGGGGGGGAATACTAAATAGGCAATAGATAAGTGGTATCTTTCGTGAAGGGTGAGACAGTACATAATACAGGTGAAGCCAGCACAACTTGTACAAGGCAAGGTCATGGAAGCTCCACAGACACATCCAAATTCCCTGAGGGACTGAACTGCTGGGCAGAGGGCTGTGGGGACCATGGCCTCAGGGAACATCTAGCTCAATTGGCATAACACAGTTTATAAAGACAATGTTCTACATTCTACCCTGGTGAGTAGCATCTGGGGTCTTAAAAGCCTGTGAGCAGCCATCTAAGATACTCCACTGGTCTCACCCCTTCGACAGCAAGGGAGAATGACAAGACAGGATACAAGGAAAAGATCAGTCCAAAGGACTAATGGACCACAGCTACCAAGGCCTCCACCAGACTGAGTCCAGTATAGCTAGATGGTGCCCAGCTACCACCACTGACTGCTCT
>NW_004443994.1:5920286-5956289 GCF_000243295.1 Trichechus manatus latirostris
TATGTATACTTTCACCAAAAAAAAAAAAAGGTCGAGAAGGGAGAGGGTTGACATGTCATGGGGTTGTTAACCAATGTCATAAAACAATGTGTACTGACTGTTTAATGAGAAACTATTTGTTCCGTAAACCTTCACCTGAAGTACAATATAAATAAATAAATAAATAAAATATTTCAAGCTTAATATACCTAAAACTTAACTCTTGTTCCCTCCAACCCTGCTTCTTTTCCCAAGTTCCTACCTGTGAATATAGAACTATTGCCCAGGCCAGAAACACAGACATCATCAACTCCTCCCTTATTCTCCTACCCCGACTCCATTACAAATCAACCACCAAAGCTGATTTATTTTGTTATCTAAATCTGTCTCAAATCCAAGCACATCTGTCTATCCTCACTGCCACCACTCTAAAGTCAGGCCAGCAACCTCTCGTTGCTAACTAACTGGTCACCTTGAATCCAATCTAGTTCCCCCTCCACCTGTTCTCCACATTTTAAGTAGGTATCTTTTCTAAAACACAGATCTGATCACATCACTCCCTCACACTTAAACCCCTTCAATAGTGTCTCATTACTGTTTAAACTCAAACTCCTTAAAATGATTTATAAGACCTTCAGTACAATAGCTATAGTCCCACTCTCTGGTCTTATCTCTTGACACTTAGCCACTCCCCCCTCCCCACCTCTGTGTTGAGCTCTATACTCAAGACATGCCACATTTTTTTCACTTCTGCCAATCTTTCACCCTTTCTCTTACCTTTGATCTTTTGCACATGCAGTTTCTGCTGCAAAAAGCAGTCCCTCTTCAACTTTTTATCTAGATAAATCACTAACAGTTCCTCAAACTATACATGTCATTTCTTCCCGGAGGCCTTGCCGTAGGGTTTCCAAGGAGCAGCTGGTGGATTCTAGCTGCTGATCTTTTGGTTAGCAGACAAGCTCTTAACCATTACGCCACCAGGGTTCCGTATTTCTATTAGGTCATTCAATAAATTACACGCCAACTATGGGTGGTGTAAACAGTTAACATGCTCCTTGCTAACCAAAAGACTGGAGGTTCGAGTCTACCCAGAGGTGCCTCAGAATAGCCTGGTGATCTACTTCTGAAAAATCAGTCATTGAAAACCATATGGAACACAGTTCTACTATGACACATATGGGGTCATCATAAGTCGGAGTCGACTAAATGGCAACTGGTTTTATGAGTAAAGCACGGGCCTAGGTGCTTTGCTGTAAGTTACCATCAAGAGGATTCCCAACTCATGACAACCCCATGTGTGCAGAGTAGAACTGCTCCATAAGGTATCTAGGCTGTGGCCTTTCAGAAGCAGACCACCAGACCTGTCTTCTGAGGCACCTCTGGGTTCAAACCACCAACTTTTCGGCTAGCAGTCAAGCACTTAACCACTTGCACAACTGTGCATAGATATATATATATAAGTAAATAAAATATGCATGGTCCTTGCCTTCCTGGAACAGAGACTACGTTCACACTACCATAACATTAATCACACCTGATTGCTATATTGTATAGTCATCCTTCTTTCCTCCTCAGACTAGTAACTAGTATCAAGTACGAGCTAAAACCAATTTAACTATAACACCCATTTCATAAAACATTATAAATAAATAAATAAAACATTAAACAAATATTTACTGACCACCTATCATGTAACAGGTAGGCCCATAGTCCTAAACTCGGCTGGAATACCCTAAAAACTTTCAGATATTTGCTTCAACGTTCATCTCAAAAGAACAGTACATAAGAGGTCAGAAGACTTAGGTTCTAATTCTGTCTTTGCAATTACTTATGGTCTTAGGCTGGGTTCTCAAGAGGAGCAAAACCAGTGAAACCTATATGTATATAGAGAGAGAGAGAGATTAAATTCAACTCAGTCGTGGAGGCTCGCAAGTTCCAAATCTGTGGGTTAGGTGTCAGGATGGAGGATTCCCTGATTCACGTGGTTGCAGAAACTGACAAAGCCAAAATTGGCAAGTCAGATGGCAAGCTGTTGGCTCACAGGGCTGCGAGAGCTGGCAAATTCCCAAATCTGCAAGTTAGACAGCAGGCTGCCGGCACACGTCCCAAGAAGCTGAGGTCAGATGATGGCGAGTCTGATACAGGATCCAGAGCAAGAGTGAGCCTTGCTAGAACATCCATTTATATACTGGAGGCAAGCCACAACCCCAAGGAAACTCCACTTTCAACTGATTGGCTATTCATAGCAGATCTCATCACGGAGATTGATGGACATCCTCATCTCCTGGCACTACTTTCTTGGTGGTATGAGGTCCCCATGTCTCTTTGCTTATTTCTCTCTTTTATATCTCAAAAGCAACTGGCTTAAAATCTAATCTTGTAGATTGAGTCCTGCCTCATTAACATAACTGCCACTAATCCCATCTCATTAACATCATAAAGATAGGACTTACAACACATAGGAAAACCATACCCAAAGACAAAAGGTAGACAATCACACAATACTGGGAATAATGGCCTATTCAAGTTTACAGATATTCTGGGGGGACACAATTCAATCCATGACAGAGGTGATTACATTATATCAGATCTCATCATGGAGGTGATTATATTACATAATATAGGCGATTATATTACATTGTTGTTGTTGTTGTTAGGTGCCCGAGTTGGCTCCAACTCATAATGACCCTATGTACAACAGAAGGAAACACTGCCTGGTCTTGCACCATCCTCATCATCGTTGCTCTGCTTGAGCCCATCGGTGCAGCTACTGTGTCAGTCCATCTCGTTGAGGGTCTTCCTCTTTTTCGCTGACCTTCTACTTTACCAAGCATGATGTCCTTCTCCAGGGACTGATCCCTCCTGATAACATGTCCAAAGTATGTGAGACATAGTCTCGCCATCCTTGCTTCTAAAAAGTGTTCTGGTTGTACTTTTTCCAAGATATATTTGTTTGTTCCTCAGGAAGTCTGTGGTATATTCAATATTCTTCGTCAACACCACAATTAAAGGTGTCAATTCTTCTTCAGTCTTCCTTATTCATCATCCAGCTTTTGCATGCATATGAGGCAAGTGAAAATATCACGGCTTGGGTCACACACATCTTCGTCTTCAAGGTGACATCTTTAACAGTTTAAAGAGGTCTTTTACAGCAAATTCGCCCAATGCAATATGTTGTCTGATTTCTTGACTGCTGCTCCCATGGGTGTTGATTGTGGATCCCAGTAAAATGAAATCCTTGACAACTTCAATCTTTTCTCCATTTATCATGATGTTGCTTATTGGTCCACTTGTGAGGATTTTTGTTTTCTTTATGCTGAGGTGTAATCCATACTGAAGACTGTGGTCTTGGATCTTCATCAGTAAGTGCTTCAAGTCCTCTTCATTTTCAGCAAGCAAGGTTATGTCATCTGCACTACGCAGGTTGTTAATGAGTCTTCCTCCAATCCTGATGCCCCATTCTTGTTCTTACAGTCCAGCTTCTCAGATTATGTACTCAGCATAGATTGAATAGGTATGGTGAAAGGATACAATTCTGATGCACACCTTTCCTGACTTTAAACCACACAGTACCCCCTTGTTGTGTTCAAACAACTGCCTCGTGATCTATATACAGTTTCCTCATGACCCCAACTAAGTGTTCTGGAATTCCCATTCTTCGTAATGTTATCGGTAATTTGTTATGATCCACATAGTGGAATGGCTTTGCATAGTCAATAAAACACAGGTAAACATCTTTCTGGTATTCTCTGCTTTCAGCCAGGATCCATCTGACATAAGCAATGATATACTTGGTTTCAAGTTCTCTTCTGAAAATCTGGTTTGACTTTCTGGCAGTTCCTTGTTGATATATTGCTGCAGCCGCTTTTGAACCATCTTCAGCAAAATTTTACTTGCGTAGGATATTAATGATATTGTTTGATAACTTCCGCATTCAGCTGGATCACCCTTCTTAGGAACAGGCATAAATATGGATCTCTTCCAGTTGGCTGGCCAGGGAGATGTCTTCCAAATTTCTTGGCATAGACAAGTAAGCACTTCCAGCGCTGCATCCGTTTGCTGAAACATCTCAATTGATATACAGTCAATGACTGGAGCCTTGTTTTTTGCCAATGCCTTCAGTGCAGCTTCGACTAGTTCCTTCAGTACCATCGGTTCCTGATCATATGCTACCTCCTAAAATGGGTGAATGTGAACCAATTCTTTTTGGTATAGTGACTCTGTGTATTCCTTCCATCTTTTTGATGCTTCCTGTGTCATTTAATATTTTCCCTGTAGAATCCTTCAATATTGCAACTTCGTACAATCCATGTTCCAATTACTAATGGATGTTCGCAGCTGTTTCTTCTCATTTTAAGTCATGCCACAAGAAAGGAAGAAGGACCCAGCAGTCTACTTCTGAAAAGAATTAGCCAGTGAAAACCTTAAGAACAGCAGTGGAACACTGTCTGATACACTGCCAGATGATGAGCCCATCAGGTTGGAAGGCACTCAAAATATGACTGGGGAAGAGCTGCTTCCTCAAAGCAGAGTCAATCTTAATGACATGGATAGAGTCAAGCTTTCAGGACCTGGAACATTAGGTCTTAATAAAGGCTTACTTAGTGCCTTTAGCCCCTTTCTTTACAGTTTAGACCTACCATAGAAGGCTGAACTACAGCAATAGTAAAATTCTTTGGTCTGAAGAGACTGTTTTATCAACATTTTTTGTTAACATATTGAAATGACATTAGCCACTTAGCCTTTAAATATAAGATTGAAAATTATTTCAAATTTGGACAGAAACTTTTATAATAAATCCAGGCCTAAATGAAAAGTTCTTTGGAAAAACAGACTGACAGCTCAGCTTTAAAACAAATCAATGTATCCCTTAAAACAAATGAAACAGCACAGTGAAACCATGCATTAGTTTTAAGAAATACAGACCAAGAGAGATATAAAGATATCCAGGAGTAAAGGCATCACACTGGAAAAAAACTGTACAAAAAATAAATGAGCTAAAAACAAGAAAATATCTTAATCCTTAAAACTAACTCAGCAAAAAAAACATCATAATAATGTTATGATGGTTTCTTTTCTTCTGGTCTTAAATTTAGTAGTTTCTAGAGTTAAAGAATCTCAAAGTAAGTTTACTGACTTTAAAGCTTGATCTGAGACTAAAAATCGTCATACACAGTAAGGGCAGTAAAAAAAAAAAAAATCACAAAGAGGGCAAGAAATAACAAAATGTTATTAATTTAGACTTCACTAACCTAATACTTAGTAATAGCTTTTATTTACTTATAAACTGTGTTATAGTTAGTTTGTAGCAAACTATGAAGAAATTCACAAGGAAATATTTATCCTAAATAACTAGTACGGGGAGGGGGAAGAAGTCAAACAACTTTGAATGTAATATATAAAACATGAAATAATGTTAATTTATGGATTTAATAGTAAAGGATAAAAATCTTCGCAAATTATATATTCTCTATAAGGTATGATAAAGGTGACATTTCAAATCTATGGAATCTCACAATTAAAAAAATGTATTGTAAAATGAATACCATTTTTCTCTGATTAGACTGGCAAAGATTAAAACATTGGCTACTGTTTAGCAGGATGTCGGGAAACAGACACTCTAAATTAACTGCCAATTGATATACTAAATAGTAAAATCTACTTGCAATTTTGCAATACATATCAGAAGCTAAAGTGCACATATCCTTTGATCCAGCAACCCACTGCTATAAATTATCTGTAGACACTCATACACTCCAAATGATACAGTCAAGAATATTCACTGCAGTAATGCTCATAAAAGCAAAAAAACTGAGACTTACCCAAATATCTATCAATAAGAATACAGTTACACATTCAGGACACCCAGGTTCAACACCCAGCCAGTGTACCTCATGCGCAACCAACATCTGTCTCAGTGGAGGCTCGTGTATTGCTACAATGCTGAATAATTTTCAGCAGAGCTTCCACAGAAAGACCAGGAAGAAAAGACTGGTGATCTACTTCCAAAAATCAGCCAGTAAAAACCCTATGGATCACAATGGTCAGATCTGCAACCTATCACAGGGATGGTACAGAACCAGGAAGCATTTCGTTCCATTGCACATGGGGTCACCATGAGTCAGGAGCCAATGCAACAGCCGCTAACAATAACATACATGGGGAAAATATCCAAGATACACTGGTTAATGAACATATTGTTAAATAAATACTGAAAATATACCAGCTGTTTTCAGTAGCTTACGGGAAGTAAAGTGCTGGTCAGGAGGGGACAGACCTACTTTTTACTTTAAACATTTCTGTACTATTTGCTTATACATATAAGCACATGTAACTCTTATTAAAAATATTTGAAAATACTGTTACTTGGCAATACAGTTGAAAAAAGGTCAAATGTACACTGCAACCTCATCTAGAACCAAGACAAATAATTTTATTAATTACAAACTTTTTTTGTGCTACAACAAAGGGCAGCATAGCTACGCTGCCTTAAAGAAACTGAAGCACAGGGAAATAAATTTGGAAATTAAGCTAGTAAGAGAATAAATAAGATAAACATTTGTTAAGAACTTCAAAAGCATGGATGCAAGATTCTGAAAAATGAAAAAGGTTAGCAGCAGTTGCCTACAAGAAATACTGAATTACAAAATGAAGAAGAGCCTCTGAGAAGAAAAATTAGTCTAAAATCTTTTAGTGACTTGTAAGTCAAGAAGTCCCAAGGTTAAATTCCTCTGGATCCTCAAATCTTATCAACAAGAAAACTAAACAGACTTCACATCCAAGATGAAATAAAAGAAATAACTAAGGTTCAACATTTGGTAAGAAACCGTGTCTAAGAAAATCCTGGTAGGGAGACAAGGAACAGCATGAGATGGGGTCAATGTCCAACCTTTACAGCAGAAGCTGCAGAAAGGAAAAGGAACAAATTGATACCATAGGAGAAGGACCTTTCCTTGCTTTGGACTTGCTACAGGGCAATCAAGTTTCAGGCATAAAAATCCCCAGGGACTAATATAGCCAACTCAACTAGCCGAATTTCAACTACAGAAGAAGAAAACTAGTACAAAATGCTTTAAAACAGCAAACATTTAATTTCTTAAGAAAGCATATTGTTTATATATATTACAAATCTATAATAATGAAACAATTAAAAAATATTTTTCAGCTAACAACAAGCTTCCTAATCTATAGGAATGTTATCACAATTTCATAGTTTGATTTTTCAATTTCTTCCTCCATCCATACAATTTTTTACCCACACAGGAATGAGAAAAAGTTTTATTCGCCTCTTACAGATGTAACTGGTTGCCCTAATCTTTTACTTGTATTAATGTAACACATCTTTTACAATCTTAAAGGAATAACTAGCATAAACCCACAAAGAGAATACCATTTATAGCAAACACTCCAATTTCTACAACATGGATTGATATCCTCACTTGGAAGTTGTCATCAAAATCAGCAACAACGGTCTTCTTTAAGGTCTGAGCTAAGAACATTACTAGACATTGTACAGATAGTCCCTGACTTACGAGGTATTCGAGTTAAAATGAATCACACTTATGACCATCCGTTTCGGTTTTTTTTTTTTTTTTTTACATCTTATCGTTAGTAAAATGTACTACATACAATGTATTAAAATATATTTGTAAATTTATATGTAATGTTTCCAATCCCGAAAGACAAAGACTGGTTTTATAAAGACACTAATAATAGGCAACAATAATGAAAACTAAAAAAAAAAAAAACGGTAGAGGTATTTGACTTACATCAGAACCAACTTGCAGAGTCGACGGAATGGAACCATGTCGTAAATCTGGGACTACCTTTATTACAATTGGATTCAAAAAAGATTTTGGTGGTATTTTATTTCTCTTTCCAAAATACTTATAACACTGCCTCTGGATTGCCCGTATTGGCTCTTTCCTACAGCCTCGCAGCAACTGAAGTACAACTGTCCCCAGCTCATTTCAACCAGCATTCTGAATCCTTATGTTTGAGAGAGAAGAATTCTTAAAGTGTCTGGGATTGTGCTACTAAGATAAATACAACATGGATGATGTCTGCTTTAAAAGAGCTCAGTCTAGTAGAGAAGACTGCTAAAGTATGGACAGGCCTGGCTCCCAGGCTGAGGTGATGCTTGAGGAAATAAGCTGACAACTAAGAGGTAGGACACTGGCAGCTGGAGAAGGCAAGAGAGTGGGAGAATGACAACATACACATCATGCTAGATCTAGGAGTATGAAACACTACACTTAGTTTACTCAGAGAATTCTAGGCAGTGTGGCATAGCTGCAGTGAGATAATTATATGCCATGCTATAAAGCTCACATTTTATTCTATAGGTAATAGGGAAATATAAAGGGGACAAGTAGAGGAAGAAAAACAGTATAAAGAAGACAGCAAGTGAGGCCAGCTACTTATAGAATCCAATAAACAAAATTATAGAGAATGAATAAAAAAATCTGTGGTATGTTCATACAAGGAAATATTACTCAGCAATAGTAATGAACTACTGATACACTCACATCATGGATGAATCTCAAAAACATTACACTGAATGAAAAGAGCCAGACACAAGAGTGCATACTATACAATTCTACATATGTGAAGTTCAAGAACAGGAAAACTATGCTAATAGTATTCAGAAAGATGCTCACCTCAGGGAGGAAGTATATTGGATTGGAAAAGAAAGCATGAGGAATTTTCTGGGATGATAAAAATATTGTATATCTTAATCTGGATGGCAGTTGCAAGTGAACATATATGTAAAAAGTCATTCAGCTCTATACTTAAAATTTTATGCATTTTATCACTTGTAAATTACACATTTACAATCAGAATGCTCCTTAGAAGCGAGGATGGTGAAACTTTGGCTCACTCACTTTGGACAGGTCATGAGGAAAGATCAATTACTAAAAGGACATCATGTTTGATAAAGTAGAGGGTCAGAAAAACAAAAACCTTCAATGAAATGGACTGACACAGCAAAAGCAACAATGGACTCAAACATACCACTGATAATAAAGATGGCACAGGGCTGAGAAATGTTTCATTCTGTTATGCATACCTAAGATCAGCATGAATCAGACAGAGCTGATTTGACGGCAACTAACAACAATGGCAACAAATTATACATTCAAACAAAACAAACAAAAACCCTATATATTCAACTAGCAAACAAAAATCTCTGTAAGACCTCAAAGTACAAAGTCTGGCCTCTTCTCTCCTTTAGGAAGATATATGGGTGAGCGTTCTTTATAATAAATGCTGTAAAAATATTCTTTCTAAACAAAAAGAAATAACCCACTATAAACCAAAAAAATTAAGATTCTTCTACACAGCAATACCTACCTCATAGGAGGTAAGATAAGGACGAGTAAGGTATGAGAAGCACTTACCACAATTTAGAGTACAATAAGTACTCTTCAAATGGTTACTGCTGCTACTAGTACTACTATAAGGAGCCCTGGTGGCGCATTAGTTAATATGCTCACCTACTAACCAAAAGGTTGGTGGTTCGAACCCACCAGTGGCTCCATGGGAGAAAAGACTTGGCGTGCTGCTCCCATAAAGATTACAGCCTGGGAAACCCTACGAGGCAGTTCTACTCTGTCCTATAGGGTCACTATGAGTCAGAATCAACTCAACTGCAAACAACAACAGTACTACTATTACATAATAGCAATAAAACGCGAGCTCTGCTTCAAAGTATGCCTAAACCACTGACTGAGACTAGGTTATTTTACTGCACATTACTGACTGCAGCATTTCTCACCCTAGGCTTTTTTTTAAAAAAAAAAAAAAAAAACATTAAAATCGGCAAGCTTTCGACAGCTGAAACGTCTGGTTAGATTTCACAAAGACCAAATTAATAGCAACTTTATCAAAGTATTCGTTTTAATCAGTTAATAACCTGACACCATGTTCTCTTCTTACCAATAAACAGTAAATGTGTTTTACCATTTCAATAGCTTATATTATTAAAACAGCATTCTTTTATATACCAAAAGTACACGATTACAATTCAATTTTCTAAAAGTCTTAACAGTCTTGCAAATTAAAGCTAATCAGAATGTTACATTAGAAAAGCCATTCAGCAAAGACACCCACAGGAAAAATCTTAAAACAATTTTTTACAATTCTGAACACTATTTTAACTGAAAGAGGTTACAATTTGGCAAATTTAACCTACTTGCAGAAGTGCTCCGTTAATAGACAACTCACATACTATGATCCACTACGGAGAGAACACTGAAGCAGTCAAGCAAATCTCTTACTACACTGGTTTCTGGGTGGTTAAACCAAACATCATCTTGATTTTCTAACACATTAGAATATTCATTGAAAATTTGTATACTTTATCAACAAAAATGAAGGAAAACTAAGAATAGCCTCATAATCTGATAGCCGTATTTTTACTGTTACCAAATCCACTGTACCAAATGCGTCAAAAAGTCGATTCTTCGTATTTTAAAATTTATTTTAAAAACTCATCTGGACTTGAAGGCATTAAAAAAAAACACATACACACAATGTTTATACTTTCCTACTTTAATATATAACATTTAACAAAGTAATCTACTTACCTAGGCTTTCTTTTATTAACATCTCGCTGCAAGAATAATCTCATTCGAAATTAAATCAAACCTGCAAAAAGAACACATGTAAAGACCATCATTTAATTTTTTGCTTCAGGTATGAATGACTACATCTACAATACACTACACTTTCAAATTAAAAATTGCAAATTATTTTCTAGATATAAAATCTATCTGAAAAAACGTTCAACTAAAACCGTTTTAACATCAGAAAATATTGCTAAGCACTTTTTTTTTTGAGGAAAACTAATCTATTCAAATAAGAAACTTCAACTTTCTAATTCTCTTTAAAAATTTATAATAACTGTTTTCATTAGTGTTAGTAGTATGGCAATGGCAATAATTAAAATCAATATTTGTTAATAAAACATACACTTCTTTCTAGATCAGTGTTTATCTAATATTATTATGTACATACCAAAAAATATGCCAAAAAACTGAAGACAAAAAAAGATAACGATGTGGGATGGCATGAAAGTATATACTAATAATGATCATAATAATGGCTAACATTTATTAAGTAGTTGATAAATGCCAACCAAAAACAAACCAAACCCACTGCCATAGAGTCAACTGCGACTCATAGTAACCCTAAAGGACAGAGCAGAGCTACCTTCATACAGTTTCCAAGGCTGTAATCTTTACAGAAGCAGACTGCTGCATCTTTCTCATGCAGAGTGGCTAGTGGGTTTGAACCTCCTACTTTCTGGTTAGCAAGCAAGCACTTAACAACTGCGCCACCAGGGCGCCTCTTAATAAATGCCAGGCATTGTTATTCTAGAGAGCAGTATACATACATATACTCTTTTGCTTCCTCAATTAATCCTCAGTAAAGAGGCTTCCACCCTAACAATCCATTGAAAATGTACCTGCCAAAAATCTACCAACCCTACTAAGTTTACCACATTCCACAAATTCTGAAAACTCATTATGTCCTACACTGAACTCTGCACATTTCCTTCCCCTACCTGAACATGGCTTGTTAGTCTTTGGAATTCTACTCTCAAAAAAAAAATGGCACCACTAGCTCCTTTACATTTCTTAATTTTGTCCTTTTCCCCATTAGCTACTGCCATTCTCACCCTAGATTACTGTAACTTTTCTACTTCCAGACTCACTGTCATCTCAAATTTGTCCTTCCCATAATTATATGAGTAACCATTTTATAATAGTTTTCCTGACATGTCGTATCTGGTTCAAGTCCCTCAATATTATTCATCAACCTCAGAATAAAATCAAAATTCCTTAGCATAGAGTTACTTAGGAATACACTGCATGATCTCAATTTATCTACCTATGCCCAACCACAACTCTCCCATTCACTCCATATTTCTACCACACTAAGCCTCTTTAATTCCTAAAACAGCCCTCATGGTCCCTCTGCTTTCATGCCTTTTTACATGCTGTTCCTCCTCCCTAAAACTACCTTCCACCTCTTTTTAACTTTGCTAACACCTCTTTACTAGTACATCAATATTTAGCCCAGTCACTCTGGTGGATCCTTCTTTAATCCCTTGAACTGTGTACAGCTGTGTTTCTCAGTTGCTATAGCAACTAATGATCATTCTATATTAACCGTTTCCGTTGTTTACTTGTAGATTTTTCTAAACTTGAGTGTGGACACACTGAGGGCAAGAATTCATTTCTCTCATTTCAGCACTCATAACAACGTACGCTGAATGAGGGATTAGAGGTTTCGTGTAGTGTACCAAAATGTACTAAGGGATACAGAAGATAAGCAAGTATAATTCAGGTTATCAAGTTTAATTCACATTTTCAAGGACTGGAGGAAAAAAGAACATATTTCCAGATCCAGGCACATTACTTTATTAAATAACTACATCTAAATAAAAATACTGAAGATCAAAGACCACAGCCTTCAATATGGATCACAGCTCAACATACGGAAAACAAAAACCCTCACAACTGGACCAATAAGCAACATCATGATAAACGGAGAAAAGACTGAAGTCATCAAGGATTTCATTGTACTTGGATCCACAATCAACACCCATGGAAACAGTGGTCAAGAAATCAAAGGATACATTGCACTGGGCAAAAGACCCATTGCAAAAGACCTCTTTAAAGTGTTAGAAAGCAAAGATGTCACCTTGAAGACTAAGGTGTGCCTGACCCAAGCCATAGTGTTTCAATCACCTCATATGCATGTGAAAACTGGACAATGAATAAGGAAGACAGAAGAATTGATGTCTTTGAATTATGGTGCTGGTGAAGAATATTGAACATACCATGCCCCACTGCCAGAGGAAGGAACAACTCTGTCTTGGAAGAAGTACAACCAGAATGCTCCTTAGAAGTAAGGATGGCGAGACTGCGTCTCACATACTTAGGACATGTTATCAGAAGGATCAGACCTTGGTAAAGTGGAGGGTCAGCAAAAAAGAGGAAGACCCTCAACGAGATAGACTTGACACAGTGGCTGCAACAATGGGCTCAAGCATAATAAGGACTTGAGGATGGCGCAGGACTGGGCAGTGTTTTGTTCTGTTGTACATAGGGTCATAGGTTATGAGTCGGAACTGACTCGACGGCACCTAACAACAAGAAGTAAAAATACAATCGACAAAAATCAGCTTGATGCCGGAACTTTTCTTAAGTGAATTAATTAATTTCATGGATTATCAGCACTAACATTTTGTTACTAAATGTTTCTATATCTCTACAATAAAAAAGATTGTAGGCTAGAAATTCTAAACTGATTTTAGTATTAGCGTTAACCAGAAAGGCGCTGGGTAGGAAAGCATATTTCATTTTAGTGCTAATAGTGTCAACAATCTAGAAAAGTGTTTTTCAGACTTTATCTTGCATCAGAATCACCTGGAGGGCTTGTTGTACACAGATAGCTTGGCCCCACCCCCAAAGTTTCTGATTCAGCAGGTCTAGATTGGTGCCCGAAAATTTGCATTTCTAATAAATCCCTAAAATGATGCTAATGCTGCTAGTTCAGGGACCACACACTAAAAACCACAGACCTAGAGTTTTCTGCATAATGTCTAGAAGAGATGAGTATATTCTCTCTGCCACCCACTGCCACCAATCCCTACCCACCCAGAATTGGATACTGGGATCTGCTACAAACTAAACTATAAATCAAAGTGAGGACATTATCAGCCAACTATGAGTGTGACAGGCTGAAAAATGGCCCCCAAAATATCCATGCCCTAATCCAGAATCTGTGAATGTTACTTTATATGGCAAAAAAAAAACTCTTTGCAGATGTGACTAAATGAAGGATCTTGAGATAGATTATCCTGGATTATCTGCATAGATCCTAAATGTATCTAATAAGAGGGAGGCAGATACATTTGACTACACACACAGGAGAATTTGATGTGAAGATGGAGCAGACAGAGTTTTAAAGATGCTGGCCTTGAAGACTGGAGTGATACAGACACAAGCCAAGAATGCTGTCAGCCACCAAAAGCAGGAGAAGCAAGGAAGGGGATTCTCCTCTGTAACCTCCAAGCTGTCATGACTCTGCCAATACCTTGATTTTGCCCCAGTGACACTAATTTCAGACTTAGGGACTCCAGAACTGTGTAAGAATAGATTTGTCGTTTAGAGCCAAAAGTTTATTATGGTAATATTTGTCCCAGCAGCCATAGGAAACGAATACATGGAGGACGGCAAGTTCTCAAGGAGATAAATAAGGAACACCCCCACATAAACACATATACAAAATCATAGACATGCATATACAAACATCACACACACACACACACACACAAAGTAACATAACTGACTTCAGTGGTTTCATTTCTTTTCTATCTTGCTCTGCTCTTAGTTATACCTCAAAATCTGAAAACAACTTTTAATTCCATTTGTTGTCTAAATACTCAAACTAGCACATTTTAAACAATACATTTTTAAAAAAGGATTTAATAAGAAAATTTGATAAGAACTGCTTTTAAATCTATATCTAAAACATATAACTGAGATTGTGTTTAGGTGAGTGCTGAAGGCGAGTACAGATTAGGAGAAAACACTTAAAGTAACTGGTATATTTGGTTTTACCTCAATGGGATTTTAAGAGAACACTTACATACTAAAGTTTCAAACATACTTTCAAAAATCCATAACCCCAGTCTAAGTCATGAGAAGAATATCAGACAAAATACAACAGAAGGGAATCCTACGGTATACCTGACTAGCACTCCTCAAAACTGTCAAGGTCATCAAAAACAAGGAAAGTCTTGTGCAGCCTAAGGAGACATGACAACTAAATAATGTAGCATCCTGGATGGGATTCTGGAACGAAAATAACATTTAAGAACTAAAGAATTCTGAATAAGCTATGTATGGTCTTCAGTTAATAATAATGTAACAATATTGGTTCGTTAATTGTAACAAATGAACCACACTAATGGAACGTTAATAACAAGGAAAACGGGGTGGGGGAAGGGGGGAGATATGGGAACGCTATTTAATCTACTCAAATTCTCTGTAAATCTAAAACTGGTCAAATGAACACAAAAAGAAATTATCGTTTATAATAAAAAGAATAAAAGTACAAATGAAAACATCTTTCAGCAGCCTACAATTGGTAATTCAATGCATGAATTATTAATACTTTCAAAATCTAACCAGATATGCCTTATGAAAAAAATATAACAAAGAGTCATTTGGACTACTGGATAGATATATATAATTTACACTTGCCTCAATTTCTATACAAAAACACAACACCTACCAAAATACAATGGGGTTCAACTCAGAACTAAACAAACCTTGAAAATTAATCTTATTTTATAGATTGAATCAAAGGTCTGTTGGCAAAAATAACCCCAATTTTGTACCACTCCCTGTTATCCATGCATTTGTCAATGAGGCTTTGTGGTTTCTACCAAGAGATGGCGCCTTTTCCCCATCTCTTGACTCTGGGATTGACATTATAAGAAAGACCATTAGAACGATGTGAATGTCAGTTTATGGGTTCCAGTCCAGGCCTCAAGGGGCCTTGAATGATTCTGCTCTCTCCTGGAACCTTGTCACTGCAATGAGAACAAGCCCAAACTAATGTGCTGGAGGATGAGACACCGCATATAGGACAGCCCAGATATCTCACCCAAGGCAACTTATAGCCTGTAGACCAGCCTATAGTCATCCAAGCACTCAGCTGTTGACAGAAAGGTTGGCGGTTTGAACACACTCAGCGGCACCAGGGAAGAAAGTCCTGCCAATCAGCTCCCGTAAAGGTTACAGCCTAAGTTCACATAAAAAGATCAAACTTAATAGTCTGACAGATTCTGAAGGAACCTCCAAAACTAGGGTCTCTGGACGCTCTGCTAACCCAGAAGTGACACGATTCTGGAAGCCCACTCTTCAGACAAAGATTAGAGAGGCCTATAAAACAAAAAATAATACACATGAGGAATATGCTTCTTAGTTCAATCAAATATACAAGACCATATGGGCAGCTCCTATCCAAAATCAGGATGAGAAAGCAGGAAGGGAAAGGAACTGGACAAATCAACACAGGGAACCCAGGGTGAAAAGGGGGAGCGTGCTGTCACATTGTGGGAATTGCAGCCAATGTCACAAAACAATATATGTATAAATTTTTCAATGAAAAATTAACTTGAGCTGTAAACTTTCCCCTAAGGCACAATTAAAAAAAAAAATTAGAGCCTAGAAAACCCTATGATGCCGTTCTACTCTCACATGGGGTCACTAAGAGTTGAAATCAACTCATAACAACAAAAACATCAAAATGAAAAACTTTCACTCTGTGAAAGACCCTGTTAAGAGGATGAAAAAAAAAGTGACAGATTAGGGGGAAAAATGTTTACAAACCACATACTTGACAAGAAAACCAAAAAAACCAAACCCACTGCCGTCAAGTTGATTCCAACTCATAGCAACCCTAAAGGACAGAATAGAACTACCCTATAGGGTTTCCAAGGCGCACCTGGTAGATATGACCTGTCGACCTTTTGCTTAGCAGCTGAAGCTCTTAACCACTATGCTACCAGGGTTGACAAGAGTCACATCTAAAATATACAAGAACTCTCAAAACTCAACAGTAGGACCACAGAAAAAAACAACCGCAGTGCAATGAATTCGTTTTTATATGGCCTTTCTCACTATGGTATTGTGACTTCTACAAAATGAGTGGGTGGGGCTATGCAGGTAAGGTGCTTGTGGTCCACCAAGGGGACTGGACAGCTTGCTAATAATGCAAATAAGGTGCATGGAACCCTCGTGGGGGTGGGACCACACAAATAAGGTGTGTGGAACCCTAAAGAGGGGGCTGGTTAGTTGTGCCATCCCGCTAGGCTTAAAAGACAGACAATGCCAGAGCAGAGGGGGGCCCTCCCTACCACAAAGAAAGAAGAGCCAGAGTGGAGCCCATCCTTTGGACCCAGAGTTCTTGTGCTGAGAACCTCCTAGACCCAGAAGACAGGTGTAACACTGGAGATGGCAAGTAGCAGCAGCAAAGAAATGGTGACAGCAGAACTAGGAAATCAGTACAAGATGGCCAGTGGGCTTCCCAGCCCACAGAGTGAGGTGGCTACAGTGGATGTGCCAACCCAAGAGCAAGAGAGAGCTAAGCACCTTCAGGTCAAGGCTTACTGGCAGAGTGGAATGCCTCCAGGCACTTACTGGTGGAGCTAAAGAGCTTTGTAACACTTGCCCGAGCAGGGCAGATGACAGGGAGAGAGGCCGAGGAGCAGAGAGAGGTCTGCCTTCGAGCACGGCTGAAAAGAAGCTGTACAGATCCAAAAATTGTAACCTGAGTCATTCCTGATCCTGAATTATAACCTGTTACTTCTCTAATAAACCTCAAAACTGTGAGTATTATCTGTTCAGTTGTGTGTGGCCATTGCAACAAATTACCAAACTCAGCAGAGAAGTAGAGAGTGCTATCGGAAGCATGGAAGGTGTCAGAATTAGTAAAAAAAAAAAAAAAAAAAAAAAGGCTGGCGAGAGGAAGTATGCCTGACCTCTGCCTTATAGGAATCTTCTCATAGAAGAGCTAGTAGTAAATTCAAGAGTGAGTTAAAATATATCACAATAAGACTTAGGAACTGATTGGTGGAAGAAAAAAAAAAAAAGAAGAAAAAAAAAAGGCTGGAGTGTGGAGGTATGTTTGACCTCTACCTCACAGAAATCAGCCTTGGGCTGTTGACCTTGACTCTTCTCCCCCCCTGTGAAGTTAAAGGAGGTCCGATGCCCTCGCCAGGCCATTCTTACAATAACTAAAAAACATATGTGCAAGTGTATCTGTATGTACGTAGGCATATATGTGTCTAGATATGTATATGTGAGTATACCTGTGTATATGAAAGTGTACACACTGTCATTGTTGTCAAGTTGGTTTGGACTCATAGCGAGCCTATGCACAACAGAACAAAACACTGCCCCATCCTGCACCACCCTCACAATCGTTGCTACATCTATGTGACTGTATGCACATCCATTCATATATATAATAAAGCACATAGGAAGCACAGTTATGGATACTTCTCAGACATAAATACCTCACAGGATTGGTTTTCTGGGTTTGAAGGATTAGGACCACTGTCTCATGGAACATCGGTTAACTGGCATAATATAGTTCATAAAGTTACATTCTACATCCTAGTTTGGTGAGTATTGTCTGGGGTCCTAAAAGCTTGTGAATGGCCACTGATGATACAATTATTGGTCTCTACTCATCTACAGCAAAAGAGAAAGAAGGAAACTAAAGACTCAAAGAAGAAACTAGTCTACCAGACAAAACAGTCTACACAAGCCACGGCCTCAGCTACCCTGAGACCAGAACTAGATGGTGCCTGGCTACCTTTACAGTGCCCAGGTACCATTTACCAACTGTTCTAATCAGTGCCACAGTAGTTGGGCCCTGACGGAATGGGAGAAAACTGTAGAACAGAACCTCGAATTCCTTTAAGAAAATTTAAAAAACAGACTTACTGGAGTGGTTGAGACTGGAGGACTCCCTGAGACTATTTCCAGAAGACACTCTTCAAACCTTGTACCAAAGCTAACCCCTGAAGTCACTTTGTAGCTGAGTATCAGATTGGCTCACAAAATAATGAATATCACCCGTAATACTGTGCTTCTTTAAAAATTCACCTATACACGACCAAACAGTCAACATTTACTTTAAAACAAAGATGAGACTGTAAGGGGGCAGGAAAACTAAATTAATGGAAACAGGAACAACTCGAATGGAAATAATAAGAAAGTTCACTCATTGTGAAGAATGCAACCAATGTCACTGAACAATTTGTGTAGAAATTGTTGAATGGGAACCTAAACTGCTGTGTAAACCTTCACAGAAAACACAATATTATTTTAAAAGAGAATTGGGAAAAAAAAAAAAAAAAACCTCAAAAGTAGGAAATCAGTGACAATGGCAAATAAGGACCACCAAAAATCATCTCCTCCATAAAAGCAATGAGGACACTGACAAAAATCACCAAATCAACTTTTCTGGAACTCTGGAAATTAACCAAAGGCTTATAGTAATCTGGCGAGAGTTTATTGAAGATGGTTGAATCTCAGTAAGACCAAAGAGTTTTGTTGCATTTTAACTTGCCCTATTCCCATCCCTTCCTACCCCAGCAGCTTTGAAAATCAACAGTCCAGAATTCTGGTGAAAACTAGCATCCTGGCAGTCACCAAAGGGGACAGAAGAGAGTTAGAACTTCTTCAATACCCCATTCCCAGAGAACTGTCATTATTTGACAGGTCTAGTGGTTTCCAGAGACTCTACTTGCAAGGCTGTCTGAATCTGACCTGATTTTGAGTTCACCCAGTGAGAAAAGCCTTTAAGTGGGCATGTGTCAAAAACAATCAGAGGCAATGTTGAAGACTGCAGTTGCTCAACACAGTAGATAACAGCTGGAGCAAACAATAGGCCAACCAAAAAGCTTAAAAAGAAAAGCTGGAGAATGAGCAATGCACAGGAGGCTCTGAAAGCTCTGACATATTCCTGGAGATCAAAAAGGCCATGTGCATGCACAGGACTATGCACATGCTCAGGGCTGTACGCATGCTCTGGAAAGACTGGAGAAGGACCTAAGCAAACACCTCTGGCTAACCTTGAGGGTCTGCACGAATAGGAAGTGAAGGCTAAAGAACAGATGTAAACTGCCAGACTGGGCACTGAAGGTGTACCCCAACACGCACAGAGCCCCTCAACAAAGACTGGGAGACTTATTTGTTCTAGGTGTTTAAGGAAGTATCTGTCCAATCATTAGCTGACCACTAAGCTAACGAAGCAGAGACTTCAGTGGCCACACATGACAAAGAATACAGAATTAGTTCAGAAAAGTCACTGAACAAATACAACAACAAACCCTGAGCAGAAGACAATCTGATTATCAGAGCTGCCACATTATTTAAAAGATAGATATTAACAAAAAAATTACAAGACATGAAAACAAAAAGACAAAAAAGTAAGGCCCATACATAGGGGAAAAAAGCAGTCAACAGAAACTGTCCGTGAAGAAAGCCCAGACAATGGACTTACACAATGATTTTTAAATTGGCTATTTTAAATACATTCAAAGAACTAAAAGAAAGGATGAAATGGATGTCTCACAAAGAGAGAATATCAAAAAGACATAAATTATCAAAAGGAACCAAATAGAAATTCTGGAGTTGAAAAGTACAGTAACTGAAATGAAAAATTCACTAGAGGATTTCAACTGTAGATTTGAAAAGTCAGAAAAAAGAATCAGCAAACTTTAAAATAGGTTATTTCAGATTATCCAGTCTGAGGCACAGAAAGAACAACAAATGAAGAAACAGCAACAGAGCCTTTTAACATCTGTGAAACACTGTCAAGTATACTAATATACATGTGGTAGGTCCAAAGGACAGGAGAGCAAAAGAGGCAGAAAGAATAATTGAAGAAATGATGGTCAAAAAATCTCCAAATTTAATGAAAAACATCAGTGTACGCACGCAAGGTCAACAAACTCCAAACAGGATAAACCCAAAAAAGATCTACATTTAGACACATCATCATCAAATTGTCAGAAGAAAAAACACAGAATCTTAAAAGCAGCAAGAGAAAGTGACTCATCACATACAAGGGATCTTCATTAACAGCCAATTTTTCATCAGAGACCATGGCCACATGAAAGACGACATATTCAAAGTGCTGAAAGGGGAAAAAAAAAATCTGTCAACCACGGATTCTGTATCTGGCAAAACTAATCTTCAAAAATGAAGCAGAAATTAAGACATTCACATATAAACAGAAACTGAAAGAACTGGTCACTAGCAAACCCGCCCTACAAGAAGTACTAAATGATGTCCCTCACGGTGAAACGAAAGGACACTAGACAATAACTTGAATCCACCTAAAGAAGAGCATGGTAAAGATAACTACGTGGGTAAACATAAAAGACAATAAATGTATTTTTTGTTTGATCCTGATTTTTAAAAACTGCATAAAGCAGTAATTATAAATCTGTGACCCGCATACAAAAATAAAAGATGTAATCTGTATGACAATACCAACACAAAAGGTAGAGCTACACAGAATTTTTGTATATTACTGAAACTATTATTCATACTTTGAACTTGTATGTGGTGTAATCTAATTTAATTTTCTGATTTTCTCCTATTTTATGTCTCTTTTTTGTCCTGTTTCATGGGCGATTTGCTCAACTGTACCCTCCAACCTTCTATTAAGTATTCATATTCTAAATCACTAAGAGCTCTTTGTTTTCTGAGCGTTCTTTTTTTATAGCATCCTTTCTTGTTTCAAAGTAGCCTTGGTGGTGCAGTGGTTAAAGCAACCAACTGCTAACTGAAAGGCTGGCAGTTTGAAACCACCAGCAGCTCCACGGGAGAAAGACGTGACAGTCTGGTTCTGTAGAAATTTACAGCCTTGGAAACCCTATGGGGTCGCTATGAGTCAGAATCAACTCGATGGCAGTGGGTTTGGGTTTCGGTTCTTGTTTCAAGAATACAATATCCCCTTAAGATATCAATAACTCTTTTAAAAGTTTTCTTCTGCTTCTTGATTTGCTTCTACTTCCTTCTTCTCTTTCATACTGGGGTTATCTTCAAACATTTAATGATCCTTGATCTCATATTTAAGAATAAGGCACTCAAAGGTGCCTAAAAATTGTGTTAATGGGTTTGTATTACTGCAGGATGATCAGTTTGGGCCATTTCTCTGGTGGATCTCCCTCTGTCATTATCTTTCAGTCTTTTTTCCTCATTTTGTCAGTCTTCCATAACAGGATGACTCTTCTAGTCACAGATCTGGGATAGAAGCCTGACAGCCAGTTTTCTCAAAGATGGGAGGGGAAGAAAAGGCTGGGGATAATTTCCAGTTCAACAGAGATTTCCACTTAGTTCTCCATTTTTTAGTATGATGCCCTTAACCTCAGCTGTGCCTAGTGCTCTCAAGTAGAGACCTTCTGGATTCAGTATTAGAGGAGAAACATGGAGGAAGGTAAGAGATCCTTCCTGGCACCAGAAGTATTGCTTACTTTTTATAGACTTTTATACTGACTTTCGTAGACCCCACTCCTTTCAAGCTGCTACCTCATGCCATACATACCATAGTTTTATGCAAATAATGCATGTATTGTTTTTTGCAAACCACACCCCTAACCCCTGCGTTATTTTCATAAGCGTGCTATATTAGTACCCTTTTACAAGTTACTAACTTAAATTTCAATTTTTTTTCTGTCCAACAGATTTAATATTAGCGGGATAAAACTGATCTCAAGTAAACTTCATTTAAGGCAGGTATTTTCCTAAAACAAGTGCAACCAATGGTGAACTGAGTGGGCTCGAGATGGAAACGGGACACCATGTTGAAACCAAAGAGTAGGAATGCACGAAGAGCTAGAAATTAGTAAGAAATTATCGTAGGCCTAAAACTATAAGAACAAGATGTTGTTTATATTTTATTGCTTTCATAAATCTTAAACTGAAACAATTTTTGATAATCAATGTCTTTGATATCAACAAAAGCCACCAGAAGAAACTGTTTTCATCTTAAAGTAGGCCATTTTAGTTTATTCATTCATTATCATCATCAGTGGTTCTCATTCTCACAGAAAGGCCATTCTTCTTCCTGAATTTAGAAAACCAGGTGAAATCCGCCTTGAAATCTGAGGTTCCTCTTTCATTTGTCAGAAACTTCACTTTGATCTGAATGCGACAGTAGAGACAGGATGATTTTGTTCCCTTTGAGAAATAATCCACTTTTTCAAGTCATTCTCCAACTCAGGTCATTTCGCTTTGGGCCCACAACATGCGCCTTTCTGTGGATTCACTTTCCCCAGCCCCTTCTTCTCCTTTTGTGAACGGACAACTCTCCAACCTCAACTCTCTCGCTGCCACTCTGGTTGCTTATTTTTTCCGACCTCCCAACGACTTTCAGTTTGAAGTCAGAGGTGTTTAAGACTTGCCTGTAATCTCAGCCATGATCCTAAAGGGTTCTAAGATTTAGATTTATAAACTGAAACAATGTGCACAATATAATTGATAACTGGCTGGTTCTAGTAAAGAGATCACAAAATTCAAATTTGAGGTGTACAAGAAACAAGGGCCTTTTTATATGCTTGCAAGCATATGACTAAAGTGACTTACCACGATCTTTAATCAAGACACTGGTGCTAATAAGACATAATTAGACTATGAAATAAGCAAACCTAACATACCTTAATGGTTTCATTTAAGATGATTTGATAAGGTTTTTGCATTCAACTGTTTAGCCAAGAGCGATCGTGTATCAGTTTTGCTTTGTTTACTCCTCCAATTAAAAGCCAGAGTTGGAAGACAACTGTGATAATTATGTCAACGCAGATTGAATTCAGATTCCTATGGATAGCTACTCAATGCCATTTACACTGGTACAGGCTTCACTTTACTTACATTTCCAATTGATAGCACATTATTTATGAACAGGCTTCAGTAGGTTCAAGGCTCTGATTGATGACTCAAAAATGACAGGGTTATAATTATCAACTTAAATTAAAAGAAACAAACACACAGTTTCAATTGTTCATTTTCCAATTACCAGGATACTAACAAACTTGATCCATGACTTCTTGACTGTGGCTTATAACTTTATTATACAAATATGATCAAAAGTAATATTTTCGGACAATTGAATGAGGGTGAATGAGGCCAAAATTCACTTCTGGAAATGTCACAGGATGTGTGCAGTATATGCATGGATGCACTATGTCAAAATTTTTTTTACATAATTTTATCATTTCCACATGTTGTACGTGTGCACACATTATTTACACGGGCGCACTATTTGTGAAAACACAACTGGTATGTGTGTATATGTATATATATATATATACACACCCTCATGCGAGTAGTGGTTTTTCATTGCTTTTCAGTTTACAGGGACCGAAGACAGAGTGAGCAGGTGAGGTAGGTCTATTCCCAAGAAGTCTGGAGCCACAGAGAAATATAAACAGGGAACTAACTACTTAAGCAAGAAGTTTGGGGCAGGGCTCTCAGGAAAGCTTCCTACTCCCATAGCACCAGTTCATGTCAATCAGGAACAGAAGATAATTCTGCTATCACCCCTTTTCAACCATACTATCTATGCAGAAACTCTAAATTTCAGTGATGAAGATGCAACCTCTATTTCCCAGTGATTATAAACCAAAACCAAACCCAATGCTGTCGAGTCAATTCCAATTCATAGTGACCCCATACAGCTTCCAAGGCTGTAAATCTCTAGGGAAGCAGACTGCCACATCTTTCTCCTGTCGAGCCACTGGTGGTTTCACACCACCAACGTTTCAGTTAGCAGTCAATTGCTTTAACCACTGCACCAGGACTCCTTCCAGTAATTGCAAGGGACAATATATTCTCTTTTGCTTTGGCTAATTTGCCTCCACAGGAAACTTGAAGGAGTCAAGTGTACCTTCCTAGTGTTCCATGTTCCCAGAAACCTCATTATTAACTTCCTTACTGATTGAAGTTAAGCTATATTAACTGTGAGAAGAGTAAAAATGTAAACTTGTTATAATAAAACATACTATCTTAAAACCGAGACTGTACTAACTCCCAAACTTCTCTATATTTTTAAACTCTAATAAAAGCAGAAAAATATTTTTTAATTGTTACTTCTGTAATTTTCATATTTTTCTAATTCTTCTATCTTAAGGATGGTCTTTAATTATTATAAATCATAATATATAGACAATTTAGGAACTATTAAAAACTCCAGTAATGACAAAACATCTTGTATCTTAATATCAAAAAATATTTACTACACAGAGGAAACTACATTTTAGGTATTTTTTCCTTATAAAAGCTGAGTATATTTTAAACAAGTGTCTATTTAAAATCAAATTTAAACACAAGTACTCCAGATAATTATCTCCTCTTTACTCATAAGCCCCTATACCAATTAGAGTATTTCTAAAACCATAGCTAAAATGTACTATAACTCAAAATTCAGCATTATAATTACAAGCCCTTTTTACTACTCATCTCAAATACCTTTTATTTAAAAGTACCAACAATTTAGAAAATACCACTATACCATAACTTTCTTGGATTTTAGTTTTCAAACCAAACTTAACAGAAAAAGACTCAAGTCAGTTTTTTTAATTTAAAAAAAGGCATATGTATCTCAATTAGTGATAATAACTCACATGGAAATTGTACCTCTAAATAAATTTATTTCTAATACCACAAGATAATAAAATTATTCCATTCTTATTTTAACCTACAACTGCAAACTTACGAGTTTCAATATACCTGCTTTATTTTAAAATGACTCTTTCTCACCATTCATACACCATTCCCCTACTCCAAGCCCCCAGCCCTGGACAAGGATAATAACCTCTAACTGGTCTTCCTCACTTTAGTCTCTTCTCCAATCACGTTCTACCTGGCTGCAAAATCTCTCTCAATTTTCTTCATATAATTCTGTTCAATGGCCTTCTGTAGAATTCTGTATTTCTAATGTCTAAATTAAGCTTCTTAGATTCCTCCAGTTCATGTCACAATCTTCTCAAGTTTACTTTTCATTACATTCATTTAAAACAGACTGTACTTCAGCCACGGAAAATGACTGCATTCTACAATTCTCATCTCTGTGCTTTTTAACATGCTTTTTCCTGTAGCTGACATCCCCTTCCCTCTCTACCAACCTATACATACTACTTCTTCAAAATCTAGATAAAAAATTATTTTTGCCAAGAAGCTTTATTAATCTGGTCTTACTATAGATCATTCATATTATTTTGTCAGCTCAGTAATTTGAATGTTTCCTTATTAAGTGCTCCTTCAGGTTGTATGTTATTAGACCATGAGCTCTTTGAAGCAGGAACCATATTCTGTGCTCTATACATATGTATCTCTACCTCTAGTGAGGTATTAAGTGAATTTTATATAATAACTAATTCAAATTAAAACATGCAACGGTGGGGGGAAATAAATCACACAAACAAGGTTTTTCTGAATACAAAAAAAAAGGTCCCTCAAAACTAATTTCAACTGTAACAGTCGTCTTTGTTAAAACAGGAAAACATAGAACATTCTTCAGTGTATTTTCTTCCTACACACAAAAGTCAATTTCTTAAAGCTGTAATTAATAATACTCTAATAATTTTATAGGAGCCCTGGTGGTGCCATGGTTAAGTGCTCGGCTGCTAACTGAAAGGTCGGCAGTTCGAACCCACCAGCCGCTCTTCGGGAGAAAGATGTGGCAGCAGTCTGCTTCCATAAGGATTACATCCTTGGAAACTCTATGGGACAGTTCTACTCTGTCCTGTAGGGTTGCTATGAGTCAGAATTGACTCCGCAGTGGGTTTGGTTTTAAGAATTTTATGCTTGTGTTAGACTTTCCTTAAGTGTAGCAAAAAAAAAAAAAAACAAAAAAACCTATGTATAAAGTCTTAACATTTTGTAGATAACAAGCATATACTTTTCAATGTCTAAGCTAACCAATTTTGCTTTAGTCTTTTACACTTCACAAATATAAAACCTACAATAAAAAAAGCTGACAGATAAGATTTTATTATTTCTTCAAGACAACTATTAAATTTCTTGGAGCAAGAGTATATTAAACTTAAGTTCTAAGAATTTTAAACATATTACAAATTCCAAAGAGCAAACTTCTTTATACAGTATAAATATTTTCATTCATACAGTCAAATGCATTCAAATCCAAATGTTAATGAAAAAGACTTTTCATATTCAATTCTATACAACTTACAAAATATATCCATTCCTCAAAACTAGCATACTAGAATTTGAAGATACATATTTTCATTACTATGTACTTTTTACAATTTTATAATACACATTTGATTTAAAAAATCAAATTTCTCTCAAAAGCACCAATTTAATATTGTTACACTATAATAAGGCTTTCACTGCTCAGTATTTACGAAAAACAATGCTGCCAACTATTAATTCCGTTTGGAGAGAAAAAAAAAAGACATAAGCACTAGAAGTAAAAGTCATGACCAACAATTCCATTTCACTTTATAAAGTCTCCTTCATGTGTTTTAACTATTCAAACATTTGTACAACTGCCCTTACGGTAATATTCTAGTTATTTACACATAAACATCAAAATCTTTGTGGTTGAGAAATTAACACTTACCTCTAAACAGAAATATACCAATTCCTACCCCTACGATCACAATCAGCAGTACCCAAATACCATAACCAAACCTGAAATCTAACTTACATAGCACCTGGAAGCTACTATTAAAGAGGCTCTAAAAGGCATCTATATAAGGAGGGAATCCAAGACCTCCTCCACCTATTTCTTGGCTATATGCCTCGAGAATACTGTACTGAAATTGCGCCAGACAACTACGTTATCTGAGGAGGCCAATTCAAATCCCTGCGTTCTAAAACAAATTTTGAAGTCACAGAACTAACCTCTAAAGGGTTACTATTAACGAAAACTAAGAAGTTATCTCTCTGATGTTGGCATAAGCAACACTGGAAAAAAACAGAAGGGCCATCCATGGTACCAACTACCTATCATCGCATTTACCTCGAAAACAATGCCAAACAAGGACTGAAGAGACAGAGATAGACTTAAACACCAACTCTCACTATCCCTGGAAAGTAAACAAGCAAAACTAATTTATGGTGGTAGAAGTCAAAATAGTGGCTGCTTCTGTTGAGGGGAAATTAATAGGAGGGGGCAAAAGGCACCCTTCTAGACATTGAAAATGTTCTATATCCTGATCTGATTAGAGGTTACCTGGGTGTATCTATATGTAAAAAGTCATTGAGTTGTATTCATGATATCTGTGCACTTCACTATATGTAAGTTATACCTAAATAAAACATTTAAAAACAAGTCACCAATAACAAATTAATGGCCAAATCTAAAAATCTTCTCTCAGTTCTCATCCTTTTTGATACATCATGATATTGCTGACCACAGAACACCAATATTCCGTAAATGCAACTCCTTCTCCTTTGAAGATCCACATGACCTTGTTGGTATAAAACATACGATGGTATGAAACATACCAGCATTTTCCTTTTTGGCTTCATTTTAATTATCTTAAATACTGATTCAGTATTCAAGTGCTCATGTCCTGACATGAGTTAGGCACCCTCCAATATCTATTCTCTCTCTCTCTCTCATACATATACACACACAGACACACACACCCCATACAAAATACAGACTGAATTCATTATACTGGATTCAAACCACTCTATCATCTGATTTCAAGTTGTATCTCCTGCTTTAATTCCCATCACTTCTTAACAGGAATGTTCTTCTCCAGCCTTTAGTCTAACACTCTCTTTTGTCAGGCATCAGTTCAATTTTTACTTTATCCTTTTTCTCCCAACTCTTACAGTACTTACTATCTATACTGCATTATTCAATATGGTAGCCATCAGCCATATGTGGCCATTGAGCACTTAAAGTCTGGCTGGTCTGAATTAAAATGTGTGTTAAATATGTAAAACACTCTGGATTTTAAAGACTTGGTAATAAAAAAAAAAGTATGTAAAATATTTCAATAATGTTTATATTGATTACATATTAAAATGATAACATTTTGGCTATACTGGGTTAAAGAAAATATATTAATAAAATTAATTCTGCCTATTTCTTTTTATTTTTTTTAATGTGGCTATAGAAAATTTAAGGAGCCCTGGTGGCACAACGGTTAAGTGTTGAGCTGTTAACCAAAAGGTTGGTGGTTCAAACCCACCCAGTTGATCCATGGGAGAAATACCTGGCGATCTTCTCCTGTACAGATTACAGCCTAGAAAACCCTATATGGCAGGTCTACTCTATCACATGGGGTCTTTATAAGTTGAAAATTGACTTGATGGAACCTAACAAAAACAACGTAGAAAATTTTCAATTACATTTGTGGCTCAACTTTTATTTCTATGAGGCAACACTGACCTATACAATTTATTTATAAATGCCCCACAAACTGTCTTTTAATATATAAATGTCATCCTACCAATGAGAGTGTAATGATTCAATATTAAGCTATTTTTTCTTTTATAAACTAAAAATTATTATTAGGAATTACTAATAATAAATCAACAGTATTTCAGTATCTATTTAATTTTAACATCACTTTTTTAAACATTCTTAATAAGGAAGATTAAGGTATTTCAAAGTTTAAAAACAGAAGTAAAGTTATGTTTTCAGATGGTTATAAATGGAACATATCATCTACATTTTACTAGTATTCAATTCTCAGTTAAATGTCCTACAAATAAGGACAAACAGTATTATTAAACCTGTAGCAATCCCACAGAATATTAGTTCTAATTAAGCTTGGTTTTCTTCATCTTAGTCATTCAGTAAAGAGAAGCCAGCTTCCATTTTGACCAGTATAACTGTACCAATGTCCAGCAGCCAAGACAAAGAGCCTTTATATGGTGCTATGAATAAACAATGTGGGCAATAAGACCACTTGAAATTAGTGTATGCAGAAAAACGCTTTTATAATGTTAAGTTTAAAAAGGAGGAGATACAACATACAAATTGTATAGCAACTAGGTAAAAGGCTATGTAGGAAGAAAGGACAGGAAAGGAGATTAGAAAGATCTCATCTCTAGAATCAAGACATGCCTAGGTTCAAAGTGTGGCTTCTCCACCATTTACTAACTATATGACCTGAATTTGAGTTTTATTTCCTCGTATGTAAAATAGGAATATACATATGTTATAGCATTATCATAAGGAACACTCAGTACACGATTAATGTCAGTCTCATCTCCCTCCCCTTTAATACTAATGATCGTATAGTGGTGGTAAGTCTTTGGTTGACTTTTCTCCACTGACTTTCCAAACCGCTGTAATGAGAATGTGACATAATGAAAATACTTTAAGCATAAATAAAACTTCTCATATTTCATACACTCACACCCCTCCTAGTGTGAAGCTAAAAGCATTTTTACTAGCTCTTGTTCAAGAGCTTAAAATCTGTGTTTCTGGTAAGGAAGGTAGGTGGTAGAAGGAAGATTAAAGACGGAAAGTGGTAAGTTTAAGACCATACTGGCAAAGACATATATAAAACAAGGAAAAGTGCAGAGCCAGAGAGGAAAATGGCAAAAGGAAATGTTGTTTGGGGAAATCTCCCTAACTCAGACTATTCAGTGAAAAGATAACATTCCCCTCTTCAATCTGGCTAGTATTCCAGCCACTCCTCACCCTCATTTAGGGCTTACATGTACATTACACACAAATTCACATAGTCACTCCCCTTCTCTATACTGATGGTCACTGCTACTCTCATGGTCAAAAATTTAAAGAGTGAAGAAATTTAGAATGTTGCAACAAAGACAAACCAACACACTGGTTGGGAAATAACTGAACTAAAATACACTCATTCCCAAGTGCATCTACTCATCAGCTGACAGTCCTGAAAGGGAATATGCTCCTGAAATACTGAACCTAGTTATAGCTTTTGCTGCTAGAACTGGAAAAGACATACTTTGATGCCTGCCTCTGACTTCTTTGTACAACCTTGCACTTGTACAGGTGGATCTAAAAATGGGTATCAGCAAAAGTCTACAACTTCAAATAACTCACAGGTAATTATTTCAAGTTATAGTAGAAAGATGGTGGCACGAGGCGTAAGCGCTTGGCTGCTAACTGAAAGACTGGCAATTTGAATCTACCCAGCAGCTCTGTAGAAGAAAGTGATCTGCTTCTGTAAAGATTATAGCCTAGAAAACCCTATGGGGCAGTTCTACTCTGTCACATGGGATCACTACGAGTCGAAACAGACTCGACAGTACCCAACAACGATAATAACTATTTTAACAGCTAACATTTACTTAGCATTCACTGTGTGCCAGAAAGCTAATGGGTTTGACATGGATTAGCAATCTAAACCTTTAACCTCTATGAAAGGTTATTATTAAGTTCACTTGCTTAGTGCTCACACAGCTAGATTTGAACCCAGCAGTTTTATTTCAAAGTTTACATTTTTAAACCTTATCCCATCCTGTATGATTCTACATATATTTAAGTGTATGTATATACATGCGTATGTGTATCATATCCAATGAGTTAGTGTAAACAAAAGGTAATTAATTCTAAATTGGAAAAATATAAATTAAATCACATTATTGGCAAGTAGAAACATGGTAATATATCCTCCACCACCAATAAATGGTACCCTGAAAGTACCAGTTAACATATTCAAGAAACTGATGAAAAAGGTGCATTGAGCTTGCAGGTAAAAAGATAAACACCACGGAAGAAAGAATTAAAATGTTAATCTTTTCCAGAAAATTAGATAAAGTATATAATATAAGTAATATAGGTAAACATGCTTTGTAAACTATACTTTAATCTTAACACTTTATTAGGTGTTTTTGATGTTACATTGTTTGGCTCACAACATACTTCAGTTTCTAGAGTTTATACAAAAAGCCTTTAAAAAGCTGTATTTCCAAGGGTAACTTAAATAATACACATATTAAAAGGCTTAATATGTAAAATCTGTATTTTTCACACTAACCGACTTCAATTCTACCACAATCTAGGCTAACAGAATTAAATTTCAAAGAACAAATCACTTGCCTATACTTTTAACAAAGCTACTTACAACATCACAGTTCTAAGAATTCCAAATGAACAGGGAAGGCAATAGCTTGCAGATAGAAGAGGTGGGGCAAAGACTAGCAGAGGGAAAGTACAAAGGAAATCTCTTAGAAACTCTAACCTTAATTCATTCTCATTTTCCCCCATCAAAAGAAGTGTGCACTCATGCTGCTTCTGCCCTGGCAGGCTTCTCCTTCTCTTCCTCTTGAAATCCTCCGCTTTTCTCCTCCTGGACAGTCATTTCACAGCACTTTTTTTTTCTAGCTAACATCTCATCTCTTAATTGTCAAATGCTTTCTTATCTTGAACTTTAAAGAACAAAAACACACTAACTCTCCATGATCACACAAGAGTTCCCATCAAGTTCACAGACATAGTAACTCCACAGTTTAATTTTGGCAAATCTGAAAAAAAAATTAAACAGTGGAGCAAATGAAGCCCTAGAGATGAGGAATCACTTTTTCACGGGGACTCCACTTCCTGAAGTAAGGCAATGAATTGACTTTGGTGTTCTACTACTTTCTAGGTCTGATGTGATCTTTGTTTTTTTAATTGGAAGAGCAGAAATAATACTTTCGCCAACCAGCAGGGTGAGCTAGTGCTAGAATCAGTTTGATTACAGGCATGCCCCGGGTTACCAAGATCCATTCCTAAATCTGTCTTTAAGTCGAATTTCTAGGTAAGTTGGAACAGGTACATACGTTTCTTATTTAGTGTCAGTAAAATGTTTTTCTTAGTATACAGTATATATTTTACCTCTCTATGCATAGAAAACACTTAAGAAACACTTCTAAACCACGCAATGTTTCATGAGCATCACAAAGTAGTGCATACGTTTGTTACTACAAACCAATGTATTTAACTCAAATTTTTAATATAATAGGCTTTATGGCAGTCCATTCTTAAGTACAAGGTGTCTGTAAGTTGGACGTTCGTAACCTGGGGACTACCTGTATTCTCAAATCTCTCAAGTCAATGGTGTAAATACCATGGCTCTTGCACTATTAAAAGCAGCTATTTCCCTCTAATAAGCCTGAAATCAAGAGACATCACTTTTCGAACTGCTTCTTCAGTCACTACTACACCTAATAATGTCATTCAAACCTTTTAACGTATTTACAGCTTCTCCGTTTACATAAGACTTTCTCTGAATGAGGATTAATGATAGCAAATAAATGTAAAAACATTTAGAGCTCATTTGACTATCTATCCAAAGTATTATAAAGTATCCATCCTTCAGTCTCACGGTTTATTTTACAAGGTTGTCAATTTTAAAAAATTAACTTTTTAAAGGCCTGATAAAACTAGTGTTCTACAAAATTAACCCAAAATGCACTGCCGTCGAGTCGATTCCGACTCATAGCAACCCTACAGGACTGGGCAGAAGTGACCCATAGGGTTTTCAAGGCTATAAATCTTTATGGAAGCAGACCGCCACATCTTTTTCCCACAGAGCGGCTGTGGGTTCGAACTGTCAACCTTCTGGTTAGCAGCCGAGCACTTAACCACTGTGCCACCAGGGTTCCTTTCTACAAAATTAGAGCTGGATAATACAACACGCCAATTTACGCAATTGGTGCACACTAGTGCTGTCTTAAGATATGCCTTAAAAGCTGTCACGAGAAAAGCATTCCCACAAGAACCAGATCCACTCTCTTCCTTCCTGGATCACATCCTGAGAAGAGTTTAAATAAGTAACCCTAAACAACTAACACTGTATTTGAGTTGAGAGAAAAGATGCACCTGATCTTTTCTGACAGCCAGTTTCTCTAAACTGCAGGTACCCCCACCACTTCTAGTGACTGTCCCTTTTAGTCTTTTCTTTTCCCCTCCTGTTATCGATTATAGTCCCGATTCAACCACAACTAAAACTCTCCCTTCTTAACAACTTGGATGGCAAATAAAACCTGCAAAATGTCTCAGGTTTGCAGATGACAGGCTCCCTCTATAACTACGAATAACCTGAGAGTAATCCTAATTATCACAAGATTAAAGTGCAATTAAATCCACTCACACAGTATTGAAATTTAAGAAATAGCTTACTACCTTTCCTAGAAAAATCAATCACTTAAAAGCACCTTAAATGATCCATAAAAGTTCTCAAACCTTAAAACAATTTAGCTGCTTTTGCTAAATTTGACATCAAAGAAGTTACAGATCACTGTGGAATCCCAGCATATTTTCACTATTCGTTGAAATTTCCTAACAGATCTTACAGATGTAAGTGACAGTACTTAGTCTTAGAAGTTGTTTTAGACAAAAGAAAAAGGACAATCTGAGTAGCATGTTCACTTATCCAACAAAATGTTACAAAGCTCAAGCCACTAGTGCCATGGTTTTCAACATCTATCTCATTTCTTTTATGTAATGATTCATAACAATGGCAGTTACTGCAAACATTTCAGTAAGTTTATCAACCTCTTCTTTTTTTTTAATTTTTGGGTCCAGATTACTTTTTGAAAACTGCTCTGAAATTTTTTTTTTCATCTGAATTTGTTTCACTGAATGTCACTTTAAAGACTATGTCACCATATCACGTTAAATAAAAAAGTTTCTCTGTCAACAACGTTCTCATTAATAGTGTTTGACAAGTATTCACACATTCCTTTGTTTTGTTTTTGAACCATTATTAGTTGCAGATATTTACCTTTTCACACCCATAATGTGACAAATGAAAAGTACAAGGGAGAAGAAGTTGGGAGATAATTTTCCACTATGTCACTAACTTAATCATCTCTGGTCCTCAATACATTTATTGTAAGGGCCTAAACTAGTTGTTCTCTGTATTTCCTTCCACTCTAAAAGTTTATGATTCAGTATGTATTTTGCTGATGTTAATATACCTCCTATTCATTAATTTAGCAAAATTGTTCTCTATCAGGAGAGAAGCTAAAAGGGATGAACTATATATTGAAAAGAAACATGAAAAACAAAAGTTTTAAATAATGTTGAAAAGTTCACATTTCAATTTGAATACAGAGATCTAAATAAAGTTAGTGATCTACATCTGTTTAAATAGCCTTTCCATCAAGTAATTTTGCTGTTAATGTAATCTGGCAAAAATAAAACATTAGCTGTTTCCAAATTCAGAACTACCAAGTATTAGTTAATACCAATATACAGGGCATAATATAGCCAGAAGTGCAGTGTAACTTTAGATTGTTATATGTCCTAAAGCTTACACTGCCATTATTTTAACAGCAATATACATACCAATCCCTTAGTACTAGTCTAGCCTTCACGTTTCACCTATAAAAACGTCTAAGCTAAACTATAACCTCATTATTAAATAAAACTATTTTCTTATCCAACCTCCCAATAATTCCCTGGATACTTGTACATGGCACTGAAGGCAAAGAGCAGGTTTCCCTTCTTTGAGGAACTTAGTTGTCTACTTTTTCAAATGCTTTTCTTCTTTTGGGACCAAAAATGTAACTAAACTACTGCAAGGGAGGGAATATACAGTTAAGGCAAATCTAACCCGTCATCCAGCTGCAACAAGCCTAGTGTTAGTCAGGACTGGCCAGAGCAGATGTGTGGTATTGGTATTTCAGTTGAAATTATTAACTTGTATGCAACACAGGATCATCATTCATTCAGGCATCCGTGTTTATCCTCCGTAAGTACAGCTTAATGACCACACAAAATATGAAATCCAAGCATAAGAGTTTTATAATAACTAATTTGTATCAATATTATTTAAATAGTTCAAGAAAACTTTTCCACTAATGCTGCTAAACCATGGATGGATCCCAGCACAAGAGTCGTCTGTGGAAGTCTCATAACAAGAAACCTTTGGCTCCGCCACCTAAGTTTCCAATCACTGAGAAGGGTCTGGGACAACTCATCTTCAGGCTCACGGGAGAAGTGGAGCACACCTGCTTTCCTCTGGCAGAGATTAAGCTCGCAGGGACACAAAGGCCAGGGGCTCAGACCTGGAGAAGCAAAAAGCTTTAGCTGGACACCCACCAAGCCCCTGGCAACCCAAACACTGAGTGATTTACCTCTTGCTGTAACTTCCCAAGCACCTAGCGGCACAAGATCTTAAAGAACGGGGGAGGTGGGGATGGAAGCAAGGGTGATGCGGTCCTGGTCCCATTTAAGGGGAGAGGTGTGTACAGTTAATGCCAGAGCCGGTGTTTCTGGCCAACACCGAGCAGCCCTGAGCAGAGGGGTTGGTGACTGCTCTCGGACCGCCCCGTTACTCAGTACATCGCAATGGCGACTACCAGGCTCCCCTGGCCGCCTGATCTCGGCCCCTTCCCCCTACTGCTCACTGGCTGTTTGGCTTCATGTGACTAAACAAAACCCCCAAGTCGAGTGCCCAGCTCAGCCCCTTTGTGTCCGCTACCGGATCCACCGACGCCGCCGTGGAAAGGCTCC
>NW_004443994.1:5956401-5967632 GCF_000243295.1 Trichechus manatus latirostris
CCCCGAACCCGGGGCCCCGGCTCCTTGTGTAGCACCAACTCCGCCTCCTCGGCCGCCGCCGCCATCTTAGCCTGTGCGGCAAAATGCGTCCTTTTGGATGGTTAGGACCCAGCCTAGGGCGTAGCTCCCCCGGCCCGAGCGCCGGAGGCCGGGTCCCCCAAGTTCTTCCGCCACCCTCAGTCCCGCCGCGGCCACAGCCCAGAGGCCTGAAACCCACTCGGGTCCCAGCGAACCCGACCAAATAACCCCTGAAACTCACAGTTTGGTGCCGTGTGCGTCAAACCGGGGCGACGTTGGGAGCGCGCGGCGTCCCCGCGTCACACGCCGCTCTGTACGCTACTTGGCTCCAACGGCCCCCCTCCGCTCCCCGCTTTTCGCCTCCGGCCCCGATTCCCACGGCGCAGGCGCACCACTTTCCCGCCTCTGCCGAGCTGCGGGCAGCGGGGGTGGCCAGCAAGGAGATCCTGGGCAGCTTCGCGCTGGTGGAGCGTCTGGGCCAATTAGACAAACGGGGGCAGCCGACACACTGCACCACTGTTCTCGGGTGCCAGAAACCAAACAAGGTCACCTCCCCCAGCTCTGACCTAATCACTCCCAAGGAGGTTCCCGCCCCAAAGTAGGCACGCTCCAAATATGGTGGTGCCCAAACTCTGCAAGACCCAAACACTAGGCAAGCCTAGGCCCTTTAAGGTGGAACAGACCCATATTTTATTTCCACAATCACTAACGTGGCAAAATCCATTTTATTTTCCTACTGTTGAGGAAAACAGCTAAAGAACTCAAGATTGCTTGCCAGTCAGGACTTCAACAGTGGAGTCATGGCAGAAGAAGGTTTTAGGACCTTAAGAGGACCAATTGTTGGGAGATGCTTGATGGCCAGAGGAAGCCTCAAGTTTGGCATCTCAACAGAACAGCCCACCCTGTAGCTAAAGCGGTATCCTGGATTTGGTCTAATCTGATACTGTAAGAATACTTTCTGCTTGTATTACTGAATGTGCCAGGGCTCTCCAAATTCAAGTTACATAAACAGCACTTTAGCTGTTGGTTAAACCCTCAAAAAATCAGTAGGATTTCAAAGAATCAGAGGATTCTGGATATGTTCCTTTTTAACAAGCATCCACCGCAGGATTCTGAGTACAGGGTTTCACTGATCACACTTTGAGAATACCGACTGGCAGCTATTACCTTTGCTTTGGAACTGAGAGGCATGAAGTTGCTAACATTTTTGACATGAAAACAGTTCCTGAGAAATCCACTACCCGTTGTGGTCGGGTCGATTCCGACTCATAGTCCTGCCTTAATAAATTTTCCTTCTCTGAGCCTGTTTTCTCATCTTTTAAAAAAAAAAAAAAAGTTTTCATTAGTTTAGCAGCTACAATAAACTGTGCTTCTCCAAACCCTCAAGATGTATTACTTCTGAAAACACCATAATCGCACTTATTTGATGGGAATGAGAAACTTTTTTTTCCCATAGGATGATAGCTTCATTGTCATTGTTAGCAAACATGGATTCCAAGCAATAGATATATTTAACTGAACACTTACTCTTGCTGCATTAGTTAATAACAACAGCTAACACTTTTGAGTGCTTACTACGTACCAGGCATTGTTCTAACTCATTCAGTTTCATTACAACCTAATAAGGCAAAAAGAAGTTAGGTTAATTTTCTGAAAATCACAGAGATATAGAAGTTTAGAGCATATTTGAACTGAGGCCATCTGACTCCAGAAACTGCTCTCTTGCCTCAATACCTGCTATACTGGTATTTGGGCTCTTTCAAAATGCAAAATTTTATTCTTCATTTACACGAATACTATCAGTTGCCATGGAGTCAATTCCAACTCATGACAACCCCATGTGTGTCAGAGTAGAATTGTGCTCTACGAGGTTTTCAATGGCGAATTTTTCGGAAGTAGGTCACCAGGCCTTTCTTCCATGGCACTTCTGGGTGGACTCAAACTTATGACCTTTTGGTTAGTAGACAATAAATAAATGTACATATATTTTCAGCCAATTTGGGGAGGGGGACCTTTGGGACATTTTGTCTGTAGAATCCATTAAAACTGGACATTCTCAGGTTACTACTGTGCCTACAAAAACAAAAAAATACTGCGTATATGGAAGTTCTCATGACGTTATATCACTACAAAAGTAGTTACCAACATAAACTCTTTTGTGTGAATGTACACCACTGATTGATGTGTAGTTAGATCAGACCACAAGCAAATACAACCACTCAGAACTCAGGAATTTACCATACTCATGAAGTCGTTTCTTTACACTAGAACTCAGCAACAAAATTGAGATACTTCAGAAGTAGTGATAGTAGTACTTGTAATCAGAGAAGTAGTAATAGTTGATGAAGCTTTCTTATAAAAAAAGAGATCTCAAAAACTATCTATAGTGAGGGAAAACATGGTAAGAGCAGAAAGTTTGAATAAGGTAATACAAAAAGAAAGAAAAATGCAGGCAACTTTGAAACAATCCAAGGACCAGTTATGTGGCTCAATGCTGAAATGCTTAACGACATTAAGGGGAAATTGGAGTTAAGAATTAAAATCAAGATGTGGAAAATAGTTTGGCCCTGGGAGAAATTCATAAAGCACATCTTACTGTGAATAAAATAATGCTGTGATGAATACACTTGGTAAAGAATCTTTATTAAAAAATAATAATAAAAAGCAAGACCTAGCTATTGCTAATATGTTACAATCTGACAATATTGGCACAATATGTGAATCTATTTGCTAGTTATTTCAGTGAGTGGAATTACCCAGTAAAAGATATAAAGTAAGTTTGGCCTCAAATGATCTAATCCTAAAAAAGGCACAGTTCCATGCTAGATAAAAACAGATAATTCTCCTTCTAATACTTCTGAATTTTAGACCGCAAGAAAAAAATAAAATGGGCATTAGTTAATCTACTAACCTAGTAATTAAGTCAAGTTTTGGATTTTGCTTAGGACTTCACTTGTTGCGGACACAATTCTTTGGGTACCAAACTGGAAAGGCAAGAAACAGCAACGTACTATGGTGGAACTGCAAATAGTTCAAAAAGTTTGTCATTTGGGGTGGAAGTAGGGAGGGCGGTTGGAGTAAAGAGAGATGAAATAAACAGAGACCAAGCCTTATACTTATTTTTGTCCCACACGGACCCCAGTACAGAGCCTTAAACATAGCAGGTGTGAAATAAATAGTTCAGTTCAATTAAACCAACATTCACTGATTGCTCGCTTTAGGCAAGGCACTGTACTAGGCAACACAAAGAGGAATAAGACAGTTTCTTGCAGATATTCAATAAATAATTGAAAGAATGAACTAGACAGAAAGATACAATCAACTTTCAATTTGCCAGGGGAATGGGGAAGATAAGGCGACAATAAAGAGTTCAAAATCGTAGTTAAAATAAAACCTCTGAAAATATGATACAAAATAGATTTAGTATACACATATTTAGTGAAAATTGTATCTAATATTTAGGAAAACATTTACTATTCTACCTACCAGCATATCAGAGATAGATAAAACCATGGTAGCATATAAGCTTGTTCAGGGAAGGTATGAAGAGAAAAAAAAAATAGTAGGCCATAGAACCTTAGATAAAAAAATACTTAAGGAATTGGCAAAGAAGAAGTTCAAGAAAATAGGGAATGAAGGAACAGAGGAATAAGAGGAGATTCAGTCAAGAGTGTAACATCGCAGAAGCCAAAGAAGTATTAGGAAAAGCTTACAGCTGTAACAAATAACCTCAAATCTCAGTGACTTAACACAATGAAGTTTCACTTCTTATTCATATCACACTCCACTGCTGTCAGTGGGAAGAGGGGGAGGCCTCTGAACCTCAGGGACTTAAGCCCCTTCCATCACGTGGATCTGTCATCACCTAAGGCCTCAGAGTCTTTCACTGGATCCTCTGCAAAGAGAGAGAGCACACACCGAGGATCATGCATGCAGGAAGTTGAAGGGGCCACGCCTAGAAGTGGCACACACCACTTCTACTCACTTTCTACTAGTCAGCACTCAGTCACATGGCCCCACTTAACTACAGGGGGGAGGCTAGGAAATGTAGTTTAGCTGTACGCCCTGGAGGAAACGGAAATGGGATTGGTGAGCAGTGTCTCTGCACACCCAGAGCAAATGTAGCAGAGAGGTCATGAAAGATAAGACAATCCATTGGGCAGGGCCGGATTAACCAGTAAGCAAGCTGCGCACGGGTTTATAGTAAGCAAGGTACACAGGGGCTTACTTGTGTTTACTTCCATGTGGTGAAACCCATATGAAATTGTGCACTGCAGATTAGTAAGTAAGCACAAGTAAGCCCGTGATAACTTGCTTATTGGGTAATTTGTCCCTGCCATTAGGTGTCCAAGATAGTTGGTGACCTTGGTAAGAATACAGTCAGGAGTGGCTCAGCACACTGCAGTGGATATCATAAATGGAAAGGAAAGAAGCAGAAATAGCAGCTGAGTCTGATCAACTGTAGAAACCCAAGATTACGTGACTAGACTCACAAGGCTCAGAGACTAATCTGAGGCTATAGGTAAAAGCTGCTGCCCAAGGATTCTTGGCAACTAACCAGCCAGCATTCTCCTGGTAAGAATTCACCCTCACCAGGCCCTCATCAAACTTCTACACACATTAAACTTGAGCAATGCCTTTGTTGTTTATTTTTTCCACAGTGAAAGCTTCCAGATGTTCCAGAATATTTGGCTGACAACCATCCAAGGAAAAAGGGCATCTGTAGTTTCAGTCATCCCATGTGCTTTACTAAAGAAAATGAGCATGAAATGGTAAGCCAATGTATTGAACGATATGTATTGATATTTTTGTAATCAATAATTGGGATATTTAATTTTACAAATGTATTCCTTTAGCTACATGGCAATAATTAGAAATTTGACTTTGGTATCTCTAGTTTAATCATAAATGAAATTAAATGGCTTCACAATGACCACTAAATCTCTATCAAATATTATTTACTTAAGTTTTCTAAATATTTTATAAGAAGGAAAAGAATGGTGCTTTTAACATTTTAAAAATAGATTTAGGAAACATTTAGTCTGAAATAGAAATGCAGGCCTAGACAACATAAAATGATAATATATTTTTTTATCCATTTCTCTTTTTTATTCCAAGATATGAGAATTTCTCTTACAAACTCTATCAGATTCCCTTCTGATTGCTACTTCACCCTCAAAGTAGAATGGCTATGATCTCCGTGCAGCTGCTGAATTTAATCCTTTTTCATCCAAACCTGAAAGATGCATTGAAAATGTAGAGCCATCCTCTTAACTAATATACATGTGGTGCCTACAATGTTGCAGTCATTGCACTGGGCCCCTTGGAGAATGTGAAGATAGGTCACACTCAGCTCTCCAATATTGTATGGTTGAATAAATCAAAAGCCACATGTCAAAGAGCTATTTGCATTTTAAAGTCGGCAAAAAAAAAGAGCTCAGTTTATTGTTCAAGTAGTGCAACACCTGGTGATGATAATACACTGTGGAATCACTTTCCTCCAGGGTGTGGCTCTTAACTTTGCAAGTTGAGGGTCAGTTGAACCAGAATTGATCAAGCTCAGATTGATGATATTTGTAAGAGACTACTGGACAAATCACATGCTAATGTACTAGTTTACAGTAAATTTTAGACTACCAAGCGTAACAGAATACTCAGGCAGATTGGTCAACATATTCCCTCCTCTGTAGAATAGGGTGCCAGGAACACTAAATTACTTGCTTGATGAACATTGAATTAGGTGAAAATGATCTTAACAGATGGTGTCATGAAGCTTTGATAGCAAACTGCACTCTGCCATGAAGATGTACCTGTCAAGGGAACTTGAATCCTTTAGTCTGCTCTCATCAGCAAAATAAGTCCTTTTTTCTTAAAGGTAAATAACAATAAATAAACCACAAAATAATGAAGTATTTTATAATCCATATCTCATTAATTTTGGGACACTTTAAAAAATATATTGTAACATCTCTGAAATCAGGATATGTTTTACAAGTCCTAGTTTAATTGGAAACATTTTTTTGTCTTTCTTAGAAGTACATAAAATAATGGTGCACCTTTCAATCAGTGGCATCTTACAATCAATGGTATATAGACATTGCCCAATATTTCTAGAAAACTCCTTTAACTGTTGTTTTGGTAAATTGACTTTCATGAACTTAGTAGTTGCCCCAATACATCATCACTTACTAAGTTCAAAAATGACGTCAAGCTTTAGTCTCTCAATTATTGTAATTGATCTAAGTTCCCTAGGGATGTAGGACCTTGGGGATAGTTCATACATATGTGCATTCCTTGCTCCTAAAGTAATGCAGACTTCACTGGGTTTCCTCATCACTTTTTATTGCGTGACCCTTATGGGATTCTCAAGTGTACTCAGAAACAGATCCTGTCTGCTACTCATTCCTCACCTGATCTGACAAGTTATCTCCAATGACTGCTAATGAGTCTTCTGTGCATCGCACCACCATTTTTTGCCAGGCAAACCTATAACCATAGCTGACAATCGGGAATACACATGGTACTAAGGTAGCACTGGAGTCCCTAGTCTAAGCTTTTATGTTATGAACTGATAGGCTACTGAGTCCTAAATACTAAATCCCTTCCCTCAAGGAGCTCATATTCTAATGGAATGAGATTTAAAAAAAAAAAAAAAGACCATTGTGATATATATGATAAGTGTTATGATAGGAATAAGAACCTAGGGTCTTAGGAACACCAAGAAGGGGGACCTTACTCACTCTGGGAGATCAGTGAAGGCTTCCTGAAGGAGTTTCTCTTTGCCTAGAATCATATTACTCCTTCACCTGAGCTAAATCCTACTCATTCTTCAAGTTTCAGTACTTTCTTTTCTCATGCCCATATAGAACCCTAATTTTCCCTTTTTGGTACAGTCATCTCATGTGTACATGTATATGCCATGACTCAACAAGGAAAGTTCAAAAATTCAATTTATAAACTATGGAATCATATTGCTGTTCTTGTTAGGTGCTGTCGAGTCAGTTCTGACTCATAGCAACCCTATGTACAATAGAACAAAACACTACCCAGTCCTTCACCATCCTCACAATGGTTGCTATGTTTGAGCCCTTTGTTGCAGCCACTGTGTCAATTCATGTCATTAAGGGTTGTCTTCTTTTTCACTGATCCTCTACTTTACCAAGTATGTTGTCCTTCTCCAGGGAATGGTCCGTCCTGATTAAATGTCCAAATACGTGAGACAAAGTCTAGCCATCTTCCCTCCTAAAGAGCATTCTGGCTGTACTTCTTCCAAGATAGATTTGTTCGTTCTTCTGGCAGTCCATGGGATAGTCAATATTCTTCGGCAACACCATAATTCAAAGTCATCAATTCTTATTCATTCTTCCTTACTTGTTGTCCAGCTTTTACACGCGCAAGAGGTCATTGAAAATACCAGGATTCTATGGGCAAAAAGTTGAACCACGGAGGAAGCATCGAAAGAAGATGGAAGGAATACACAGAATCACTGTACCAAAAAGAATTGGTCGACAGTCAACCATTTCAGGAGGTAGCATATGACAAAGAACTGCTGGTACTGAAGGATGAAGTCCAAGCTGCACCAAAGCTACTGGTGAAAAACAAGGCTCCAGGAACTGATGGGATACCAACTGAGATGTTTGAACAAATGGATACAACACTGGAAGTGCTTTCTTGTATATGCCAAGAAACTTGGAAGACAGCTACCTGGCCAACGACTGGAAGAGATCCGTATACGTGACTTTTCCAAAGAAAGGTGATCCAACGGAATGCAGAAATTATGAAACAATATACAGTCGTATTACTATGGGGTTAATGAAATTATTGAAGTAAGACCACATTGTTTGCTGGCTAGAATTCCAAGGGTTTGGCTGTGTGATCCAGATCTATCCTGGTCTCAGCTACAGTTTGGAGCAATCTGCTAGTACTTGACTTCTCCAGCTTAAATATACTTGAGGATGATGCTGGGTCCCAGAACTAGCTTGGAATTCCAGGATAACAGCACTGATTGCAGGAATCTCCCCATTTCTTGGCACTCACTTCATCTACCTAATCCAGGAAGATTGGGTTGAGAAAATGCCAGGAATGCAGAAGACAGGAAATAATGGCCAGATGTATGATAGTTGGTTTTGCATTATCAGAGGACATGATTTTACTATGTATTGTTTTCCACATGATTTTACATGCAGATTTTTACTAAAATTACTTGCTTAATGTTTACCTCTTCCATGAGAAAAAGGGCCATGTCAGTCATATTATATCCCTTACCCATAGTACAGTTCTTAGCATGTATTAGTTGCTTAATAAATGTTTGTTGAAATGAATTGATGCAATATCTAAGTTGAGACCTGAAAGACTTTTAAAAGTTAGCTGCAGAGAAGAATGGGAGGAATGATATTCTATACAGGGAAAGCAATATAATGAAAGTCTAAGGAGGGACAGAGGGTATGGTATGCTTAAGGAGTCGTCAGTAATTTGTGTGACTAGAGTACAGCATATGAGTAGAAGAGTGAAAACCGGTAAGAAATGAGACTGGAAGGGAAAGCAGAAGTCAGATCACAAAAGACAAGGAGCTTGGACTTTTTCCTGTGGGCAGTGGGAAACCATGAATGGGTTTTAAAAAAGAAAATATGATTAGGTTTGCATTTTAGAAAGACCTCCAGTGTGGAAAATTCATTGAAGGGAACAAGACTGGAGGCAGAGAGAGGAGTGAGGTGTTTTCAGGTCAGAGCACTTTGTTGCCTGTATAACCATAGTATATGTTAAAAGAAACTGCCCTGCCCTCAGCCCACATGGAGAGGTAGCCCTCAGCAGCACTGCTTTGTACTCTGCAACCCTGCTACCCATAGCACTCAGCTGTATCTGACTAAACCATGGAGGAGTGGGTGGGTACCTGATCCAAAAAAAAAACTACAGGCTGATAAGCAGTCTATGACATGACTGGCATGGAAAATTTTGCCCAAACAGCAAAGAATTTATAACTCTCAATCTTGGAAATTTGAATTAACAAAAACAAAAATATTCTGAAAGTGAATAGCAAAAGTTTAGAAGACATGTAAAAAGAAGTTGAGAGTAGGGGTAATGAGCAAGCCAAAGTTGTTATTTACCTAAAGTTATTAGAAAGAATAAACCATAAGCAAAAACAATGAAAGAAAATCAGTAGAAAGAAACATGGTAATTTGCAAGTCAAAACAGAAAACAAGTGCATTTCTGAGTCACCTCAACAGGAGAGTATTAGAGAAAAATTCTATAGACTCCCTCTTCTGAGATGCCTAGACCTGTCTCAGACCTGGTTCCAGTATCTGTGAAGCTTGGTAATTCCCATGATGTCTCAGATTCTTACAAAAATAACCCAAGACTTGATCTAACTTAAATGAATCTGTGTTCCTTGTGAATAAAGTAGTCTAACTAACTAAAACAAAAGATAGTTGTTCGAGGGGGTGAGCAGTTAGAAAATTATTTCTAGCTCTGATATGGAGAAGGAATTGAAGAACAGTGTGATCTAATCCAAGAAAGAGATGATTGCCTAGAATGGAAAAAAAATGCATGGGTATAAGATATTTAGGAGGTGATTATTTGTTGTGAGAGGCAGTAGGAGTGAGGAAAAAGAAGAGTAAAAAATGTATTGGACACCTGAATAAAGGTGCTAAACTGCTGTAAGTTTCTTATATGTGACGTGGTATAATTTCACTTGAAGGTACACTATGGTCACTTAAAATTGTGTCCTACAAACCCTCAAACGACTCTAAAATAATGCAGTAAAGAATTACAGAGTTCTGGCAAAATGGCGCTCTAGGCAGAAGCACCACGCCGTCCCTCCACAGCAAAGATCCGAAAAACTAAGCCGAACAGAGAATACAACAATCCTGAAACCCTAAAACATCAAATGAAGAGTAAAGAACTCAGCCAAGCACCAAGGGAGTGAGAAAAGTGACAGAGAACGGTGAGTGAGGAGAGATTCATGCAGAGGTCCCCTACCAGCTAACACAGTGCAGATCTGCCATCTTGGACTCCTATCAGAGACCAGCAAACGGGGGTACGAGAAAGCAGCCTCACGGAGTGTCCAGCGGGAGACAAAACAACCGGTAATTTGCAGTGTGCGCTTTCCCACCCCCCACCCCTCTTCGCCCCGGATCGGCCTCCTCTGCTTCCCGCAGTCACGGTCTCTTGACCGGGAAGCGCCGGCTGCTTGGATTCCACACACCGGAGCGGGCGGCTCTCTGGGTGCCATTTGTTGGCTGCTGGTGTTGCTTTTTTCTGCTTCTTTTGATTTCTTCCTCGCCTCTCACCATCTCCCCCTGCTTTCGCTCGAGTGCCTCGCTCCGTGCGCCATCTTTGCTTCTTCCTGAGGGGCTGCAGAGCGCCGATAATTTGTGATATACGCTTTCCCACTCTCTACCCTTCTTCACCCACACTCGGCCCCCTCCGTTTCCCACAGACCCAGTCTTTTGTCCGGAAACACCAGCCCACGCTAGCTGGCTCTCTGAGTGCCATTTCTTGGCTGCTGGTGTTGCTTTTTTTTTTTTTTTCTGCTTCTTTTGATTTCTTGCTTGCCTCTCGCCACTTCCCCCTCATTTTGCTTGAGTGCCGGGCTCCGTGTGCCATCTTTGCTTCTTCCTGAGGGGCTGCGGAGCTCCATTTGAGTGTGGAGCTGCTTCCCGGTCTGGGCTACCACGCTGGTGGGATCCCGGAGCTTTTGTTCATTTGTTTGTTTTGAATTGTTTCTTTGTTTCCTTTTCCTTTTCTTGATTTGGGAGCCCTTTCTGTCCAGGAGGAGCTGCATGGCAAGGAGAGTCCCCTTCGGCTTCCACAGATGTGCAGGGGGATCCCTGAGCACATTTCTTTTTTCGTTGGTTTTTTTTTCTGTTTTTTTGGGGGGCCTTTCTTCTTCTTTTTTTTTTTTTAATTTGTTTTGTTTTCTTTTCCCTCTTTTTCCCTTTTTGTCTTTTTTCATTGCTTAGTTTCTCGTCTCTCTGTATCTTCCTTCTCTTTCTGATCCCTGAATACCTGGCATTGTATACCTCTATGCCTTCTAGCCAGGCTGTACTGCAACACCTGAGAGTGACTTCCCCAGACCTCATGGCTGCACCTGTGGGATCCCTGGCAACTTTGTGGTTCTTTAACATTTCTGATTTTTATTTATTCATTCTTTTCTTTTCTTCCTCTTCCCCTTTCTGTTTTTCTCCATTTCATAGTCTCTCATCTCTCCACTCCAA
>NW_004443994.1:5968620-6013862 GCF_000243295.1 Trichechus manatus latirostris
AGAATAACAGCACAATTGGAAGAGCGTAGTCAATGTCACTGAACTGTGCATGTAGAAATTTTTGAAATGGTGTATCTTTGGCTATGTGTATTGTCACAAAAAAAAAAAGGTTGAGAAGTTAGAGGGTTAATATGTTGTGGGGTTGTTAACCAAGGTAGTAGTAAAACAGCATGTGTACTTCTGTTTCATGAGAAACTATTTGTTCTGTAAGCCTTCACCTGAAGTACAATAAAAAAAAAAAAAAAAAAAGAATTACAGCTAATAACACAAAGAAGATAAAACGTAATCATAAAACACTCAACCAGAAGAAAGCAGGAAAGGAATAAAAAGGTAATCAAGAACAGAAGGAACAAACAGAAAATAAATAAATGGTTGATTTAAACCCAACCATATCCATAATCACTTCAAAGGTACAGGATCAAAATACACCAATTAAAATGCAGAGATTCTCAAATAAGATAATAAAGCAAGACCCAAATATCTGTTGCCTGCAAGAAATCCACTTTAAATATAAAGAAACAAATAGATTAAAAATAAAAATATGAACATAGGTATATCATGCTAATACTAATCAAAAGAAAGCTGTAGTGGTTATGTTAATATTAGACAAAGCTGATTTTAGAGCAAAGGATAAAGAAGGTGTCTTAGTCATCTAGCGCTGCTATAACAGAAACACTACAAGCGGATGGCTTTAACAAACAGAAATTTATTCTCTCATAGTCTAGGAGGCTAGAAGTCCAAATCAAGGGTGCCAGCTCCAGGGGAGGCTTTCTCTCTCTGACAGCTGTGGGGGAAGGTTCTTGTCATCAGTCTTCCCCTGGTCAAGTGGGGTCCAAAGGAAACGCTATCTCCTGGCTCTTGTTTCTTAGTAGTATGATGTCCCCCTGTCTCTCTGCTCACTTCTCTCTTTTATGTCTCAAAAGAGATTGACTTAAAAGACAACCTAATCATGTAGATTGAGTCCTGCCTCATTAACATAACTGCCTCTAAGCCCACCTCATTAACATCATAGAGGTGGAATTTACAACACAGAGGAAAATCACATCAGATGACAAAATGGTGGAAAATCATACAGTACTGGAAATCATGGACTAGCCAAGTTCACACACGTTATTTTTGGGGGACACAATTCCATACATAGCAGAAGGCCATTTTATAATGATAAAGGGGTTATTTCATCAAGAAGACATAACATTCCTAAATGTTTATACACTCAATAAAAAACTTGAAAGTATATGAAACAAAAATTGATGGAACTGCAAGGATAAATAGATAAATTAGTAATTTTAATTGGAGATTTTCAGTTCTCTTTTCTCAATAATTCACAGACCAAGTAGATGAAAAATCAGTAAGAATACAGAAGACTTGAACAATACTGTCAACCAACTTGACATAATTGACATTTATAGCACACCCAAACAATAACAGCAAAATACACATTCACACAGAACATTTACCAAGATAGATCATATTCTGAACCATAAATCAAAACTTGGTAAATATAAAATGATTCAAATCATAGAGTATGTTCTCTAACCACGGTGGAATTAAATTAAAAATCAGTAACAGGAAGCTCTCTGGAAAACCCTCAAATTTTTAGAAACTAAATAAGACACTTCAAAGTAACCCATGGATCATAGATTCAATCAAAGGAAAACTAGAAAACATTTTAAACTGAACAAAAATGGAAATGTAACATATCAAAACGTCTGTGATGCTGCTAAGGCAGTACTTAAAGGGATATTTATACCACTAAATGCATACGTTGGAGCCCTGCTTAAGAGCTAGGCTGCTAACCAAAAGGTTGGCAGTTCCAATCTACCAGCTATTCCTTGGAAACCCTATGGGACAGTTCTACTCTGTCCTATAGGGTTACTATGAGTCAGAATCGACTTGACGGCAGTGGGTTTGGTTTTGATTTGGTTTAAATGCCTACACTACAAATATGAGAAATATCTCAAATCAATATATTCAGCTTTTACTTTAAAAAAGAAACTGGAAAAAAAGGAGCAAATTAAACACAAATAAGCAGAAACAAGGAAATAATGAAGGTCGGAGTGGAAGTCAATGAAATAGAAAACAGGAAAGCATAAAGAAAATCAATGAAACCAAAGGCTAGTTCTTTGAGATAATCAATAAAATTGATAAACTTCTAGTGAGACTGACCAGAAAAAAAAAAAGAGGACAGAAATTATCAATATTAAGAATGAGAGATGTGACATTACTATAGATTTTATAGATATTAAAAGGACAATAAGCTAATATTACGAACAAGTTTACACCAAGACATTCAACAACTTAGATGAAATGGACAAATTCCTTGAAAGACTCAAGCTACCAAATCTCACTCAGGAAGAAATAGGTAACATGAACGAGCCTATGTCTATTAAAGAAATTGAATTTGTAGTTAAAACTTCCCTACAAAGAAAACTCTAGGCCCAATTCTCAGTGGTAAATGCTACCAACAATTAAGGAAGAAATAGTACCAGTTCTACACAAACTCTTTCAGAAAATTGAAAAGCGGGAGTTATTTCCCAAGTATTCTATGAGCCCAACATTACCCTGATGCCAAAACCTGTCAAAGACATTGTGAAGAAAAGAAAATTACAGGCCGATATCCCTTATGATTATAGATACAAGAAATCTAAACAAAATTTTAGCAAGTTGAGGCCAACGCTATTTAAAAAGGATAATACATTATGACCAAGTTAGGTTTATTCAATGAATGCAAGTTTAGTTTCGTATTCGATAATCAATCATTGTAATATATGGCATTCACAGAATTAAAAAGAAAAATCATTTTATCAGTACAACAGATGTAGAAAAGCATTTGTCACAATCCAACATCCATTCCTGATTAAAACTCTCAACAAACTAGGAATATAACTTCCTCAACCTGCTAAGCGAATCTGTGAAAAACCTAGAGCTAGCATAGTAGTTAATGGTGAAACATTGTGTGCTTTTCCCCTAAGACCTGGAACAATGCAAGGATGGATGCCTGCTCTTACCACTTTTTACTGAACATTGTGCTACATTGTGTGTAGCCAGCACAATAAGACATAAATGAATGAAAGATAAAGTGAGTGAGTCAATTAATAAGTTAATGGCAAATGGCAAGTAGATTAGAAAAGAAAAAGTAAAAAATGTCTTTACTCACTAATGCTGGTTGTCTGTCTAGAAATCTGGCCCACCCATCTGCATACATATGATCTGCAAGCTAATTATCAAAGCTTATCACATTTCAAATTATACACTTTAAATACGTACAGTTTATTGTATGTCACTTACACTACAATAAAACTCTAAAAAATTTTTTTAAATAGGGAGATAATGGAAGGGGTGAGTTCCTTGAAGTGGTAGAACAGGTAGAGTAGCAAAATTAGACTTAGACAGGGAGAAATAGCACTCCCACTTGATACATGGATGGTGTCCATTTTCTCTGTAAAGTTGGCAGTGAGGCTTTCTGCCCAAAATGACCTGAAGGAGGTGGGCAAAAGGTTTGAGGAGAGAGGAGCAGGTTAGAAACATCTACTGTGGAAAGTGGGTGTCATGGATTGAATTTCGTCCCCCCAAAATATTTGTCAACTTTGTTTGGCCATGATTCCCAGTGTTGTGTGGTTGTCCCTCCATTTTGTGATTGATGTGATTTTCCTGTGTTGTAAATCCTAATCTCTGTCTGTGGCTAATGAGGCAAGATTAGATTATGTTAAAGAGAATTAGGGTGGGACGTAACTCTTACTCAGGTCACATCCTTGATCCACTGTAAAAGGAGTTTCCCTGGGATATGCTCTGCATCACCTTTTATCTTACAAGAAATAAAAGGAACGGGAAGCGAGCAGAGAGTGGGGGACCTCATTCTAGCAAAAAAGCAGCACCTGGAGCAGAGTGCGTCCTTTGGACCCAGGGTTCCTTCACAGAGAAGCTCCTGGAGCAGAGGAAGATTGATGACAAGGAACGTCCTCCAGAGACAACAGATAGAGAAAGCCTTCCCCTGGAGCTGACGTGCTCAGTTTGGACTTCTAGCCTACTAGGCTGTGGGAGAATAAATTTCTCTTTTTTATAGCCATCCACTTGTGATATTTCTGTTAAAGCAGCACTAGATGACTAAGACAGTGGGTGAGCACAGACTTGGAACTCTTAGTATTTTGGCAGGATTGGGGTTTCCGGTGATACTGGAGGCCAAGAACCTGTAGTGACACCATTTCTGTATCATTATATAATTTTCTGTGTCATTTCTGTATCGTTATGTAATTTTCAGCAATCCAAGTGGAGGAACAGTCCTCTCACTTCTCTAAACACATCTTACTTTCCAGAAGCCTCCTTAATCTCTTGACTCAAATTTCTATGACATCTGCCCCACCATTTTGCCAGACATGCCAAAACATTTTCATTCACTCATTCAACAGTTATCTATTGAGCCCCTTCAACTCAGGTGTGAGGTGTCTAATGACACTGACTACACAGTGCTCTACAATACACACAGACCCTACTTTCAGGCTTGCATGGCTGAGAAAACAATCTGCTCCTCCAGGCTCCAATCTGACCCTTCACAGCCCTAATGGGACTAGGCACTTCCCAAGCTTAGGTCACCCTGGGACCATACCAATCAGCCATCCATAATTAAGATGGTCCCGTTGCATGTCCCCATTTTCAAGCTTGACCCATGTCATGCTCCTCCTTCCTAGTGTGGGTATTATAAGTTGGGAGAGGCATGTGGCCAACCCTGAATGCCTAGGATCTACAACTAAAGACCCCAGGGTAAAATGAAATGTGCACAGTCATCTAGTATGTAGCCAGATACGAGATTTAGATATTTTCTTCCCTTGAAATTCAATAAATGTTCAAAATGAACTTCCTTTAAATTTGACTGCTAAATGGCAGTCTCACTCACAGTTTGGGTAACACATTATTAAGAAATCTTCACATATTAAATAATGCAACAGTGGTTAACACCAAAAGGTCAGCAGTTCGAATCCATCAGCTGCTCCTTAGAAACCCTACAGGACAGTTTTACTCTGTCCAACAGGGTCACTATTAGTTGGAATCGACTCAACAGCAATGGGTTTGGTTTTGGGTATCACATCAAATGGAAGTGACATGTAAAATGATCTCTTTATTCTTTTAAAAGAGAGATATCAAGTGCATAATTGTCAATATGAGTTTATACAAAGAGAATATTGAGTTAAAATCACGCTAGGTTAGCTTTGAAAAGAGATAGAAAAGTAAGAATTTTTTCCTACCTTTGTAAGTCTATTTTGAGCAGCATAGGAAATCCCATGTGAGATCACCATTCTGGGCCAGAATCCAGTGTACAGCGATCATCTAGCTGACTGACAAGATTCTATGTGCAAGGGGACCACCAACTAGAGACAGCTAAACGGTAATGAAGAGAAAAAGAAGATACGCATATCCATGTTCTTTCCTCTTCTGTTGTTGTGATGTAAAAAAATAAAATTAAAAATATGCACAGATGCATATTAGATGCTTCTTTCAGTGAAAAAAGGGGAAAAATGAATCCCTAAGAATTGGGAATAGAAATGGATGAGTTTGGCAGTAGGCTTTGGAAAAGAGTGGTGATAGCCAACCTGACTAATAAGAAAAAAATGTTGCAAAGAAGGACTAGGACCAAGTGCACAGAAAAACAAACTGGTCCTGTAATAGCCCCTGGTGGAAGCTTTCTTATGGCAATGAGCATTTCCTAAGAAGGAAAAAAATGGAAAAAGAAGACTCTGCCTGCAATATCCCTAAAAAGATAATTAATCTTTCTACCCTATGTGTAATAGTAAATTTTTTTTTATAGGAATAGTAATCATGTGTCAGATACTTCACAAAAGCAGATCAATGTATATATTCTCCATGTAGCCATGATAAATAATCTCGCTGGGAATTCCAGGACGACCACCATCCATAATTAAACGTAAATCCTCCATCTAGCCAACTATCAATATTTTGCCTGCAAGCATACTTGCCAAAGAAATTGCTGAAACGGTAACAGAAAATAAGAGAGGACCCATGAATTTACATTAATTTGATCAGCCCCTTGAAAATGAATAAGGTTAGCACCGGAATTCATAATTTCCCCCCAGCTTTTTGGAAACTGCATTATTGAAACAGGGAATTCTTAGAGCTCATTGCTATAAGTGTGCTCTCCGTATTTTTTATTTAGATAAACGGATAATGCTTACGTAAAGAACTTTAAATCACCCTTAAAACAAATTTCTTTGCGAATCATCTATGGTGACTTGTGAAGAATTCCCTCTTTCCCCAAAAGCAACCTACTCTGTCTCCTCTTCACTTGGTTTGTTGATACCTATAAGGATTGGCTGGCAGAGCATTCAGGCAAACTTCATAATGCTCAGATGAGCTTTTGATAGGCACTTGGCATCCGTGAGTTTAGGATTTCACTGTTTGCAAAGTGCTAGAGCACAGCATGTCTATGTTGCTGTAACAGTCGTCCTAGTTAGGGGCTGCATAGCCACTAGACCAATTCAGTCAACCATTATCTACTGTGTACCTGCCTACTGGTTGCTGGGAATCACATTGTTCATGATGCTGGGAATAATGATATGAACAGGGTTCCTTCCCTCGCAGAGCTTACATTCTAGTATATTGACTAGAGCTCAACGCTAGTAACCAATTGATGAAGTTAAAAACACTCTGGGGAACTCAATCAAAGGATTCTTAAGAAATCTTAGGAATCAAGTGGGGCAAAGGTCTGTTAGAAAGGGAAAACTGCAGTTTGAGTATGGATCCCAGAAAGCCTTCCTGTTTAGGAAACCACAGTTTGCTCAGGTAGGGGGGCACAGCTCAGTTAGACCAAGTAAAGCATTCTTGGAGGTAGAGCAGGCGGTTGCTTATGTGCTATGATTTGAGATGAATTGGGAAAGCTGCCAGTTCCAAAATGTCTCTTCCACAGATGTCTGGAAAATGTGAATGTTTACTTCTCTTGGGAGAGGTGGTGGTTAAAAGCATGGACTTTGGAATCAGGCAGACTTGTTTGTAAATTGCAGCTCTGCAACTCACTATGTGACTTTGGAGAAATTACTTTTCTGTCTTAGCCTCAGTTTGCTCTTCTATATAACAGAGATAATCATGCTCCCTCACAGGGTTTTTATGAGACTTAAAAGAGCTATTATAAATGCATCACCTAGCGCAGTACCCAGAAGCAGTAAGTATTCAATAAAACCAAAAACCAAACCTGTCGCTGTAGAATTGATTCTGACTCATGGTAACCCCACGTGTGTCAGAGAAGAACTGTGTTCCACAGGGGTTTTTTTGGAAGTAGGTCATTAGGCCTTTCTTTAGTGGTGCCACTGGGTGGATTCACACTGCCATACTTCTTGGTTAGTAGCAGAGTGCAAAGCATTTGCGTCACCCAGGGAAGCTAAATATTCAATAAATGCTAGATATTCTTAATGTTGATTGATTCATTAATTAATTTATTCAATCAACATTCATTGTGCTAGGTACTGTGTTGGTAGCCAGGAAGAGAGTAACGGAATTAACTGACTATATAGCAAAATGTGAAAAGTCCTCTAAGAGACAATAATAGGATGGAACTTGTTTTTTTTCTTTCCCCTCCTTCCAAGTTCAAGAAAAGAGCGAAGGACATTCCAGGAAGATAGAACACAAAAGTATCTGTATATAAAAAAGTGTTTTAGATCCATTTCTCCCCAGAGCCTGAATGTAGATAGTAGAAATCGGACTGTCAATATAAGAAGCTGCTTCTTCATTAATACACTGTCTTCCCTTGACTTCTGAGGCACCACACTCTCCAGGTCTTCCTGCCATCTCTCTGGTAGGTCCTTCTCAGTCTCCTTTGCAGGGTGCTTCTTCTCTACCATTAAATGCTGGAATTCCTCAAGACTGAGGTGCTCTTCTCGCTCTATATACTCTCCTTAGGCATCTCATCCATTACCAATAGTTTCATAAGGGTTTCAGTTACCATCTAACTGATAACTTCTCAATTTTTATCTCCATGTCACATCTCTCTTATCAACTCCTGTTTCCAAATGACTCACATTTCCAATTATTTATTGAATATCTCCTCTTGGTTGTCTTAAGAATGTCCAAAACTAACATCTCTTCTAGAACTCCTTATGTCGGTAAGTGGCACCACCATCCACTCAAGCGCTGTCCAAGTTAGAAAGCTGGGAGTCATTCCTGATTCCACTCTTCGCCTCAATCATCACATCTAATCAGTCATCAAGTCTTGTTGCTCTTACCTCTTAGATACGTCTCAAGTTTATTTCTTTCTCTATCCTCCTTGTCACTACCATAGTCCACCTACCACCACCACTACCAGTTGTCGTTGAGTCAATTCTGATTCATGGTGACCCCATGTGTGTCAGAGTAAAACTGTGCTTCATGTGGTTTTCAATGACTGATTTTTTGGAAATAGATCACCAGGCTTTTTTTCCAAAGCATCTCTGGGTAGACTCAAACCTCCAACCTTTCAGGTAGCAGTTGAGCATGTTAACTCTTTGTACCCACCCAGGGACTCCATTAAAAAGACACCCATTGCTGTCGAGTCGATTCCGACTCATAGCAACTATAGTCCACCTAAACTATCATAATATGTCTTCCCATATTTACTTCACTTCTCCCCCACCCAGTTTAGTTCACACAGCAGCCAGAAAATGCAAATCTTTTCATGTTACCATCTTGTTTAAAACCCTTCAAAGGCTTCCCATTGCCCTTAGGATAAATTTCAAACTCTTTACCAGGTCATCTGCTTCTCATCCTCTCAGCTCCAGCCATTGTAAACCTTTTGTTTCCTGGGAGACACTATGCAGGCTATTGCTTACCTCACATGTTTTCCCTCTTATTGTTCCCTCTGTCTGGAATATTCTGCCCTCTTCCTCACCTAACTTCTCCTAGTCATAGTTCACGTCTCACTCAAAAGTCACTTTCTCAGTGAAACCTTCACAACCTCATTCTAGGTCCAACACTCTCTTACTCTGGTGTTTTAACATACATTTATCAAGAATCTGCTGTGAACCAGGTATTATATTGTTAGGTCTATATAATGCTGAGGAAAAAGAGACAAAATACTTGCCCTCACATAGCTTAGCACCTATGGGAGAGAAAGAAATTATCAAATAATCACACATATAAATATAAAATTGTAACTGTGAAAAAGAGATACACCTACTCCTCACTTACTGACTATCTCGTTATCTGACATTTCACATTTATGACAATAGGAAAAAATCTACTCTTCAACTATTTTCCGCACTAATGACGTACATCTGCAGTAACAAAAACTGAGGTAGGAGGCGAGAGTAACACTGGCTGTGATGGTTAAGGTTATGTGTCAGCTTGGCTGGGCCATGATTCTCAGATTTGTAATGATATGTAATTACATAATTTGGCAGTTGTGTAATGATACAATTTGGCAGTTATGTAATGATGTAGTTATCTTCCATTTTGTGATCTGACATGGTCATCTTCCAGTTTTGCATAATGCCTATTTTTACACAACGACCTGGTCTTTGGAACTTAACCATGAAGATTAGTGAGGAGTGGGTGTATCATGCTATGAAAGAGAAATACATGATGCTTTGAGAAGACTTGGTGGGAAAGGAAAGCTGTCTCCAAGGAAATGATGATTGATCTAGACCTGAAGTTTGGGTAGGAGTTAAAAATGAGTTGGAGGAAGGCAGTGAGATTCAGGCAGGGGGACAGCATATCAAAGGCCTTGTGGCAGGAGGGATTTCAATGCATTTAAGAACTGAAAGAAGGCCAATGTAATTGGAGAGCAGAGAGCAAGGAGATGCCTATAAAGTAAAGCTGCAGCTGTAGATGGGGCTACAAGACTTTGCAAGGCCTTGAGGCCCTAAAAAGAATTTGGGTCTTTATGCTAAAAGCCATGGTTAAGTGGGATAAATGGAAGAGATGGGAAGGAAATATATGATCAAATTTATATTGTAGAAATATAACAGTGGATAATGTGTAGAGAACAGACTGAAAGGAGGTGAGAATGGATGTTTCCAGTAGTTAGAACATAGGTTTGGGTGATAGAGGTGGAAAGAAAGTAATGGAGTCAAGAAATACTTTGGGCATAAAATCAATAGGCTTTGGAATTGTATTATATAAGGAGGGGGGTGCTTCTTTACCCCTCTAGTTTCCACGAAGAGGAATTTTCCTTAAAAGTTTCTGGTTTCTTGCCTCATCTCTTACTCCTGCCACCTGACTGATGCATTTGGGAGAGGAACTGGGCTTGAGGCTCAGCCCTTTATGCCTTCTCTTTGGGACTGGCCTGCTGCAGGGAACACGTGTGCTTTGTCTGCAGAGGGGCTAAGCTTTTTGATGAAGAGCCTGTCCTGTGGGGAGAGGCTGCAGTGGTCTGGTGCTACCAGGGACTGGGTAGGTAAATTTTCCTAAAGCTGGGGTTCAGAGTTTAGGAAACTCATTTTTGCCACACACCTAAGTCACATTCTTCCACCTGGCCTTCGTCGGTAGTAAAGCTGACATATTGATCTCTGTCTTCCTAATTCTTAATCTACTTCTTAATTTATTCAACTCTCAGGAGAGAGAGAAAGCAATGAACAATGAAGAGTCTTGGATTTCTAGCTTATACAACTGGATTGACTATGGTACCTTTCTCTCTCTCTTTTTCTACCTTTTCTGTTTTTCAGATGGAGCACTTGGAACTCACAATTTCAGTTTGGGACATGTTAAGTTTGAGGTAACTTTAGGATGCGATGTGGAACTATCAAGTAAGCGATTGTATATACAGATCTGGGGCTCAAAGGTGCAGTCTGGAGACAGAAACTTGGGAGCTGTTAGCATATAGATCACAACCACCGCCATGAATGAGTTCACTCAAGGAGAGATTAGAGAAGGGAAGAGAACTAGGCTTGAGTGTCAGTGAACTACAGTATTAAATAGTCGGTTTTAGGAGGATGAGTCTGAGAATGTAGGCCAGTTTGCTAATATTGGAGCAGTTTCACAGGGCAGAGAAAAAGGGCTTAGAAAATGGGTAATGGGGGAAGGGCTGAACTAAAGGCAAGGAAATACAGATCATTATGCAGAGGATGATCCATACAAGATATAAGACCAAGGGTGGGCTTTCAAGTTGAGTACTGGCTGATGAAAACAGGGATCAGAATTAGTCTCAAGCCTATAATAATTTAATTCATTATTTATAATTATTAATATAGTGCCTAGTTTCCCCTCTAGATAGAGGCTTTGTAAGGCTGTCATTTTTTTTTTTTTTTTGGTCATTGCTGAATCCACAGTCATACCAGAACAAAAACTGGAACAAAGGAGGGGCTCAATAGCCTTTGATTAACCTTCCTCTACATTAATTGATTTAAAAAACCTGTCAAAGAGAAGCCTGTTAGCATTTCTTAAGTTAAGCACTAAATACAAGCACAATGAGAAGATGGTGGTAAGAAGAAATATGTATTTGTTCCTGACCACATTCTTATTCTTTACTAAAGAGATGTGTTCTCTTATTCGTTATTATTAGCCAAAGCTCTTCTCCTTTACTGTTACAATTAATGATTTGCTTGCATGGAACCCCTCATCAAATAATTCAAAAAAATCTTCAGGCTGTCCAAAATATATCCTGCGCATAAACTTATGATTTCAACTATATTAAACAAAATCGGAAGGAAATGTGATAACATGTTCATAGTAGTACGAGTGATGTTTTTTCCCTTTGTTGTGTGCCGTCGAATCGATTCCTACTCTTAACGACCCTGTGGGACAGAGTAGAACTGCCCCATAGGGTTTCTAACGCTGTAATCTTTACGGGAGCAGATCGCTAGGTCTTTTCTCCTGCTGAGCAGCTGGTGGGTTTGAACTCCTGACCTTTTGGTTAGCAGCCAAGTGTTTAACCATTGCACCATGAGGGCTCCTTTTTGCCCTTTTGAAAACCTGTTGCCATTGAGTCAATTCTAACTTATAGTGACCCTATAAGACAGGGTAGACCTGCCCCATAGGGTTCCCAAGGGGTGGCTGGTGGATTCCTACTGCCGACCTTCTGGTTAACAACCAAATTCTTAACCACTCCGCCACCAGGGCTCCTTTTCCCTTTAGGTCTACCTATTTTCTAAATACATACGCTAGTTACTCTATTTGTTATTGTCTTAGAGCAGTTTTTATGTTTTGTGAACATTAATCCTTTGTTGGTTGTATATTACAAAAATTTTCTCAAAGTCTGTTACTGCTTTTAACTGTGTTTTGTGCTTTATTTTTTAACAGCTTTATGGAGATACCATTTATATACCATAAAATTTACCCATGTTAAGTATACAATTCAATGAGTTTTAGTAAAATTATATAGTTTTGCATCATCACTATAATCAAGTTTTAGGCACTTCTTACCTCAAAACATTCCTCTGTGCTAGTCTGCATCAATTCCCTCTCCCATGCTGAATCCCAGGCAAAACACTGATCTGCCTTCTGTCTCTATAGTTTTTTCCTTCTCTAAAATTTCATGTACATGGTATCATACAACATGTAGTCTTTTGTGCATAGCTTCTTTCATTTAGCATGATGTTTGTAAGATTCACTCATGTTGTTGGCTACATAAGTAACTAGTTCTTTTTTATTGTTGAGTAGTATTTCATTATATGGGTGTATCATAGTTTGTTTATACATTTACAAGTTGATGGATATTTGGGTTTTTCCTAATTTTTGGCTATTATGAATAATGCTGTTATGAAAAGTGTTTTGTGAGGGCATACGTGTTCATTTCTCTTGGGTAGATACCTATGAGTGGATTTTCTGGTTTATGTGGTGACTTATTAAGAAACTGCTAAGCTCGTTCAAAGGAGTCCTGGTGGCACAGTGGTTAAGAACTCAGCTGCCAAACAAAAGATCAGCAGTTTGAATCCATCAGCTTCTCCTTGGAAACCCTATGGAGCAGTTCTACTCTGTCCTATAGGATTGTCCTATAGAATTGACTCGAAGGCAAGGAGTTTGGTTTTGGAGGCTGTTTCGAAGTGGCTGAAATATTTTATATTCCTATCAGCAATGTATGAGGATTCCAGTTTAGCCGAATCCTTGTCAACTCTTGGTATTGTCATTCTTAAATTTTAGCCATCCTAGTGGGTGTGCAGTGATATTTCATTGTGGTTTTAATTTACACTTGCCTAATGACTCATAACGCTGAGTATCTTTTCATGTGCTTATTGCCATCTTTATATCTTCTTTAGTGAAGTGATTGTTAAAATCTTCTGCCCAAGTTTTTATTGGGCTGTTTGTCTTTTTATTGTTGAATTGGAAGAATTTTTTTTTTTTAATTTGCTAGATAAAAACTTTTGCAGTCGAGTCGATTCTGACTCATAGAGACCCTATAGGACAGAATAGAACTGCCCCATAGGGCTATAATCTTTATGGAAGAAGACTGCCACCTCTTTGTCCCATGGAGTGGCTGGTGGGTCCGAACAGTCAACCTTTCTGTTAGCAGTTGAGCACTTAACCACTGTACTATCAGGGCTCCTTAACATGCTAGATACATCTCCTTTATCAAATACACATCTAGCAAACATTTTCTCTCAGTCTGTGACTTGTCTTTTCATTTTTTTAATAGTGTCCTTGGAAGAACAAATATTTTCAATTTTGATTGAGTTAAATTTATTGGTTTTTTTATTTTATTGTTTGTGGGTTTTTTTTTTTTGTATCATACTCAAGAAATCTCTGCTTAAATTCAAGGTCACAGAAATTTTTCCTAGAAGTTCTAGTTTTAGCTCTTATATTTAGGTCTACTATACATTTTGAGTTAATTTTTTGGTGTATGGAGTAAGGTAAGGGCTAAAGGGTTTTTTTGTTTTGTTTTGTTTTTCATATGGATGCTCAATTATACCAGCACCATTTGTTGAAAAAAAAAATTCTCCCATTGATTTAGCTTGGCAACTTTGTGGACTCTATATCCTGTTTCATTAATAGAGCTATTCTTATGCTAATACCATATTGTTTTGATTACTATAGATTTATAAACCAAAAAACCAAACCCGTTGCTATTGAGCCGATTCAACTCATAGTGACCCTATAGGACAGAGTAGAACTGCCCCATGTGGTTTCCAAGGAGCGGCTGGTGGATTCGAACTGCCCATCTTTTGGTTAGCAGCCGCAGCTCACTGTAGCTCTTAACCACTGTGCCATACATAGCTTTATAGTAGCTTTAAAATCAGAGGTATAAATCTTCCAGCATTTTTCTTTTTTCATATAAATTTTAGGATCAGCTTCAATTTCTACCAAAAAAAAAAAATCTGCTGGAATTCTATTATGGATTGTGTTGAGTCTATAGATCAGTTTGGGGAGTACTGCCATCTTAACAATATTTAGTCTTCCAATTCTTGAACATGATAGAGCTCTCCATTTACTTCGGTGTTTATGTGCATTATTTGTATAATTAGAAAAAAAATTAACCACACTTCTCTGTCTTTCCTCCAATAGTGTTTTAGTCAGTACCATATATTCTTAAATGAAAATGAATTTTCCCTGTAGTTTACTAGTTACAGCTGAATTTAAGGGTCACAGGAAGCTGCCCTCAGGGAAGTGCTCTAAGCTTTTCAGATCATCCATGACACTGGTAGTCTACCAGGGAAGACAAGGAAGCAAGGAGGGCATGGTCAGTGGACTGCAGAGGTCAATGGATCAAAATCATTCTCTGCTGTGCTTTTCTATTGTTTTACGATACTTCTAAGAAAGAGTCACTTAATTTGCCCATTTCCATCAATACTAAACACATCATCTTGTGGACAATGAGTACTCGAGTAGTGAATAGTTTTCAGTTATCAAAAGATCGTTAGAAAATATGGAATTATTTATGACGGCATTTTCAATACATAAAGAATAACAGGTGAAAATATTGCTGTTTTTTTAGAGATTGTTTATCTTAAGACTTTTCTTGCTGTATTTCATTAATAAAGTAGATTATCTTCAGAGGGGGGTTCTTATCCAAACCAGACAATTTATATACAAGAAAGAATGTCACCCAAATATCAATCCTAATATAAGTAATTGTGAATACAGAAAATCTACGAGATTTTTAAAAATAGTATTATCTTTTAATATATTTTAAGTACTAGATGTATGAAGTAGCTTTAGTAAATGAAATAGTTACAACAGACTTCACATGGAATAAAATATTTTTCTTTAAAAATTGTCTGTTTGAGGAAGTGAAATACATTTGCACTAAGACAGAATAAGCTAAAGAAAAAGAACAAGCAGTAGCCTGCAGAAAATAAAATGTAACACTCTGTAGCTCCAATTACAGAGCTGCAGAATAAGGAAGAAATAAATGAGACACAACAAATATAAACAATTTATATCTCTTATGTTCAATGCTTTGTGTTATCCACTTCAATTACAAAGAAAACATAAAAATAGTTTGCAGTAAAAAAAGAAAAGAAAAAGATACAAAGCTAACTCAATGACATTCATAAATCTTTAAAATTTCCTAGACTATAAAAAGACACATTTCCAAAAAATCAACTGTGATAATGCTTCTACTAGTAGAACATACTAGGATTCAAATGTCTTCAGTCTTAATAGTTTATTGAACATCAAAGGGCTTAATTAATAGCACAATTGTGATTAATAATTGCAGATGAAGAAGAAATCTTATAGACGGAAAGGAGATGATAGATAGACCTAAACATATATAATACTTTTACTAGTTATATTTTTTTCACTGTATTTTGTCTCTCTGAAGGGAACGACAGATCATTTAGTAGGCACATAAAAATATTTTTGAATGCATGAATGAACTAATCTGTCTTGATTTCTTCTTTCAGAGATGACAGAATAGAGGTCCAGAGAAGTTAGACACTATCCACTCATTCATTAATTCATCCATTCACTCCATTTACAAGGAGTGTGAACAGTTTTTGAGCACCCAAGTGCCAAGTCCTGTGCTGTTGTTGTTAGGTGCTGTGGAGTCAATTTTGACTTATAGCGACCCCATGTGACAGAGTAGAACTGCCGCATAGAGTTTTCTAAGCTGTAATCTATATGGGGAGCCGTGGTGGCGCAGTGATTAAGAGCTCAGCTGCTAACCAAAAGGACAGCAGTTCTAATCCACCAACTGCTCCTTGGAAACCCTACTCCGTCGTATAGGGTCGCTTTGAGTGGAAATCGACTCGGCGGCAACAGGTTTGTTTGTTTTGGTTTAGTCTTTATGGGGAGGAGCCCTGGTGGTACAGTGGTTAAGCGCTCAGCTGCTAACTAAAAGATCAGAGGTTCACACCCACCAGCCACTCCACGGGAGAAAGATGTGGCGTGATGTTTGTAAGATTCGTCCAAACATCAAACATCATGTCACATGCACACACACCCACATATAAATATTAGCGAATATATTAGAATATATGTTAGTGAATATATACATATTAGTGAGCATACATATATTAGTGAATATACATATCAGTGAATATATGTGTATTAGTGAATATATATATGTATATTAGTGAATATATGGAAGCCCCGGTGGCGCAATAGTTAAGAATTTGGCTACTAACCAAGAGGTCGGCAGCTCGAATCCACCATCTGCCCCTTGGAAATCCAATGGGGCAGCTCTAATCTGTCCTACACGGTCGCTATGAGTCAGAATCAACTTGACGGCAACCAGTTTGAGTTTAGTTTAGTGAATATATATATTCAAAAGGAGCCCTGGTGGCACAATGGTTAAGTGCTAGGCTGCTAACTGAAAGGTTGGTGGTTCAAACCCACCAAGCCACTCTGCGGAAGAAAGATGTGGTAGTCTGCTTCTGTAAAGATTACAGCCTAGGAAACCCTATGGGGCAGTTCTACTCTTTCCTACAGGGTCACTATGAGTTGCAATCAATTCGACAGCAATGAGTATATATCATGGATTGAATTATGTCCCCCAAAAATGTGTTTATCAATTTGGCTGGGCCATGATTCCCAGTATTGTGTGTTTGTCTTCCATTTTGTGATTGATGTAATTTTATGTTAAAGAGGATTAGGGTGGGATTGTAACACCCTTACTAAGGTCACATCCCTGATCCAATGTAAAGGGAGTTTCCCTGGGGCGTGGCCCGCACCACCTTTTATCTTACAAGAGGTAAAAGGAAAGGGAAGCAAGGAAAGAGTTGGAGATCTCATACCACCAAGAAAGCAGTGCTGGGAGCAGAGCATGTCCTTTGGACCCGGGGTTCCTGTGCAGAGAAGCTCCTAGTCCAGGGGAAGATTAATGACAAGGACCTTCCTCCAGAGCCAGCAGAGAGAGAAAGACTTCCCCTGGAGCTGACACTCTGAATTTGGACTTGTAGCCTACTAGACTGTGAAGAAATAAATTGCTTTGTTAAAGCCATCCACTTGTGGTGTTTCTGTTACAGTAGCAGTAGATAACTAAGACAGTATACATATTCACAAGAAAGACCCTGCAATCTACTTCCAAAAAATCAACCACTGAAAATCCTATGGAACGTAGTTCTACTCTGACACACATGGGGTCACCATGAGTCAGAATCAACTCAACGGCCACTGGTTTTTCACATGTACATACTCATTTAGCCCTCACAAAAGCATTGTGAAGTAGATACTATCAGCCACTTGATTTTCCTGATCAGGAAACTGAGGCACAGGAAAGCAAGTAACTTGCCCAATATCATGTAACTAGTAAGTGATGGAGGAGGGATTTAAGTGCAACACACTGGATTTTGGGTCCCAACTCTTAACCAATTAGGGTATAACTCCTCTCCATGAACGTGGTTTTATTGGATGATGTTCATAGCACAACATAATATTTTCAGACAAAATTATGAAAACATTGTGAAATTTATTTTGCTATTTTAGAATTCTCACAAATGAGACTGTATCCCCAGAGCTATGCTCTGGTAAATGGCCACGTTGATGTTCAACTCCACATATAGTTGTCCATATAGAAAAGAGTGAATGGTGACTATTGGAGCTGTATAAAGTAGGTAGACCTTCTTCTTTGATAATTAAGTTAGTTATCCAGAAACAGACTTGGGCTTGGGTATTCAGTCAAAATAACTTCATTTAGGGTGAAGATTCTTGTTTCAGCATAGCCAACTTTTAATAAATATTTATTAATATGTTTAGACCACTGTTTAATGTTTTTGAATGTATATGGAATATGGTTAAAGACGTAATGTCATGGACTGAACTGTGTTCCCCAAAAATATGTGTCAACTTGGCTAGGCCATGATTCCCAGTATTGCATGGTTGTCCACTATTTTGTGATCTGATGTGATTATCCCATGTGTTGTAAGTCCTAACCTGTATGATGTTAATGAGGCAAGATTAGAGGCAGTTATGTTAATGGGCAGGACTCAATCTACAGGATTAGGTTGTATCTTGATTCAATCTCTTTTGAGATATAAAAGAGAGAATCGAGCAGATAGGAGGGGGACTTCATTACCACCAAGCAAGGAAAGCCAGGAGCCAAGCATGTCCTTTGGACTCAGGGTCCCTGTGCTGAGAAGCTCCGAGACCAGGGGAAGATTGATGACAAAGACCTTTCCTCAGAGCTGACAGAGAAAGAAAGTCTTCCCCTGGAGCTGGCACTCTGAATTTGGACTTCCAGACTCCTAAACTGTGAGGGAATAAATTTCTCTTTGTTAAAGCCACCCACTTATGGAATTTCTGTTACAACAGCACTAGATAACTAAGACAAGTAATATATGCGTAAAGCTCTATATATCTATCTATCCATCTATACTCTGCACTACTATCTCTAAAAGATAATTTTCAAAATATGTTTAGTCAAATGGTTGAAAGCACTCAGTAAAAACAAAAAAAGCACTTAAGAGGTTATCGCAGAAAAAAAGTTTTAATTCAGAAACCACATTAGTATGTATTTTTATTATATAAATAAATTAGGCATACATACATAAACCTTTAAAAAGCTCTTAACTCTTAAAAGTCATATAAATGAACTGTTCAGTAAATGATGCTAGGGAAATTGACTATGCTTTTGGCAAAAGTAAATTTTTACTTCACATATCATGCAAAAATATATTTAATTTGCCTTAAAGATCTAAATATATTTTTTTAAAAACTGAAAGTATTAGAAAAAATATAATTAAAAATATATTTGGGAAAGTATGACCTTTTAAAACAAGAAACAAAATTCAGATGCCATAAAGGAAAAGATTGACAGGATTGACTACATGAAAATTTTAAAATACCTAGACACAGGAGAAAATACTCTCTCTACACACACACACACACACACACACACACACACACACACACAAGATAATATCCACAGTATACAAAGAACTTTGGCAAATCAATACATTAAGGAAAACAACCCAACAGAAAAATGGGCAAAGGATATATGGCAAGAAGACTCTAAGATTACCCGCAGTGATCCCCATCTCCTGATACTCATACCACTTGTGTAATCCCTCAAATATGAGTGGGACCTGTAATTTGCTTCTAACAAATATAATACAGTAAAAGTGATGGGATGTGATTTCTGTCATTAGTTTACATAAAATTGTAGCTTTTGTCTTGTTAGCAGACTCTCTCTATTGCCTTCACAGCTTGCAGGCTTTGATGAAGCAAGCTGCTATGCTGGAGAGGCCCACATGGCAAGGAATGGAGGAAGGACTCTGGTCAACAGCCAGCAAGGAACTGAGAGGCCCTCAGTCCAACCACCCTCAAGGAACTGAATTCTGCTAACAAGCACATGAGCTTAGAAGTGGATCCTTCCTCAGTTAAGCCTTCAGATGAGACCACAGCCTTGTGAGAAACAGGATTCAGCGAAGCTATGCCTGGACCCTGATGCACAGAAACTGAGAAATAATAAATGCGTATTGTTTAAAGCCACTAAATTTGTGGTAATTTGTTATGCAGCAATAGATAAGTAATACAGGATATGACCAGGCAATTCAGAGAAGAAAAAATAAAATGATTTATATATATACATATAATAACACAATATACATTATATATATGTATATACACATATATATGATTAACCTTTTTAGTGATTAGGAAAACAATGAAGAACAATTACAATAAAATATCAATTTGTGCCTGTCAGTTTAGTAAAACTGTTAAAGACTGATAATTTCCAATGAAGGCTAGAGTACAGGGAAAAGACTGCTCCCATCCAATGTTACAAGCAGTGTAAATTCATATGATTGCCTCATTGAAGAGCAATTTGGCAGCACCTTTCAAAAGTTTAAATATATAGACATTTTGTCGAGTTATTCCACTTCTAGGAATCTAAGCTATGTGTTTGCAGCATGGATGTAGCAAAATACTGGAAGTAACATAAGTCTCCATCAATAGGAGGACAGTTGAATAAATTATGCCACTCAATTATACCACTAAAGTACCAATGTTGTTGTGTGCCGTTGAGTTGATTCTGATTCATAGCAACCCTACAGACCTTGTAGAACAGAGTAGAACTGCCCCATAGGGTTTCCTAGGCTGTAATCTTTACCAGAGTAGATTGCCAGGTCTTTCCTCCCATGGAGTGGCTGGCGGGTTCCAACTGCTTAACTTTCAGTTAGCAGCAGAGGGCTTTAACCATTGCACCACCAGGGCTCATTAAAGTACCAATAAACTGTAACATTGACAATAAACCAAAACAAAACCAAACCTGTTGCTGTCAAGTCGAATTCCGACTCATAGAGACCCTATAGGTCAGAGCAGAACTGCCTCCATAGGGTTTCCAGGGGGCTGCTGGTGGATTGAACTGCCAATCTTCTGGTCAGCAGCCAAGTGCTTAACCACTTAGCCACCAGGGCTCCAGTATTGACAATAAAAAACCCGTTGCAGTCAAGTCAATTCCAACCCTATAGGACAGATTAGAACTGCTTCATAGAGCTTCCAAGGAGTGGCCAGTGGATTCGAACTGCTGACCTTTTGGTTAGCAGCCAGGCTCTTAACCACTGTGCCTCCAGGGCTCCAATATTGACAATAGTAGTCAATAAAGATTGATCTGTACATACCAACCTGGAAACATACTCATAATCTATTATTGGGTTAAAAAATCAGGTTATATAACTGTCTATATAACAGGATGCCATTTGGTATATACATACTCATATATAATGACACGTATGCATATATATGCATGCGCATAGGGAAAGATGTGGAAGAATGCCCATCAAACTACTATCAGTGGTTGCTATTCCCGGGGAGTAGGAGGAGGGAGGGTGAGGGAGGGACTTTCACTTTGTACTTTCTATTGTTTGAATTCTTCCAGGGAGCCATTCAGACTTTTCATACAACTTTTGTAATTTTTTAAACCAATGAAAATAAATAAAAAGGAAATAAAAAACAAAACCAAAACATTCCTTCCTTGTTGAAGAAGGAGGAGAACTTTGATATTCCACTTCGTGTAACAAAAGAACACTGAAAACAGAAACAGATGTCCCCCATTCAAGCTTAGAGGAGGAAGCAAACATAGAATTGTTTAAGAAAGAAATGATTTGAAAACACAGGTAATTTCTTATAATTTAATCTACACAGGCACATATGGCTTGCATTGTTTTTTCTCTTACCATTTTATAAATGTAAAGGAGAAGCAGAAATAACTTCTTGTTCATTTTATCTCTGTGAACAAAAACCACATTTGAGCAGCCACGAGCATTTCACCAATAGAAAGTGTCCAAGAAAAGAGACATAAAACATAAAAAATGTAAAGCATTTCTCAAACAGACCAAGATTATATGTGACTAAAATGAGGATGGTTTTCGGTTGAACAAAGTGAAGCTGCTGTTTTTATAAGCCAAGGGGTCGAAAATCAGTAGTTTTATATGATCCCACCAAACATAAGAGGGTTCCTACATCGTGCAAGTCATGGAGAAAATAAGAAAACAAACAAACAACAACACGGAAAAACCTCGAGCTTTGTTTATCACTTTTTTTTAATACCACATAAAGCTTTATGCAACAAACCTGAAATCCCACTTTGTTTTCCAGGCAGGAAAACATTTTTTTCCATAATAAATTACAAGTATGAAGGTTAATAGTTCAGGGGATTATTCAGGTGCCTTTTGTGCCTAATTAGTGTTTAAGCAGAAAAGAAGAAGAAAGCAACAACAAAAAAAAAACTTTCATGAAATACACGGTGTTCAAACAGTGAAGAGACAAAATTTAGAGAAAGTTTTTCCACTGACAGCTAAACTTTGAAATAATGTCTATGTTAAATAAAAAAAAAAAAAAAAAAAACCAAACTCGTTGGGGTCGAGTGGATTCCGACTCATAGTGACCCTATAGGACAGAGTAGAACTGCCCCATAGCGTTTCCAAGGAGCACCTGGTGGATTCAAACTGCCAGGCTTTTGGTTAGCAGCCACAGCACTTAACCACCATGCCACCAGAGTTTCCAAGGGAAAGCATCAAAATTCAAATTGTTTCTAATCTAAATTTATATTTGAGGAGCAAAGGAAAACAAAGACCTATGTAGCTGTAGGCAAATGAATTAAGACTTAATAACATGACCTGTAGATAAATGGTTCAGAGTGAAAAAAAGGGTAGCAGAAGATGAAAGAGCAATAAAAACAGAGAAAAGAATATTCCTATAAATTGGGATCCTTGGTTTATCGCTCAAAATATGCAGTTCTACCTAAAAATACATTGCAAAGTCATGTTCTAGAACTTCACTGCCCAGTACACAGAGAGTAGCCATATGTGGCTATTGATGCCTTTTATCATAAAAATTTCAAATATAGAACAAAGTTGAAAGAATATTACAATGAACACTCATATCTTGCTTCCCAGATTTTATCGTTAACATTTCTATGCTTATTTTTTTATCATATATCTATCCATCGTTCAAGAAAAAATGGATTTTCTTTTAATTTCAATTAAATACTCAGATATAACATCATCTTCCTTTGTCAAATTCAGTAGAGTTTTCCAAATGTTGAAGTATGTACTATTAAGGATACTTTTAGGCTATAATAAACTGATAGTTCTTGCCGGATCCCCCAGTAGAATCAGAGGAGGTCATACGAATGTAAAATTTTTTGATAAGACCTCAAATAAAGAAATTAAGGGTATATTTCTGGTATTCAATAAACGAAGGAAAATACTATTATAGGAAAATGTAATCCATAGAATATAAAATGTTTTCATCTATCAAAAAGGTGTTTTTTGTATTTGTTTTGTTTTTGCAACTGTAAAAGCGTTTATGCTGATTAGGAGTACTAGGCTTGTGATTTAAATTATATTTGGAGGTCTAAATTTCCTCATTCAACTGATAATTGGATTTCCAGTTTCTAGATTTTTATGAAGGTTATGCTGTCAAGAATTCTTAAGATTTTTTTTAGATTTATACATTCCTTATGGTAATTTAAGTGTGCTACTAAGTATCTGTTATGCATATGTATTATAAATATGAAGAAAATAGAAAGATGTACTGAGAAATAATCTCTCTCTTATAAATGAATGCTTTGCTCATGCATATTCCAGGTGAAAAGGCTTTAGAAAACAGGCATTTCTGGGAATATAAGAAATCTAATATGAAATCGTGCCTTAGTTCAGTAGTTCCAAACTTCGGTGCACACAAGAATTAACTGTGGAGCTTATAAAAATGCAGATCTGGTTTGATCCCCAAGATTCTACTCAGTAGGCCTGGATGGGGCCCCAGAATGTGCGTTTTCTGACAAAGGATGCAGACAGTGCAAAGGCACACTTTCAGAGGCACTATTGAGCAAGTCCCCATGTGGTGGCACTTAGGTTTGACTGACTGTATCTTAGTATATTCCCAAGCCCCTTTGGACAAGATTTATTAGTGATCATTTACTGAGCACTTAATATACTATATTAATATTAGTAATATGGGTACAGGTTATTTGAACAAATCCTCCTGCTGAAAACAGCTAAAAATATTAGATAATTTAAAAAAATATCTTGTTAAATGCGTCTTACCTTTAGGTAAGAAATCATCAGACGGGAATTTAAGTGAAGACAAGAATCCTGACAGGTAGCTGAGAACAAAAACTACTTTGGCCTTGAGAGTGTTTGCTGAAAGGGGAAATTTGAGGGGCAGTTTTTATAGTTTCAGCCTTATGAAACACCCAAGATAGGAAGTCTGATAGGAAACCCTCCCCCAAAAAAGCCGGGACCCAAAAGGGCTACATCTCAGGGTAAGATGATCCAGAAATAATTGCATACCCCTCCTCCCCCTGCAAAAAAATCTTACCGCCGGGAAAGGCAAGGAAAACTGCTTTGGTTCTGAGGGGTTGGAGAGGAGAAGAGGATCCTTTTATGAGAAGTTGTAACCATAAACTGGTATTTTGGCCATTTTTCAGCATAAATTAATATCACCTGGATGATTAACAGAAAAATCTCAAGCCATGAATTTAGTTTAGAATAGGCCTAGACTAGCAGACCCTCCAGGAACCTGACAGAGATGAATGCAAGTCCTTTCTGGAGAAGAACTCCTTAATCCTAGGTCTCAAGTAAGTCCTATAAATACTTTTCCAAGCAAAGTAAGTGCTGTAGATTGCAACCACGGCCTCAGTTCTGCACTCTTCATCATAGCCATGCCTCTTGTCACGTAACTTTGTAACATTTGTAACTTTTGTAACATTCCCACTGTGGACAAGGTGACGTCCCCTCCCCATTAGGATCAATCAAGTGATTTGCCTTTGTTAACGGGAGGTTTTCGGATATGATACAAGCAGAGGCTTAAAATGGGCTTGCTCATTGTTGCTTACCGTTTGCATTTTTGTCATAGCCATGAAAATATGTCCAGGCTAGTCTGTAGCAAATCCTTGAAAAAAAATAAGATGGACCCTAGTAGTTCTTTTCATCTATACAAAAAGTCCTCTAAGAATCTTAAGGGGCATTTGTCCTACAGCAGCCTCACATCCTGAAAGTAGCAATGATTAATCTAAAGAGAGAGGCATGTCTCAAACAAACAAAAGAAAAAACAAAAACAAAAAATCTACTAATATATTTTTTGGTAAATGGAGTGACTTGATAATGAATACTTAACCCACAGTGTTTTTGAGAGTTGTATTAGCAAAAATGCCACCAGCCTGGAATGAAACTATTTAAAATGGTAAAAAAGAAAAAAGAGAGAGAGAGAGAGACCGTTCTGGGCCCTCAACTTTCTGTGGGCAGGAAGTAGGCTGAGAAAGTTGCTCAAAGGGCATATTTTCCAACGCCCTCTTCAAAAATACCCAAGGAGGGTAAAGGAAAAGGAGAGACATCTCAGAAGGAGAGCCAAGAGCCATGGAAAAAAACAGACTGGAGAGCCTGTCCCAGGGAGCCAAACCAGGGCCTAGTTGAGGAACATCTTCCAACTCCAGAGTAATGGAACCTGTCAACATTTGCACGGCAGAATTTCAGAATTGCTATGGACCAGTGACTGTTATATTTCTCCTGTTTTCCCCCATTTTGAGTGGGAGTGTTTCTTGCAGTTATTCTGTAGCTATTGGTTAATAATAGTTAACCTCAACTACTGCTGGGTATATAGGGGGCAGACAACTTATCTTTAGTTCGAAGTACTCCAGATTAAGAAGAGTTGAAAGACACAAGGGAAAGATTACAACACAACTACCTAGGCCTCCACCAGACTGAGTCCAGTACAACTAGATGGTAACCGGCTACCACCACTGACTGCTCTGACAGGGATCACAACAGAGGGTTCTGGACAGAGCTGAAGAAAAATGCAGAACAAAATTCTAACTCACAAAAAAGACCAGACTTACTGGCCTGACAGAGACTGGAGAAACCCTGAGAGTATGGCCCCTGGACACTCTTTTAGCTCAGTAATGAAGTCACTCCCAAGGTTCACTGCTCAGCCAAAGATCAGATAGCCTCACAAAACAAAACAAGACTAATGGGGCACAACAGCCCAGACCCAAGGAGTAGGAGGCAAGAGGGGACAGGAAAGCTGGTAATAGGGAACTCAAGGTCCAGAAGGGGAGAGTGTTGACATGTTGTGGGGTTGTTAACCAATGTCATAAAACAATGTGTACTAACTGTTTAATGAGAAACTATTTGTTCTGTAAACCTTCATCTTAAGTACAATAAAATAAAAATAAACAAATAAAAAGAAGAGTTGTACTGAATCTGATTTAGGTCATGAGATCCTGGATTTTGAGACTGATGCTGTGAATGGATCAGACTTTTGGGGTCCTTGGATAGGTGTGAGCATATTTTGCCCATGGGAAGAACATGAATAGTTTTGGTCATGAGAGCAAACTATGATAGACTGCAAAAATGGTCCCAATTTTTCACTTCTTCCCGTATTCACACCCTTTGTCAAGTACCTTTGCAGTGCCCTCCCAGGCACAGTGGCCTGTTTCTCTCCTTGACAATAAACTTGACCATGTGATGTGATTTGTTCAATAGGTTGTTACCAGACATGACAAAACCAGAGGCTTGAAATGTGCTTTCTGGCTGGGGCTTGCTCTCTTGCATCTCAGCCATTGTTGTGAGAAAATGCCCAGACTAGCCTAATAGTCCCAGGAATGAGACGATGAGAAATAAATGGAGCAGAGTCACCCCCAGCCAAGGTTAGCCCAGATCAGCTGACAGCTTGCTGACTCCCAGACATTTGAACGAGCCTTGCTAAGGTCTGCAGAGCCACAGTTAACCCAAGTGTGTGAAAAATTAACACTTACTGTGATTTTGATTCCGCTTGTAAAACCTCCCCTTTTTGTTAATTTCAGACAAATTATTATATGTGACATTGTTTTTTAGAAGCCTACTCAATAGACATGATAAACGGAGGCCTCCAAAGTACGTGGCACCCCTTCCAATAAGCTCTCTGTCCTATACAGGAATGGACACCCTATTTTCAGTAGGCAATACCTGCAGTGGCAGAAAGATATTTGACCAAAGGTGGGGTTTACTCTGAGAATGAAATTAAGACATTCTGACACTGAATGAAAGACATAAAAAAATCTGCAAAGGAACCCACTGTAAATAAGTGGGATTTTATAGCATCAAATACAACCAGATTCAGTATCTTGGCTGAAACTCTAAGACATGAGTCAAGAAGGTAATTACTCTCCCCTTTCCCAAAATATAGTGTTGGCTTCTTTCTTCTATCTTAGGAAAGAACATGTATAGCAGTGACTGTTGCTGCCTCCGGGGTCCATTCTCCTTTTTCTTTTGGTAAGAAAATAATCCATGAGTTTTATCGAAACACATGAATGCCCAGCCAGCAGCTACATTATCCAGCCTCCCTTGCAGTTAAGTGTATGGCCTTGTGACTAATTTCTCACCAATGAAATGTGAATGGAAATGATTTGTACAAAGTCTGTGTCATCTTCTTAAAAGGAAATTGCTTTCCCTCCACTTCCTCTCTTCCTTTTTCCATAAACTGCAATGCAGAAATGGTGCTATACCAGCTTCAGCCATATGATCAAGAACACCACCCTAGCGCAGTGCCATATAAACCACCTGGTGGTCTTGTTAAAATGCAGATTCTGATTCGGTAGCTCAGGGGCCACCTGAAATTCTACCACTCTTATAAGTGCCCGGTGTTGCCCGTACTGCTTTTCTGAGGACTGCACTTTGAGTAGCAAAGGCTTAGAGGTCAGCAGATCAACAAGATTCAAGGAATCTGAGTCCCTGAAGGATTCTGAAGTACAGAACTGCCCATCCAACCAGTCTGACCCCTATTAATTTGACACACTGTATTTTGTCTCTCTTAGTTACAGTAGCTTGGCATGTGCCCTAATACACCATGTAAGCAGAAGAGGGATGGTCGTCCTGGAGGCTCAGAAACTGGAAACTTGCCAGAGGGTCTCCAGCGTAATCCAGGGGAAAGGGTACCCGACATTTGTTTCCCCATATTCCCTTCTGTCAGCAAAGATGATAGTTCAATTGCTCCAGCAAGCAAGATCATCAGCGTAACTCCGTGGATCTGATTTTTTGCTCAATTTGCTGACTAAAAATTTACTTCTCATGAAGATATTTCCATAGGCTCTTGATAGATCAGTGAGTAAATACCAGAATGGTAGAATCTGGGAAGCACTGTGAATTGTTCAAATAATTTCATCATCTGTAAAATGGGGATGATAATATTGAGCTCACACTATAATCATGAAAAGTAAATGGAATAACACATTTGAATACGTCTAGCATAATTCTTAACATTTATTAGATACTCAATAAATGATAGTTTCCTGCTTTGCTTCCACTACTTTCTAACAATATAGACAACTTATAGAATTTTTCCCCCCTCCTTCTATCAGATTAGTGCCTGAAAGGCTGGTGGTCAGGTTGCTACTGATGATAACCATAGTAAGGAGAATAGTGATACAGAAAGAAGCCAATGCCAGCTTTTATCAGGGAAATTTGGTCATATACATTTTCTCCTTACCCCAAAAGAAAGAGGAGAAGAAACTGAGAAGATTGATGCTATTGGCCATAGATGTAAGTACATAAAAGTAAGAAGAAAAGCAGTAGAAAGAGTGATTACCCAGAGACCAAGGAAAGAACGAATTTCGAAGAGGGAGTGGTCAAAATGCTGTCAAATGTGTTCAAATTCTGAGGAGAAATCAAGTAAAATAAAGATGATTAACTGTCCATTGGACTTACTAACTTGGAGGCTATTGGTGGTCTTCGCAAGAGCATTTTAGTGGAATTGGATGGGAAAATAGCTTGCCACAGGTTTAAGAGAAAGTGGGAGAAAAGGAAGTAGAACCAGAAAAAGTTTGGACAAATGTTTTAAAGTTTGACCATGAATGGAAGGGAAGAAGTAGGGCAGTAGATATAGGATCGAGAATGTTGTTTATTTACTGTTACAGATTGAACTGTGTCCCCCGAAAACATGTGTTGTAAATCGTAACCCCTATACCTGTGGTTATAATCCCATTTGGGAATGAGTTTATTAGTGTAGGGTATGTCTTAAGTCAATCTCTTTTGGGATATAAAAAAGATTAAACAAAGCAAGTGAGCAAGCAGAGATGAAGGAAGAGAGATGCCAAGCCACATGAAGATCACCCCGGAGCAGAAGCTCAAAATAGACAAGGACTTTCTTCCAGAGCTGACAGAGAGAGAGGCTTCCCCTAGAGCCGGAACCCTGAATTAGGACTTCTAGCCTCCTAAATTGTGAGAAAATAAATTTCTGTTTGTTAAAGCCACCCATTTGTGGTATTTCTGTTATAGCAGCACTAGATAACTAAGACAGTTGCTTAGACAGGAGAAGGTTAAAATACTAGATGGAGAGGAGACAATCTAGAGCAGAGGGTACAAGACGCAAGAAGACAAAGGATAATGGAGACGGAAGTTCCTGAAGGGGCAGTAGAGGCTGGGTTTAATTGAAGAGAAGGGACACCTCTTTCACTGTAACAGGAAAAGACAGGATGCAGACACAATCTATTTATAGATTCGGAGCCAGGAAGTTAAGGGAATGCTTGTTGGACGTCTTCTGTTTTCTCTGTGAAGTAGGAATTTAGGTCAATTCTGAGAGTGAAGGGGAAGGATAGGGAAGGTTAGATGTTGGAGGAAAGTGGAGAAAGTAAAAAATAGCGCCTTGAGCAGGGAAGAGAGAATTGACGAGAGAAAGAAAATAAGATTGGAGAGGAGTGCTAGGGCCCAGTTGAAGCAGATGACTAGGAATTTATACTGGTACCGATACGTAGGGCTCTGTGGTTTTCTTCAGACACTGCAAGAGGGAATAGCTGGGTTTTCCCATTGTGTTGCACAATGTCGTACGAGTAAATGTTTCACAATTGGCTTTTGGGGGTAGGATGAGAGGAGCCCTGATCTGTAGCAGTGGTGTAAATACTTCCACCAGGTCGGATTTGAAGCTACCAGTGTGATATACTGACAGTGAAGCTGGGAAGAGACACACAGTGGCACAATATGCAAGAGATACAATAAAGATAAATAACCTTAAGAGCATAGATAATAGTAAAATGTAGTAAAATAATTAGGAAGTGATGAGTTTTGACTATTTATTACCTTTGTTTTATATGATTTACTTGCATGTAAATTTATATCATTTAATTTTTAATGGTAGCTATGTTTAACTCCCAGTTTGTAGAATTCCTGAAAATTTTACAATTAGCTCTTCTAAGACAGCATGAGCTGGCTCCAGCATACCACTGGTTGTAGGAAACCAAGCTGAACTGGTCTACACTAAGGGGTGGAGGAAGGAGCCCTGGTGGCACAGTGGTTAATAAGAGTTCAGCTGCTAACCTAAAGGTCCGTGGTTCAAACCCACCAGCCACTCTGCGGGTGAAAGATGCGGCAGTCTCCTTCCAGAAAGATTACACCCTTGGAAACCCTCTGGGACAGTTATACTCTGTTGTATACGGTCACTATGAATCGGAATCGACTCGATGGCAATGGGTTAAGGGATGGAGGAAAGGAGACCTGGTGGAGCAATGGTTAAGAGCTTGGCTGCTAACTAGAAAGTTGTCGGTTCAACCCACCCAGCAGCTCCGTGGAAGAAAGACATGGTGATCTGCTCCTGTAAGGATTACAGCCTAGAAAACCCTATGGGGCAGTTCTACTCTGTCACGTGGAGTTGCTATGAGTCTAAATGGACTTCGAGGCACCCAACAACGACAACAAGGGATGGACGGGGTGTGGAGGGGAAAGAGAGCTGAGACATCATTGACAGCCTGAGTTCACTAGGAAAGGGGATTGGACATGATTGAAAAAGCCTGATTTGGGGGCAGAGAGACAGGCTGTCAAGTGTGATCAACAGTCAAAGAATCAAGTATTGGGTAATTACCAAGTTTGTATCTGTTTTGTGACCTTGAATTTTCTATCGCTGTACTAAAAATAGTCTATAAAGTCTAATGAACTGGGTTGGGAGGAGAAACACTGGGATAGGGGAGGGGTATTGCTGTAGAAGTGCTAGGAGAGAGATTGTGAGCCCAGGGCCAGGAGACCTGGGCCCCCTGGACAGTGTCAGTGGAAAGTCACTCCTGCAAAGGCATAACCAGCTGGGAGTCTTTCTGTTTGCTGTTTGCCTGAGCTGTATTTTGTTATAGATTGGCAGGGAGATATTTGGGGGATGGAAGCTCTGAAATTACACTACCGGCATGAATGCCTATACCTAAGTTTCTTCTTTCAAGAAGCTCAAAATAAACTTAGAAATTTTTCTTTTGCTATTCTCCTGAAAGTTCTTTGCATAAGGTACAAGAATAATTACACTTCAATTTTATTCAACCACTCTTCTGATATTGGAAAGTCACTATCCTCAAAAGAGCTAAGACATTGTGGAGTCAGTTTGCTTTTGAAATCATGACTGTGTGTAATTCAGAATCATGTCTGGTGTGAGATACCCCAGCAGGCAGCATTTTCACTCTTTTCAGAGAAAACATTTCAGAGAGTAGCTGTATTGTCAACATCTCCCTGTTTGCAAAAGCCCTGAGTGTTCAGGCTACAGTTACAATTATAGACATTTAGAGATTTCATTATATTTGACCAAGATTTAGAAGCAACAGCTAGAAGAGAAGGGAGGTTCTAGGAGGAAAAATAGACAAAATTTGTTAACTCTAAAAAAATGGCACACATTAGTGTAGAAGTGCCCACAGCAATCAAATTATGGGGGGAGATGAGAAAGCTGGTGGTGGTGGTGAAGTGAAGTGCGGGGGGCAAGCATACAGTTGTCAAATTAGGACATTAAAAAGAAATTACCAGTTCCTCAAAAAGTTAAACATAGAACTACCATATGACCTAGCAATTCCACTGCTAGGTATATGCCCAAAAGAATTGAAAGCAGAGACTCAGATACTTGTACATCAATGTTCATTGTAGCACTATTCACAATAGCCAAAAGGTGGAAACAACCTGAGTGTCCATCAACAGATGAATGGATAAACAATCTGTGGTACATACATATAATGGAATACTATTCAGCCACAAAGAGAAATGAAGTTATAACACATGCTGTGACATGGTTAAACCTTGCAAACAGTATGCTGAGTTAAATAAGTCAGACACAAAAGACAGACGTACGATCTCACTTACGTGAAATATCCAGGATAGGCAAATGCATAGAGACCGAAGTTTATTAGTAGCTACCAGAGGGGGTGGGAGGGGGAAACGAGGAGATATTCCTTAAGGGGTACTGACTTTTTATCTTAAGGGTGATGAAAACAATTGGAAATAGATAGTGGTGATGCTGGCACATCATTGTAAATGTAATTAATGTCACTGAATTGTACACATAAAAATGGTTGAAATGGTAAATGTTTTGTTAAACGTGTTTCACCACAATAAAAAGAAAATAAAATAATTTAAAAAAAGAAATGCTCAGTTACTGTCATTATCATTTCATAAAGAAAGATATTTTAACACTAGATAGGTAGTAAGGGAAGAATCTTAGAACAAAAGGTAAACCAAAACCAAACCCGTTGCTGTCAAGTTGATTCCAACTCATAGTGACCCTGTAGGACAGAGTAGAACTGCCCCAGACGGTTTCCAAGAAGTGGCTGGTGGATTCGAACTGCTGACCCGTTGTTTAGCAGCTGTAGCTCTTAACCACTGCGCCACCGGGGCTCCAGAATAAAAGATAGTCCTTTAAAAAGAATACATTTTGCTGGAATTCAGGTTGCTAATTAGCTGTCTTTAAAATAAGAAGATTATCCTGGATTATACAGGTGGGCTAATATAATCACAATGTAATTTTCTTTAAAAATGTGGAAGAGAGACAGAAGAGTGAATGTCAGAATGACGCAATGTGTGAAAGACTCGACTGGCCATTGCTGGCTTTGAAGACTGAATGGGTCCATGAGCTAGCGAATACGAACAGCCTCCAGAAGCTAGAAACGGCAAGGAAATGGATCATCCCCTCAGAGCCTCCTAAAGGAATGTAGCTCTGCTGACACCTTGATTTTGGCCCAGTGAAATCCATTTCAGACTTCTGATCTCCAGAACTGCATAATAATAAATTTGTGTTGTTTTAAGGAAAAAAAAAAGAATACATTTTGCTTTATGGGAAGACTCAGCCAATTGTTTCTATTTTCCTCATTTAGGGTTTAGTGGTGAAAGCATCTTCACGGATCACTGTAGGACACTAATAGCTAAGTGCGTTTTTGGTTTGTTTGTTTAATCTACTGATCCTTTCTTCTATCTTTTCGATAAATCCTTAATATTCTGCTATCTTAAAAGGGGGGAGGGGCAGTGTGATGTTTGTAGTTTAAAAAGGAAGTTTGCTTTGAAAAGTTAAAAAAAAGAAAAAAAAACAGCAGGCTTTCCATGACTCTGATTGGAAGAAGAAGAATGTGATTGGAAGGAAAGTTATGATGAAGCTCAGTCTGGCGTAATGGTGTGAAGCTCAGTCTGGCGTAATGGTGAGAACATGGTTTCAGAACTAGGCCAGACCAGGTTCAAATCCCAGCCCTGTTCCTTACAAACGAGAGGACCTTCAGAAAGCCACTGACCTATTCTAAATCTCAATTTTCTTCTCTTCAAAAGCAGGATATTCATAGGTACTTCACAGGTCAACACAATGATTTTATGAGATAAAATATGTTAAGAACCGAGTAGAGTGCCTAGCGCTCAGTAATTGTTCATTCTCATCTTCTCTCTTCTTTGTATCTTTCTTTCTTAAATGATAATGACAGTGTTGTAGTAAAAGCACCAGAGTTACACTGTTAAAAGTGAAAGTAAAGAGTTTTATTGAGGAATAGAGAGATTCACAAATTGGAGACACTATTACACTCAGGCGGAGTACAATAATGTTCCAAAGTGCAGGAGGGGAGTGAGGCTTTTTACAGGGTTGAGTAAACAAAGGCTACCTGCTCACAGGCACAAGGGGGGTGGGAGGCAAAAACTACAAAGGAGTCGTCAAACCACAATCTTTTTTAACAACCTTTCTTCAGGTTAGCATTTCTATTTGTTAATATCTTGGAACATCCTGAACCAATCATTCCTTGGAAAACATTTGCATCAAACTTTTTGTAACAACTGTAATATCTGATCCCTTCCTCTTATCTTAAAATAACAGGCTATGCTTCCACCCTAAGTTACAGATATACAAAGAGTCATGCAAAAAGCAGGAGTAGAGCCAAGGTCTTAGTGAGTGAATCAAAATGGAGTCTGATTTAGGTCTGAGTCAGCTATTCTAGTTTTGCCAGGTGCCTCAGGGTTTTGGGCTCTGCTAACACAGTAGTAATTGTAAAAATTTATTTTTAATGTCCTGAACTTAGCAACTTTATGTTTGTTACTCCCTTCCCTTTCACATATTCATAGATACCCTTTCCCACCACCACCAATTTTTCTGGTCTGGGAACTGCTGCACTAGCACAGACACCCCATAAAGCAATGTTTTCAACCAAATTTGATTCCCACTGTCCCACAGCTCAACCTGCACATTGCTATCCTGCTTCGTTCTGGAGGCTCTTTAGTAACTCCAGTTTTGCATAGGGTAACAACATTGCTTTGCTCTCACTATGGATTTTATAGAAGCCGAACTGTCATTTTGTGTGAACATTACCATTTTCTTTTAAATGAAGTAGCTGAATTGACTTTACCTACAGTGAGAGTGGGGACTTGGTCACCTTCTAGTGTAGTGGTTATGAATTTGGGCTCTGGAATTGGACCACCTGGATTCAAATTTCAACTCTATCATCTACCCCGTTACCTGAGACAACTTACTTACCCACACTCTACCTTGGCTTCTCACCTGTAAAAAGAGCATACGAAAAGAAATAGCTAGCATCTATACAGTATACTATATATATAGTATCTACTGGAAAGATTAAACGAGTTAATGTTTATAAAGAGATTACATACTAAGCACATGATAAATTCTTACTAAGGATTAGCTATTATGATTTTTATACTTCAGTATTTTCCTTTTCTGTTCTAAAACCAACTTCTCGTGCTTATAAATTGGTATTGTACTCTCATTAATACTTGACATTTTCCAAATTTGATCAGGGTGAACCACTCTGTGAATGTTCACAGGGACAAAATAGCCAAGAACGCAGAAGTCAAGGGCTTTCTCCTGGTGATACAAGTTGCTTATCTAGTGCTTTCCATTCACTTGGAATTCAATTTCACCTATAACTACTTTGTGTTTCTATACTTTTAACATTTATTGCAAGCCTTTTGGAACAAGTATATGGTCAAGTGGAATGTAGCATAGCAGAGTGGAGCACTGTAATTCATTTATGTCATTAATGTGGTCAACAGAAATATTTTGTCTGAGTTAGACGCTGTGGTTGTTGTTAGGTGCCATCAAGTCAATTCTGACTTATAGCAACCCGATGTAGAACTGCCCCATAGGGTTTTCTAGGCTGAAATCTTTACAGAAGCAGATAAAAAACAATAAACACAGTTCCTGCCCTCAGGAAACTGCCTAGTGGGCATGGCAGCCATTAAACAAGCCCAGTTTTCCAGTCACCTTTGAGGCGATATTGACTCATGGCAACCGTATGTGTGTCGGAGTAGAACCATGCTCCATAGGGACGGAAACAATTAGATAATTAGAAAAGGGTGTTGGTGGAGAACTGCAGAAAGATGCATTGGCTTATGCTGCTATGTGAGTAGGGGGGAGGGGTTGGGTTGATGTCTCATGAGCCTTCCAGAGAGGACCTAGGCTTGGGCTCAGCCCTAGAGGCAGAGTAAAGGTGAGCCAGGTAGAGGGGAAAGTGGGTATTCAAGCAGAGCGGACAGCATGAACAAAGGCATGGAGGCTAGAACAGCTTAACATATGTGTGTGTGTGTGAGAGAGAAAGAGAAAAGCTACACATAGATGGATTTTGCTGGAATACAAAGCACCTTCTAGACAGGAAGAGGTGGGAGGGGAGTCTGAGACACAGTCAGAAGCCAGAACATGGAAGCCCCTGGGCATCCTGCGGCAGCAGTGGGGAGCCCTTTAAAGGGACCTACAGTGGGTCTAATTTGCCATCTCTGTGCTCTGTGTTCCTGTGATTCCCTCAACGTGGACTGCTTTCTCCCCCAGACCATCATGACACCATCCTTCTCCCTCAAATCCATTACCTCTGACTTCTTCAGGCCGCAGCAATCTCTGTTTCCTCTAAACTCTTAAAATACTCAGTGTATAAACCTTACATTATTTAAGACTTATGGCCCTGTCCTGTGAATTATTTCTATATGAAAATATTTCTTGATTCTTTCACAAGATAATAAATTCCTTGAGCACAGGACCTTCACCTCTTTCCCACCTCCACAGAGCTCACATTAGAGCTTTAACATACTAATTGCTCAGTAAATGTTTGTTAAGTTGTTGCATCTCTGGCTTTTGGGGAGGGATAGAAATAGAGCCAGGTATAAAAGTCAGATGCAGATATGTTTTGTTTAAGGAAACTTCCAGTTTGCCAGGCCACGGGATGGGAAAGGGGGCAACACTCTTGAAAGCTTTTTTTTTTCTCTTGATTTCTAAGTCACCACATTCTCCTGGTTTCTTCCCAGCTCTCAGGTTGTTCCTTCTAGTCCTCTTTGCCAGCTTCCCCTCCTACACCTGGAGAAGGTGAGATACTGGATTGCCTCTCCTCTCTCTTTGGCGTTCTTTCTTCCTAGATCTCAGTCCACTCCCCAGATGTCAAGTCATCATATTTATACCAATGTTCTCAAATCAAGACTTCCAGCCCAGCTCCCCTCTCTCAGCTCCAGACCCCTGAATCCCAGGGACTCCTAGATCTCTGCTTGGATGTCTCACAGGCACTTCAAATTCTGTGTATCCAAAACTGAACTCATCATCATTATCTGCCCCCCAAAAAACAAACAACAAAACAAAAAACCAAACCACTTCCCTTTCCTCTAGTGGTGTCCTGCTTCAGAAATGGCCCTAGCCACTCAGTTGCTCAAGTCAAAAACCCAGGAGCCCTTCTTCTCCCTCACTCCTGCATAAAATTAATCACCCATTGCCAGATATTCCTCCACTTCTGTCCACTCCCATTCCTGTAACCCTAGCCTTATGCCTGAATTACTTTAAAGGGTTTGCTGAATACACTCCTAACCCCCTATGGCCTATTTTCCATCCTGCAGCTAGAAAAAAGAACAATGCAGAGCTGACATGTGACTTCCTTATTTAACACTTTTCAGTGGCTTCCCTCTGCCCTTTGAATGAGAATTAAAAAAACAAAACAAAACTGCAAACTTTGACCCTTCCTTTTCCATAAGGCTGCCCCTCTCAGGCAAATCTGCTGCAAAAGACCTCTTTAAAGTGTTAACAAGCAAAGATGTCACTTTGAGAACTAAGGTGTGCCTGACCCAAGCCGTGATATTTTCAGTTGCCTCATACGCATTCAAAAACTGGACAATGAATAAGGAGACCGAAGAAGAATTGATGCTTTTGAATTATGGTGTTGGCAAAGAATATTGAATATATCATGGACTGCCAGAAGAAGGAACAAATCTGTCTTGGAAGGAGTACAGCCAGAATGCTCCTTAGAAGCAAGGATGGTGAGACTTCATCTCAAGTACTTTAGACAAGTTATCAGGAGGGACCAGTCCCTGGAGAAGGATATCATGCTTGGTAAAGTAGAGGGTCGGCAAAAGAGAGGAAGACCCTCGACAAGACGGACTGACATAGTGGTTGCAATGATGGGCCCAAGCATAACAACAACTGTGAGGATGGCCCAGGACTGGGCAGTGTTTGATTCTGTTGGAACCGAATCCACAGCACCTAACAACAACTCTTACTCTTGCCTTTAGTCTGCATACACCAGTTCTCTGGGACTTATTCCCATGAATGTTCCATGCTCTCTCTCATCCCTAGGTCTCTATGTGTGCTGTTCTCGCTTCCTGGAATGTGCTATTCTCCCACTCTCACCCCGGCAAACAGATAAGTTATGAATCACTTGGTGCTGCTGAGATTGGCAGGAAGGTGGTAGCATCTAGTCTAGGCTAAGTCTCAGCTCTAGACACATTTTTTGCCTCCTGTTCACTCAAATTATTAATATATCTGCATGTTCTTTTCTTGCAAACCAAAACTCGTTGCCATCGAGTTGATTCTGACTCATAGTGACCCCATAGGACAGAACTGCTCCATAGGGTTTCCACGGAGCAGCTGGTGGGTTCAAACTGCTGACCTTTTGGTTAGCAGCCAAGCTCCTAACCACTACACCACCAGGGCTCCTCTTGTCCTGCAGTCTGGTGTATATTCTCACTGGGTCTGTGGTCAAGCAAAGTAGCTGGTTGTGTGAAGTAACTGGAGTGTGCTAAGCCAACTTCTGATTGACACAGCTTGAAGGCCCATGCTGGACCTTGCTGTAGCATGTAGATGTTTGAACGTATGTAATGATCATAAATGTCCCATTTGTTCCAAAGAAATGTGTACCCCAGAGATGAGGTATAATGATAGGGAATACTTGACCCAAGAAAATAAATATCACATGATGTATGTTTTTAAAGATGGTGGTTGCTGCTTAGGGCTATGCCATCTTGTAACAATTCCCCCAAGAAACTCATTAAACATGGGTGTCAACTTACTGGACAGCATCATACTTTACCAGCAACTCAAATGGCACCCTGGAAGGCCATTACAAGGAAATTAATAACCTGATCTCCTCTGCAAAATCAGCACAGGATTCTAATTCACACTTATAAAAAAACAAAAAAACAAACCAAAAAAAACACATTTTATTCAAATGAACCAATCAGTAAATGAAGTGTTAAGGCATTTAATATTAGACCATCTTTCCAAGAGATTGAATTACATCAAATCAATCCCATGTTCACGTAGGTTGCCAGGCCAGGTATTTTCAGGGGCCATATGTTATGAATATTTGTGCCACATCTGGGTTTCTGTGGGCCAAAAGGGCTGCTCATAATCATGACATATATTAAACATATACGCATGCACTAGTCTATAACGGACAATAGTTAACTATTTTGAAGCAATCAGTTAGAAAGAGTTTAAGGAGACTGTCAATGTTGGGAATGGAAGAAACTCAACTTCCAGCAGGGAAACATAAAATTATTTCTAGAACAAGTTGTAAAGTATGAATGAATGAACGAATGAATGAACACATATAAGTCAGCAGTGTGTCCACAATGCCTTTCAAAATACACACTTTCTTAACTCAATAGCTGGGTATCTTCACCATTGTCAGTCGAGTCAATTCCCACTCATAGCAACCGTGTAGGACGGAGTAGAACTGCCCCATAGGGTTTCCAAGGAGCTGCTGGTGGACTCGAACTGCTGACTTTTTGGTTACCAGCAGTAGCTCTTAACCACTGTGCCACCCGGGAATATTTACCAACATCATATCGCATGCACAAAATGCACAAAACTGATTTTTTTTCTTACTAGGCACAATTCAATACATCTGAATATAATAATTTGGCAACTTGACAGAAACAGGGAGCTGCTCTGCCTAAGAAAAGAGAAATGAAGAAATGCAGTCTTTCTCTTTTTGAGTCTGAAGCTGCTGCTTTAACCATTTCACGCCAGATGTGTCAGCAGGTGTTACAGATTCTTTTTCAGTGTTGGTGACCTGAGACATGGCACAATATAATCCTTTCTCAGAAAGGAAAGAAATTCACGTTTTCTCAGTGCTTGATGTGAGCTAAGGAGTTCCTGGGTGATGCAAACAGTTAAGGCTTGACTAATAACTGAAAGGTTGATGGTTGGTGACTTGGAAGAAAGGTCTGGCAATCTGCTTCTTAAAGGGCCAGTCTTGAAAACCCTATAGAGCGAAGATCTACTCTGCAGCACATAGGGTTGCCATGGGTTAGAACTGATTCAATGACCCCCTTTTTTTTTTTAATGTAAGCTACTTAGTTAGCTATTGTTGTTGTTGATAGTTGCCTTTGAGTGATGGCATATGACCCAATTTGGAATAATCACAACTCTTTCCCAGGACCTTTCAAAATGGAATGATAGAGATTCACACACACTTTCTCCTCTATGGTTTTGGTCCTCTGAGGATGTGAGCATGGATTAGCAGTGCCTCCCTTGGAGACACAGCGAGAAGATCCTGATGATGCTGGAACCTCTGGATCCAGTCTTACCTCAGGCCAGCTCCATGTCTGCTCTTCTCAGATTCGGCTGTGTGAGTCAATACATTTATCCACTTTGCTTAAAGAAAAGTTGGGGTTTTATCTATGCAACCGAAGAGTTCTGACTAAATATGTCAATGAAATATTTTTTGTTTGTATATTTACTCTAAGGAGACTTGGTGGTGCAAAGGTGAAGCACTCAACTGCTAACCAAAAAGTTGGTGGTTTGAACCCACCAGGCGCTCTGCAGGAGAAAAGACCTCGTGAAGACTACAGCCAAGAAAACCCTACGGGGCAGTTCTACTCTGTCATAGTGTCTCTATGTGTCAAAATCGACGACAGCAAACAACAACAATATTTACTCTAAAGGGAGTATGCTGTAATACAAAGCACACTGGACTTGAAATAATACTAGAAAGAACTTCGAATACTATGAAGTGCTAAAATATTGACATACGGTGTTGAGGAAGGGTGTGATCCAGAATTAGCCCAGGACCAAGTGGTTCATTCAGCTCAGCTCAGGAATTGGTCTGCCTGCTGCTGGGACCCAAATGCATTAGAATTCTCTTCAAAACCAAATTAAAATGATCTGCTTCACATTTCTCATTCCCCATTCCCTACTGAGTTTTAGTGACCCATCTTCTGTTAGTTTCAGTCTCAGACATGGCAGCGTCCTTCCTGTTTGTCCAGGCACTGAGCCAACACTGAACCCAAGCATGGCTAGGCCAGAACCCGGATATCGGCTGCAGTTACAAATATAATTATTCGTATCAGTTGCCACTGAGTCAATTCCAACTCACAGCAACCCCATGTGTGTCAGAGTAGAACTGTGCTCCACCCAGTTTTCAATAGCTGAATTTTCAGAAATAGATCACCAGGCCTTTCTTCCCAGGAGACTTTGCGTGGACTCAAACCTCCAACCTTTTGGTTAGCAGCCAAGTGTGTTAACTGTTTTACCACCCAGTGACTCCCAGTAGTTCACAGGAAATGCTAAACTATGGAACCCCAGGGGGCAGTTTGAAGACTGTAGGATTGACAGCCTCACAGAACTAGGCTTTGGTTTAACTCTATTGCTTAATAACTCTGGGAATTCTCTGAGCATCACTTTTTTCATCAGTAAAGTAGGACTAACAGTGCTTTAACCTTTAGTGATTATATTACTTATGAGAAGTACAGGCAGTTCCCAACTTATGACAAATTCGAGTTAAGATGAACCAAACTTATGACCTCTGTTTTTTTTTGGTACATCTTATTGTTAGTAATATGGACTACACACAATACTGCAGCACGCAATTTGCTGATGTTATCATTCTCAGATGTTCGATCACAGATGTTCAATTTTATGAGTTATTGTTCAAAACACTGCCATATACATTTAATTTTCTAAACTAAATCAGGGGCTTCAGTTGCTTGAAAACATGAACTCAAATGCTGATTGTTTTGCTAAAGTTGATAGGCAGATTCAGGAAGCAGTGAGATGTTGCTGCAAAATAGATGAAGAAAAAAAGAAAAGGACCATACAGACAACTGTCACTAATTTTCTGACTAGAAATGCCATCCTCATTCCCAGGGATAATCCAGATGATCCAGAACCTTCCACAAGTGGAGTTATTACTGTAAATGACAAAATACCAACGTCGTCCAACTCTTTTTCATTGTTGGAGTATATTTTTATGATTTGTGTATCTTTTTATGTATGTATTAAAATATACCTAAAAGTTTACATGTAATGTTTCCAACCTCCAAAGACAAATACCAGATTTATAAAGATAATGATAGTGAAAGGCAATAATGATGAAAACTAAAAAAAAAGAGGTATTCCACTTTCATCAGACCTGGAACCCCATTGTAAGTCAGGGACTACCTGTACACAGTAAAATGCCTGGCACATTGCCGACGCTTAGAATGTGGTAGCTGTGATGATGATAATAACATTTTGACTGTAAAGTATTTGCATGTTTTGCAATGGGGAAATACAGCATGAGAGGGTGGTTCTTTTTCTACAGGACAATCTGATGAGTCACTAGCAAAGACAGGATTCAACTAACAGACTTATTTTGAGGATTTGTGTGTCCTTATGAGCCATGGAAGGAGCCCTGGTGGCACGGTGGTTAAGTGCTCTGCTGCTAACTGAAAGGTCAGTGGTCCAAACCCACCAACCGTTCCATGGGAGAAAGCTGTGGCAATCTGCTTCCATAAAGATTACAACTTTGGAAACCCGATGGGGCAGTTCTACCCTGTCCCATAGGGTCACTAGGAGTTGGAATCAGTTCGACAGCAATGAGTTTTGGTTTATCAGCCAAGGTGCTCAAATGACAGATGAACTTAATTTCATGGCAATGAGTCTGAATCAGTATTATCTTGCTTTCGGTTTGCTTTTATATTTTAATTTATAAAGTGAAATTTGATGGAAGTATACTTTTAAAATTTATTAGACCCCAATTTGATGTGGCACCTCCCTGTGTCTTACACAATACTGGAAGCATATTTCTTAATTCTTCCTTTTTGGTTTTGATTTTTACAAATTTTTAAGTTTTTAAAACTTTCTTTACATTTAGCAAAGGTAAGGAAAGAAAACGAAACTATTGCACTTCCCCCAAAGAGACGCCTTGAGGAAAAACAGATCCCTGAGAGGGTATCATTAGCTGCCAGCTTCTTATAATTGAAGCCTCATCTCAGACAACTCTACTCTTTAATCTCAGCTCTCACCAACAACTCTTCCCTCTTTTGGATCAAGTGTTTAATTTCCTTAAAAGATTTTCTCAGATTTCAGCTATTAGGGAAGGATTTTCATTTTACCCTAACCCTTTAATGGCTAAATCTTGCATATCCATTATTTCAAAAAAGGATATTTCTGTTCATCTAAGTAAATAGTTGGAGGATTTGATCTTCTTTTCTTGCCCATTACTGCTGAAATGGAGAATTATTTGGAAATGTCTTTTGCTAAATGACTATCCTGTATAAAATCAGATAAAATTAAGCATTTACAAAAACCAGTCTTAGTCAATTCTGAGTTATCTACAGCAATATAGATTAAAGTGTGGATTGCTAAGAAGATAAACCCCTGAATCTGATTTTGGTCATTCTTTTACTTTCTTCTTTGAAAAATAAAATGCATATGTTTAATCTTCAGTTCAGTTTTTCTTACTAAAAAAATCTTTCTGCTTTTAGGAAAACATGCAATGGTCCAAAGGAGGTAACAGGTAAAAGAAGAAAGAGGTAGCCCGGGTAACGCAAAAGTTGAGGGTTAAGAATTATTGCTATTAATATTTCAGTACACAAGAATGTGATTTCTTTTAAAAACATATAAAATGAATAGTAGCAATTCATGGCTTTTTTCCCGATTCTCCTGCAAACTTCCATAAGACCTCAACCAGTCTCAACTCTGATCATAAACCTTAACTGGCTCCCACATCTGGGTTAGGTGCCCCTCGTTAATTCTTCTACAACTCTGTATCATTACCTCTATTACAGCATCCAACACTTTGTTCTTTTGTGTGTTTGTTTTCTAATATTTAATTGTATACATAGTAAAAAAAAAAAAAATGCTTAAAGAGTAGAAAAGGGCTTATACTGTGTGGTTGTTTTATCAGTAACATTGTTGTGTGCTCTCGAGTCCATTCCAATGCATAGCGACCTTACATGACAGGGTAGAACTGCCTCATAGGGTTTCCTAGGCTGCAATCTTTATTGAACCAGATCATCAGGTCTTTTCTTCCGCAGAGCAGCTGGTGGGTTCCAACTGCCAACCTTTCAGTTAACAGCCGAGCGCTTAACCATTGTGCCACCAGGGCGCCTTTTATTAGTAATAAAAACAAACAAAAAACCCAAACCCATTGCCGTCGAGTGGACACTGACTCATAGCGACCCTATAGGACAGAGTAGAACTGCCCCACAGAGTTTCCAAGCCTGGTAGATTCGAACTAACAACCTTTTAGTTAGTAGCTGGAGCTCTTAACCACAACGCCGCCGGGGTTTCCTTATTAGTAGTAGTATAGTAATACGGCGAAACAAGTTCAGAGGGATTAAGTGACTTTACTAAGATCACACAGCTAATACATGGTAGAGCTAGAATTTACTAAACTTAATCATTCTGGCTCCGGAGTCCAAGTTATTCACCACATCATTCTGCTTAGATATTTGTTGCAAATAACAGAAGCTTAAATACTTCCTCTCCCCACCCCCCACAAAAGATTTATTGTTATACATTCTCCTCCTCCTCCTCCTCCCTCCTCTTCCCTCGCTCTCTTGTTTTCCCCAGTCAGCCTCTGTTATTGTCTGTGCAAAAACTGATAAAACAAAACAAAACAAAAAACGTTTATGTTAAGGTGTAATCCACACTGAAGGGTGTAGTCTTTGATCTTTATCAGTAAGTGGTTCAAGAACTCTTCACTTTCAGAAACCAAGGGTGTGTCATCTGCATATTGTAGGTTGTTAAAGAATCTTCCTTCAATTCTGATGTTGTGCTCTTTTTTTCATATAGTCCAGTTTCTTGGATTATTTGTTCAGCATACAAATTGAATAAGTATGGTAAAAGGATACAACCGTGATGCACACCTTTCCTGATTTTAAAGCATGCAGTATCCCCTTGTCTTTTCGAACAACTGCCTTTTGGTCTATGTACAGGTTCTGCGCGAACACAATCAAGTGTTTCAGAATTTCCATTCTTCGCAATATTATCCATAATTTGTTATTATCCACACAGTCGAATCCTTTGCATAGTCAATAAAACACAGTAAATATCTTTCTGCTATTCTCTGCTTTCAGCCAAGATCCATCTAACATCAGCAATTATATCCTCCATTTCACGTTCTCTTCTGAATCCAGCTTGAATTTCTGGCAGTTCCCTGTTGATGTACTGCTGCAACCATTTTTGAATTATCTTCAGCATAATTTTACTTGCATGTGATATTAATGATATTGTTTGATAATTTCCCCATTCTGTAGGCTCACTTTTCTTTGGAACCGGCACATATATGGATCTGTTCCAGTCGGTTGGCCAGATAGTTGTCTTCCAAATTTCTTGGCATAGATGAGTGAGTACTTCCAGTGTCACATCTGTTTGTTGAAACATCTCAATTAGTATTCCATCAATTCCTGGAGCCTTGTTTTTCACGAATGCCTGGACTTGAAATAATACTTCTTCCTTGAGTCCCGTTGGTTCTTGGTCATATGCTACCTCCTGAAATGGTTAAACATCAACCAATTCTTTTTGGTAGAGTGACTCTGTGTATTCCTTCCATCTTCTTTTGATGCTCCCTGCATCATTCAATATTTTGCCCATAGAATCCTTCAATATAGAAACTTGAGGCTTGAATTTTTTCTTCAGTTCTTTTGGCTTGAGAAATGCCGGGTGTGTTATTCACGTTTGGTTTTCTAACTCCAGGTCTTTGCATATTTCATTATTATACTTTACTTTGTCTTCTC
>NW_004443994.1:6013962-6025137 GCF_000243295.1 Trichechus manatus latirostris
TCAAGAGCAAGTTTCAGAGTCTCTTCTGACATCCATTTTGGTCTTTTCTTTCTTTGAAATGACCTTTTGCTTTCTTCATGTATGATGTCCTTGATGTCATCTCACAACTCGTCTGGTCTTTGGTCATTAGTGTTCAATGTATCAAATCTATTCTTGAAATGGTCTCTAAATTCAGTAGGGATATGCTCAAGGTTGTACTTTGGCCCTTGTGGACTTGTTTTAATTTTCTTCACCTTTGATTTAAACTTGCACATGAGCAATTGATGGTCTGTTCTGCAGTCAGCCCCTGGCCTTGTTCGGTCTAATGATATTGAACTTGTCCATTGTCTCTTTCCACAGATGTAATCGACTTGATTCCTGTGTATTCCATCCAGCAAGGTTCATGTGTACTGTTGCCATTTATGTTGTTGGAAAAAGATATTTCCAATGAATAAATTGTTGGTTTTGCAAAATTATATCATGCGATCTCTGGCATCATTTCTATCACTAAGGCCATATTTTCCAACCACAGATCCTTCTTTGTTTCCAACTTGCGCATTCCAATCACCAGCAGTTATCAACACATCTTGATTGCATGTTGATAAATTTCAGACTGCAGAAGTTGGTAAAAATCTTCAATTTTGTCATCTTTGGCATTAGTGGCTCATGTGTAAGTTTGAATAATAGTCACATTAACTGGTCTTCCTTGTAGGCGTAGTATGGATTTTATCCTATCACTGATAGCATTGTATTTCAGGATAGATCTTAAGTGTTCTTTTTGATGATGAATGTGATGCCATTCCTCTTCAATTTGTCATTCCCAAGATAGTAGATCATATGGTTGCCTGATTCAAAGTAGCCAATACCAGTCCATTTCAGCTCACTGATGCATAGGATATGGATCTTTATGCATTCCATTTCATTTTTGACAACTTCCAATTTTCCTAGATTCATACTTTGTACATTTCATGTTCTAATTATTAATGGATGCTTGCAGCTGTTTCTTCTCATTTTGAGTTGTGCCACATCAGCAAATGAAGGTCCCAAAAGCTTTACTCCTTCCACAACATTAAGGTCAGCTCTACTTTTAGGAGGCGGCTTTTCCCCAGTCATATTTTGAGTGCCTTCTAACCTGAGAGGCTCATTTTCCCGCACTGTATCAGACAATGTTCCAATGCTGTCCATAAGGTTTTCACTGGCCAATTTTTTTTATAAGTAGATTGCCAGGTCCTTCTTTCCAGTCTGTCTTAGTCTGGAGGCTCCGCTGAAACCTGTCCACCATGGGTGACCCTGCTAGTATCTGAAGTACCAGTGGCATAGCTTCTATCATCAAAGCAACATGTAAGCCACTACAGTTCTACAAACTGACAAATGAGTGGTGGTTAACAGCCTTATTGAGGTGTAATTTATATACATTAAAATTCTCCCATTGTAAGTGTGCTGTTCAATGATTTTTAGTAAATTTATACTCGTTGCCATTGAGTCAGTTTCAACTTATACGGACCCTGCCTCCATCATCATATGGCATCTGTTTTCCACTTGTGTCTGTCTCTCTCTATTTTCTCTTTTCATAAAAGATCACTAAGAAGGGATTAGAAGCCCTGGTTGGTAGTGGTTAAGAGTTATGGCTGCTAATCAAAAGATCGGCAGTTTGAATCCACCAGCCTCTTCGTGGAAACCCTACGGGGTGGTTCTGTTCTATCTTATAGGGTCAATATGGGTCAGAATAGACTCAGTGGCAATGGGTTCGGTTTTTGGTTTTTTAAGAAGGGATTAGGTCAAGGACCACCCAGCACTGGTATGATTTCATTAACATAACAAAAGAAAACCCTATTCCCAACAAGATCACATTCTCAGGTACTGGAGTTCGGACTTCAACGTCTTTTGAGGGGATACAATTCAATCCATCTTTTTGTTTTCTTAATAGTGTCTTCCTTGTTGTAATTTTTTTAAACAGCTTTATTGAGGTATAATTTGCATAAGTTCACCCATTTAAAGTGTACAGTTCAATGGTTTTTAGTATATTGACAGAGTTGTGCAACATCACCATAATCTTATTTTAAAACATTTTCATCATCCTCAAAAGAAACCTTGAACTCATTAGCAGTCACTCTCCATTCTCCCTTGCTTTTAACCCTTGGCTACCACTAACCTACTTTCTGTCTCTATAGATTTCTTATTTTGGACATTTCATATAAATGGGATCATACTATACATGGTCTTTTGTGACTGAGTTCTTTCATTTAGTATAATGTTTTTGAGGTTCCTCCATGTTGTAGCATGTGTCAATACTTCATTCCTTTTTATTGCTGAGTAATATTCCATTGTATGGATACACCACATTTTGTTTATCACTGGTTGATGAACACTTGAGTTCCTTCCACTTTTTGGCTATTATGAATAATGCTATGAACATTTCTGTGCCAGTTTTTGTGGGACAGATGTTTTCATTTATTTTAGGCAGATATCTAGGCTTGGAATTGCTGGGTCATATGGTAACTCTATGTTTGATGTTTTGAAGAACTGCCAAACTGTTTTCCAAAGTGGCTATACCATTTTATATTCCTACCAGCAGTGTATGAAAGTTCCAATTTCTCTATATCCTTTCCAATACTTGTTATTATCTGTATTGTTAATTATAGCCATTCGAAATGGGTATGAAGTAGTATCTTATTGCGGTTTTGATTTTCATTTCCCTAATGACTAATGATGTTGAGCATCTTTTCATGTGCTGATTAGCCATTTGCTTATCTTTGGTGAAATGTCTATTCAAATCCTTTGCCCATTTTCTAATTTGGTTATATGTCTTTTATTGCTGAATTGTAAGAGTTCTTTATATGTTCTAGATACGTATCTCTTAACAGATTAGTGGTGGTTTTTAAAGGGCAAAAGTTTTTAATTATGATGAAGTACAGTTTATCAGTTTTTTTTTCTTTTATGACTTTACTTTTGGTGTCATATCTAAGAAATCTTTGCCTAACCCAAAGTCACAAAGTTTTTTTTTTTCCCTATACTTTCTTCCAGAAGTTTTTTAGTTTTAGTTCTTATGTTTAGGTCTATAACTCTATATAGGTCTAAGAAGGTGATACAAACAGTTAACTGCTCAACTAATAGCTGAAATGCTGATGGTTCAAATTCACCCAGAGGTGTCTTGGAAGACAGGCCTGGTGGTATGCTTCCAAAAGGTCAAAGCCTTGAAAACCCTATTGAGCCGTTCTACTCTGCACACATGGGGTCGCCATGAGTCAGGATCAATTTTACAGCAACTAAAAACAACAACAACAAAGGCATAGGACATAATTTTTGTATATGTTGTGAGGTAAATGGCTAAGTTCACATCTCTGCATGTGGCTATTCAATTGTTGCAGAACCATTTATTGAAGAGGCTACACTTCCCCTATTGAATTATTTTGCCACTTTTGTTGAAAATCAATTCACCATAAATGTAAAGTTTATTTCTGGGCTCTCAATTCTGTTTCTTTAATCTATATACCTATCCTTGTACCAATACTACACTGTCTTGACTACTGTGGTTTTATAGTAAATTTTGAAATCAGTAGTATAATTCCTTCATTTTTGTTCTCTTTTTAAAAATTGTTTTGACTACTCTAAATCCTTTGCTCATCAGCGCAAATTTTAAGGTCAATTTCTACAGAAGAACATGAGGGATACATTAAATTTATAAATAATTTTGGGGAGAATTGCCTACGTGACATATTGAGTCTTCCAATATACGGACGTGGAATGTCTTTCCATTTATTTAGATCTTTTTAAAACATAATATTTTGTAGTTTTCAATGTACACCTTCCCTTTCTTTTACTAAATTTATTCCTACATATTTTATTCTTTTTGATGCTATCGTGAATGAAATTGTTTTCTTAATTTCATTTTAGGATTGTTTACTGCTAATATATAGAAATATAATTGATTTTTGCATATTAATCTTGTGTCCTGTAAACTTACTCAACTTGTTTATTAATTCTAGCAGTTTGCTGTGAATTCTTTGTGATGTTCTACATATAACACGGTGTCATCTGTGGATGAAGACAGTTCTACCTCTTACTTTCCAATCTGAGGGCATTTATTTACTTGTTGAATTATCTGTTTTATTGTTCTGCAAGTATCTCCAGTACAATGTTGAGTGGAAGGGATATGAGTGGACATCCCCGCTTGTCCCTGATCTAAGGGGAAAGTATTCAATTAATTAAAATTAATTAAAAATTGTATGAAATCACTCTTTAAGATTTTTTAGAAACATAGCGAACAAGTCTGTATATCTTGGTGGCAGAGTTCTTTGTCCTTCTGTTGTTATTAGCTGCCTTGGTGTTGCCCCTGACTCATGGTGACCCCGTGCACAACGGAAGGAAGTGCTGCCCTGTTCTGTGCCATCCCCATAATTGGCTGGGGATGGGACTGTTGTGATCCACAGGGTTTTCACTGGCTGATTTTCAGAAGTAGATCACCAGGCCTTTCTTCCTAGTCCATCTTATTCTGGAGGCTCTGCTGAAACCTGTTCATCACATAGCAACGCACAAGCCTCCACTGACAGATAGGTGGTAGCTTCACATGAGATGCATTGGCCTGGAATTGAAACTGGGTCTCCTGCACGGAAGGCAAGACTTCTACCTCTGAACAGCCAATAGTCCCTGTTGCTCTAATTAGCTTAAATAAATTCCAAGTACGATATTGGCTCCAAATATTTTGAAAGTTAGGATGGAGATACAGATAGAGAAACAGAAAGAGAGAGAGAGAAATTGATTCTGACAAGGTCCAAGACAGAAAAATTCCAGGAAGAAAAAACTTCCCTCATTATCATTGTCATTTCCGATGGAATTACCACCGAGGAATGGTAAAGGCATAAACGATGAACTTGAATGACTTCAGCCAAGTTGATTCTGTCAATGAGTTGTAACTGAGAGGGCATGGAGGGTCTGGATAGGAAATGATAAAAATCAAGACAATGCCCAGGGGCATTTTGTCAACTCCGAAGGACCTTGTCTTGAGATGAGAACACGTGCTAGCTAAAACTGAGGGCTGAGAAAAAAGTGGCTCCCTAAACTGGCATTAGCTATATGGAAAATGCTGTTGGGAGGACTAGAACAGGATCTAGACATGTATTAAGAGGGGCGTGAATCCCTTCAGTATGAAAGTGGAGCTTGAAATGTTACATTAGCCAAGCGTACTGGTTGCCCTGCCTATTAAATATTCATGCTGAAATCCTTGTCAATCAACAGGAACAACCTTGTCCCACTCAAACCTACTAAACAGAAATCATGTAGGTTATTCGGCTAATTATAAGGGAAAGGGACTTGGCTTTTTTCATCCACAGTGATGCCTCAGAAGTAATAAGTATTGAAAGTAAAACTGCTCTCCCTCCTTCCTTTTTTTGATAGAAAGCATCAAAAAGATGGCCATGATTCTTAAACTTGGTTGTCCATGGGAATCACCCATGGGTCTTGTTGAAATACAGACTCCTGGGCTCCCACCATGCTCCCCACCACCTGATTCAATAGATTAGGGAGGGTCAAGTGGAGAGGGTGGACGCCAGGTGATTTTGAGGTATGTGGTCTGCAGATTATTTCTTGAGAAACACTGGCGTGATTAAGAACACTGGCTTCTGAGACAGTCTACCTAGTTCTATGGCTTTGGAAGGGTAACCTAACCTGTAAGGGCCTAAATTTTCTCACCTGAGGGTTGGGGATAATAGCACCTACATCCTCAGAGGGCTGTAGTTTATTGAATGAGATAATGTGGGCAAAGCACCCATATGAATCACTCAAGAAGTGGTGGCTATAATTATCTTGAATTAAAGCAGAGACAAATGTTCCAACTCAAAAGGGCTGCAATTGCATCACCAGGGAACTTAGCCCCCCTGTACCACCACCCTAGTATAAGTTGGGATGTAGCAAAGAGTTAAATATCCCTAAAGGGTTTTGGCACTGAGGCTGATACAGAAAGTCACATCTCCCACAGAGAAATGGTGGCCTGACTTATGGGGACAGGGTGTGGTTGCCTATTGGCTGGGTCTGCTTTGCAAAAATTCTGACCACAGGGGTCTGTGTGACCAGAGTCTTTCTCTTACTTTGTCTCTGCAGTCAAGAACCTGCAGGGAATGTTAGGTTTCAGGAAGCAGTGCTGTATGAAGGAAGGCACACTAACCCAGTTTCCTGTCCTGCCTCTCCCTCTTGTAGTCTGAGAGATTTTGCATGTCAGGTCACTTCTGTCAATTTTAGTTTCCTTATCTCTTCAAATAAGGTCAGATCAGATATTTGTACATGGGCATTGAAGTTTAGCACTTTAACATACAGTCTCCCTTTGATTCCCACAAGACTGTGAATTCCACAAAGCAGGAATTCTTGCCCTTATTCATGGACGACCAAACTGAGCCTAAAAAGCTTACAGGACTTGTTCAAAGGTCACAGGGTACAGAGCAATGGGTTTTTCTCGTATATATGGCCTTTTTAGCCTTGGATTTATAACTCTGCCAAAAATAAGTGGTTGGGCCACAGCCTGCCCTATAATTGGTTTGTTTTACGTACCTTGCAGGAATTGGACGATGTACCATATAAATAAGGTGTGTAAAACCCTTGTGGGCATTGGTCGATTAAGGGATTGATCAGTTGGTAGTCTTGGTGGGAGGAGGAGGCATATAAAAGGGCCAATCCCACAAAGGTTGAGGAGAACCTCATTACCATCAAGAAGGAGATCCTGCTGCAGAGCACCTTCTTTGGACCTGGGGTCCCTGTGCTGAGAACCTCCTAGCCCCAGGAGAGAGAGACCTGTAACACTGAAAACTATGAGTGACAGTGAGAGATAGCACAACAGCACAAGCGGCAGGAACCAGGGGACAGGCATGAGGCAGCTACAGTAGGCTTGCCAACCTACAGAGCAAAAGAGAGCTGAGCACCTTTGGGCAGTAGGCTTACTGGCAGAGTAGGGTACTTCCAGGTATTTGTTGGTAGAGCTAAAGAGCTGTAACACTTGGCCAAACAGGGTAGAGACAAGACCCAGTGAGGCCTGGCAGCAGTAGGTTCGAGTGGGGCCTGGTGACAGTAGGCCCGAGACAGAGGCCTGCCTATGATCACAGTTGAGAAAAAGCAGAGAGCTGTCTTGGTTGGAAGCTGTTTTGTTTGAAGAACTGTATCCCATCTCCTAAGGTGTATACCGTTACTTTTAAATTGATTCTGATCCCAAATTGTAATTTGTTACTTCCCTAATAAACCACATAATCATGAGTATGGTCTGTGAGTTCTATGTGGCCATTGCAACAAATTATTGAACCCAGCAGAGAAGTAGAGAGTGCCATGTGGGGAATGGCTGGTGTCGGAAATGGAGGAAAAAAATTGGAGAGTAGAGGTATGTCTGACCTTCGCCTCATAGGAATCAATTTTGTGATAGTCTTGATTCTCCTACCCTTGGTGAATTTAGACAGCCTCTGATGGTAGAAGATTACACAGGGTTATCACGGAACTCGGAGCCCTGGTGGCACAGTGGTTAAGAGCTCAGCTGCTAACCAAAAGGTTGACAGTTTGAATCTACCAGCCACCCCATGGAAACCCTATGGGGCAGTTCTATTCCATCCTATAGGGTCACTATGAGTCGAAATCTACTCGACGGCAACAGGTTTGGTTTTTATCATGGAACTCAAGCTGGGCTCTCATCTTTTCGTTGTTGTTGTTAGTTGCCATTGAATCAATTCTGGCTCATAGTAACCGCATGTGTGCAGAGTGGAATTATTTTCAAGGCTGTGAACTTTTCAGAAGCAGACTACCAGGCCTGTTTTCCGAGGCACCTCTGGGTGGGTTCAAACTGCCAACCTTTCCGTTAGTAATCCAGTGCTTAACCATTTATACCACCCAGGGACTCCTGACTCTCATCTAGTGTGCTAGATTACATTGCTGTGCCCTTGCTATCTACCTTGAAGGGCAGCTATAAGGCATAAAGGAGGTTATGAGTATGAAAGTTCTTGGTACACGTTGTGATTTGAAAGTTCCATGCCACATCCTCATCAGCCATCCCAGGACATAAAGTTGGGAGTCTATTTATAATGAACTATGGTTTAGCTTTGGACTGACATGCCACTGTATTTTCGAGCGGGGAATACTCAAGGTTTTAAGTGCTTAGCATACTGAGAGTCCTTCAAAGTACCACGTGGAAAATGTATGTTTTTATCATCGTTATTATCGTCATCATCATCTTCATTACCATTAACATCATTAATAACATTATACTGTTATACTATGTGGCAGGGCCCTTATAGAGTGCTGTACATATAAATTCACATTTATTCACACCAATATTAAGTAGGGATTAAAAAATACTTCCACTCTGCTTGACTCTAGAATTTTCTTGTTAGTATCACCCTTCTTTTCAGCTTCTGTTTAGAGGTGACATAGGTAACATAAGTAAATGGATATTTTTATTCAAGTCCAGGGCTGTTTAAAGACCTTTGGAGGACCTCCTCATTCTTACTTTTGGAGTCCCTACTCCACAGCATAGCATTTTGACTATAATTTACATATAACAAAATATGAGCTGAGTTATATTTGAGTAATTGACGTAAAGTTAAATTTTGCAGGCATTTAAGAGTCTATTATTTTGACTTTGCAAATTTTCCTATCCCATTTTACAGTTAATAATTTTTTTTCAGGTCTCAAAGATTTTTATAGGATCTTTGGAATTGTGCCAATAGAGCCTTGTTGTCCCTGCTGAAGAGAACCCTGAGCGCGGATCTGTGCTTTACATAACAATGAGAGAAGGAATGGAGACTGGGCAGATGGCAGGGCTGGCTCACTGTCATGCAAAACATGATACCACTAATGGAGGAGCTCCCAAATTAAGAGGCCCCTCTGAGTCACTTGGGAAGCTTTTAAAAAATACAGAGTCCAAGGCCAAAATTATTCATGCGCTGGAGGCCCCATCCCCTGTTCCACCACCCTCCTACTGGACTGGCTTGTTTTCCCCAGTCTCCATCTCAGCTGTCACTGTTCGTCGCCTCTCCTTTCCAATGGACTTAGGGAGCAGGAGCTTCACCTGCTCTCCCTCTGCAAACATCATCATTCCTTCTTCCACCATCTTGGTTAAGTCTAACTGATTTTTTTTTTTTTAAATACACAGTGCTATGTAAACATAGAGGAGCTCTGGTGGTGCAAAGGTTAAGACCTGGCGATCTGCTTCCATAAAGATTGAAACCTAGAAAACTCTATAGGGCAGTTGTACTCTGTCACACGTGGTTGCTATGAGTTGGAATGGACTCGACGACACCTAACAACAACAGTGTAAACATAGCTTCAAACCACCCTTCTAACAAGACTGCTGCCCCTAAGTCCCTGCTACAGAATTTCTGGAGATGCCTTTAGAGTCCCTCGCCCACCTGCCTCACTCCACCTCTGAAGTCAACGTGTCCTGCCTATTGGCTTACCCCTTGGCCTGGGTTTCTCCCTGACCCATCTTCCCAAGCCCTACCTCTCCCGGGTTTGGCCACACATTATTCCCTGCCGTTGCTTCACCTGCTGCTCTCTTGACTGGCTCTCCACCCTCTGCTTACAAATTTGCTGGGGACCCACCTTCTCTTGCTTCCAGCTGGACATGGACCAAGGCTGTGAGGTAGTTTCTCTGGTCATGAAATACTTCTGATCAGATGCAAATTATGGTCACCACCTGGAACAGCTGCCCTCGGACTTTGCAGGCCCCACCAGTGTGTGTGTTAAGGAAATTCCTTGATGGCAGCAGATTTCATCAAATTACCCCCCTGTGACATTCTCAAATACATTCCTGAGGCTTGTAGGCACAGAGACAGTGAGAAGTCTTGATTTGACTAAGGAGGTAGTGGGTAGATGAGAGGAGCAGAGGGAGTAGGGAAATGAAAGTACTATTTACATTTACACATACAAGGAAGGAATTTCAGCGTATTGTGTTATAAATACTCACAAGAACACTGTGAAAGATGTTGCTATTCTAGTTATATAGATAAAGATGCTGAGATTTAGGGAAGTAACAGGACTGGACTAGAATCCATACTTGACTCCAAAGCCCATTGCTCTTTCCAGGACACTGTAAATCCTGATACTACTATGATCCATTTTAACCTCCTCCGATTATCCCCCGTGTCTAGAATCCCCAGACTGAATTTGTAGGGTGGGATTCTATTAGCGTTGAATTTAGAATTTCCTTTCTTTCTGGCTCCACAAAGCCCTTGAAAAACTCTTCCTTTTGAAATATAGCTTCCGCCTCAGGTGACTTATAATGTTTGAGAGGCAAACAACTCAAAACCAAACCCATCGCTGTCGAGTCATTTCCAACTCACAGCGACCCGATAGGACAGAGTAAGCATTTGCCTGGTTCTTAAGCACGTGTGACTTAAACCCTGCAGAGATGACATGGTCTAGCGGGGAGCTCACTAACCTGAGCCCCAGAGGCCTGGGTTCAATCCCATGCTCTGCTACTAACTGGCTCTGCTGAGCTCAGGTAGCTCCGTGCTTTAGGTCACTGGAGTTGGTTGCAAAAGTCTTTTAAGGATCTACTGTTTAATGCTGCTCACTGGGTCTTTTGATTTTATAAAGGTTGTAAATTGACAGTAAAACCCCTTATTGTTCTTTAGAGAAGATTGATTGTATAGAGGCTTCTATTTATCAGGAAAACTTTTGCATTTTAGGTTTGTCCATCATTAACCAAATGAAAATCATGGAAGGGACAGAAGATTTTAAATGAGAGAAAAGGAAGGGAGAGTCAAACAATAACATAAAGCAAGAATAAAATGCCAGTTATTAAATGCCCCGACGTCCTTGCTTTTAATCCCCTAAGGACTAGAAGGCAGAAAGGGACAGGAAAGATGGTGATAGGGAACCCAAGGTTGAGTAAGGACAGTGTTGACATGTAGTGGGGTTGTTAACCATTGTCATACGGCAACGTGTACTAACTGTTCAAAGAGAAACTATTTTGTTCTGTAAACCTTCATCTAAAGTGAGAATAGCAGTACAACTGGAAGAGCGTAGTCAATGTCACTGAACTGTGCATGCAGAAATTTTTGAAATGGTGTATCTTTGGCTATGTATATTTTCACCAAAATAAAAAAAAAACGTCGAGAAGGGAGAGGGTTGACGTGTCGAGGGGTTGTTAACCAATGTCATAAAACAATATGTGTACTACTGTTTAATGAGAAACTATTTGTTCTGTAAACCTTCACCTGAAGTACA
>NW_004443994.1:6025237-6056083 GCF_000243295.1 Trichechus manatus latirostris
AGGGGTTGTTAACCAATGTCATAAAACAATATGTGTACTACTGTTTAATGAGAAACTATTTGTTCTGTAAACCTTCACCTGAAGTACAATAAAAAAAAAAAAACATAAAAAAAAAGTTATCTGTTCCATATGCACAAGCCACTTCCCACCCACCTCCCACTCCCTCCACACCACCCACCTCAGTGCTAGCGAGATTCTTTTAGTCAAGGATTTATTTAGTGTCAATCAACAGCCCATCTGCCTTGCACCAAAAAAATTTTAAAAACTAAATATGGCCCCTTTCTGTTCTTTCAACACAGGAATAAACACCCTCTCCCCACCCCCCACACCCCCACTTCTCACTCACACGTCTCTTTTTTCAATTTTTCTGTGTGTCAATCAGAGAAATTCCTTGCTTCGGTTCTTCTTCCTAAGCTTACCAAACCTAGGCTTTGTCCCTAAAATTCACCCCTCCAGAAACTCAGGTCTTTGAGGAGAGTGGCTGGGTCCTGGCTGGCATTTTGTAAATCAGTCTCTTTGAGAGCTTTACCCACCTGTGAAGTCTTTTCAAAAGTCTTGATTCTGGATAAACACCAGGTTGCAAGCTGCCAGAGGGGGGCCCCGGGAAAGGTGGTTTTCCCTTTCTTTTGGGCTATTTGCATGAACATTGGTCAGGATTTTTGCAAAGAGACGATTACGATCTGACAACAATACTAAGCGGTGATTAAAACAAGAAAATGGCTGAATATCCTGAGCAGAAGCTAAAGGTGAAAGCAGTGAAATTAAGGGATTTTGATAAAACAAAAAGAGTTATTTGTTTCCACATTAGTTTTTCTCTCTGCTTTTTTCTAAATTAACCGGTTTCAGAGTAGGTAGTTTCTCTTAACCACATGTTTTTCCCATGGTATCTGGAAACCCGGAGTACTGAATTCAGATAGTTGATCATGAATAGACACATAAGCATCTAGTCTCAGAAACAGAATGCTATTGCTCCTCTCATAGTATCAGTGGTGCAGAGAAAAAGCATTTGCTTCCTCATTAGAGGTAGATTGGAGCAGTGGTGGTAGAATTCTTGCCTTCTGTGTGGGAGACTCGGGTTTGATTCCTGGCCGATGCACCTTAAGCGCAGCCACCATCTGTCTGTCGTTGGAGGCGTGTGTGTTGCTATGATGCTGAACAAGCTTCAGCAGAGCCTTCAGACTAAGATGGATTAGGAAGAAAGGTCTTTGTGATCTACTTCAAAAAATCAGCCACTGAAAACCCTATGGATTGCAATGGTTGCTTCCTGTTGTGCATGGGGTCGCCATGAGTAGGGGGCCTACTTGACTTGACAGTAGCCAACGAGAAGTATATTGGATGAAGTGATGGGGGAATGGAAGGAGTGCTGCTTTGCCTCAGGATCCAGAGATACCCACAATACTTGTGACTTTTAAATAAGCTGTTTAAAAGTTAAAAAAAAAAAACTGACATAAGATCTCATTTTGATTCAGGGAACTTACCCGTCTAGGACCATTAGAGCCTTTTCACTACTAACGTTCCAAAAAAAAAATGTAATGGACAGCTGAGGGTTGCACATCTGTGAGAGCAGATGCACTATTAGAGGCTGGGAGACCGGGAGGCTAGAGTTGTGGGGGAGCCTCTATATCCCTGGATATACAGGAGAGAGCAGAATGGCCAGTATTTGTCATTCAGTGTGGTGTTTTCAATGTCTGGCTGGTCTGAGGACCACCTGCATCGGCAATTCCCAGGATGCTTGTTTAATTAAAATGCAGATGTCCCAGATCTACTGAATTGGTCTCTAGGGGTGGGCCAGGGACTCTAGAGTTTAACAAATTTTTCAGGTGTTTCCGATGCACATTGAGGTTTGAAGAGCATTATTTAGAACTGGTAGAGCGGGTCTTAACTGTTGCCATTTGGACTTAGAGAAGATCAATCATTGATTCCAGCAAATGAATGCACTGCGATGTGGCTTACGTGGTGCATGATTCTGACCTCTGGGTAGAATCTTTGCGGTCACTGTTCAGCCAGCAGAAGGCCACGACATTGAAACTCCAGATTCTGAGCAGTCCTTCTTACGTCTCTCCTTTATCTCCCTACTGTAAACAAGTGATTCCTAGACTTTTTGGTTTTGCAAATCAGTAATATGGCAAAACGAACAAACATACAAAACCAAAAACATTTTTAGGATCAACATAGGATTGCCAGCTGTTTATTTTACCAAGTAAGGACATTAAAAAACAGCAACTATCATCCATCATCACCATACTTATATAAAATAAAGAACATTTTAGCACTAACTTAAAAGAGGAGAAAGATAATGTGAATTGATTTGGTGAAACTCACTCTATTATTGTTATTGTTCTGTATGTTGGTTGCCATTTTCTAAGCACTACTGATGTAAAATGCTGAATTTTTCCAAGGGCAATGCAACTGGAAACCCAGGTGGCGTAGTAGTTAAGAGCTACGGCTGCTAACCAAAAGGTTGGCAGTTCGAATCCAGCAGACTCTCCTTGGAAACCCTATGGGGCAGTTCTACTCTGTCCTACAGGATCGTTATGAGTCAGAATCGACTTGACGACAACAAGTTTGGTTTTTTTGGTAATGCAACTGACTCATTAGAATAGATAAAATGAGGGGACAGTTAGCTAAGGGGAGAGCCATCTTCTGTGGTTGGGGAGAAGGAAGGAAAAGCATTTGAAGAGGTAGATTGGAGTTGGATCTTGAATTCTAGGAAGGATTTCCACATTGCAGCATCAGTTTCTAGAGGTGAAAAAGCAGGACTCCAGGCATAGACGCTGGGAGTGTGGGGTTTGCTGGGCTCTGGGAGATAGTACATCTGCTGGGTCTCTCAGGCTTAGACTGGAGAAGGAAAGGAATTGAAAACAGAAAGAAGCTTACTATCAAATATTTCAGTTGGTCACAATGAGTTGGACACCATACTCATTGTGTTATATTTAATTTTCATAATAATTCTAAAAGATAGCGTTCTACCTTTGTTGTTGTTACTTGCCATAGAGTCAATTCTGACTCATGGCAACCCCATATGTGCAGAGTACAACTGCTCCGTAGAGTTTTCAAGGCTGTGACCTCTCCGAAGCAGATTACCAGGTCTGCCTTCTGAGGTGGGTTTGAACTGCCAACCTTTCGGTGGCTAGTAGTCGAGTGCTTAACCATTTGTGTCACGCAGGGAGTCCTGGAGTTTTACCTTACAAATGTGTAAACTGAAGCACAGAAAGATTGAATTACTTGTCTGAGGCCACAAATGTATGGATTTGAAACTAAATATTTCTGGGTCTGATTCCAAAGCCCACGCTCTTTCCTTGTACCGATTTTCTCTCTTGACCTCGAGTGACAGGATAAATAATTATATTTGCCACTTACATCCAGCACGTCCTATGGGCCAGGGTTTGTGCTAAGCCATCAGCTCATGTACTCTTTAGAAAAACCCTATGAGATATGTGCTCTTGTTACCATTTTACAGATGAGGAAACTTAACCCCAGAGAAAATTATTCAGTACAAGTTCATTCCAGTTCAGTTTAACCAACATTTATTGAGCACTTATCACATATTAGATGCAGGGAACATTGAAAAGTTTGGGGATATGATTCCACCTTCCCCTCTGTTAAAAAACTTTGTCTCTGCTTGTTATTTTTGCTCATTGGTCCTCAAAATAACTGTACCCATACTCTTTCTTTTCCCCATTAGCTATTAATGTGGCAAACATTTACTGAGCCCTATGTTTCAAACACTGAGCTAGGCACTGGAGGGGGGTGTGTTGGTTACAAAAATGCTCATGATCTAGTGGGTAAGATGGGGAAGCAAATAATGTGCTGCCAAGTGACCATTGCTGGAAGGAAGTTCTGTACAGAGGGTTATGGGAGCCCAGCTAGAGAGCTATGAAGTCAGTTCTGCACATCTAGCTAAGTAAGGATTAGTCTGGGTGGGAATGACCTTTTAAAATAAGTATTGTTTGATCCAGTTGGATGGGTGGGGCTGAAAATAGACTAAGCCAGGGGAGCAAATGTGTTAAACCTCTATCAATAACATCATTGTCACTTAATATCTCAGCAGCCTGTGATTGGACTGAGACCATCCCCTCCCCATAGGTGCCAGAAGGGGACAAGGTAGAGCCGACCTGGATGAGAAGCAACTTTTACTGACATTAACACATTTTCTTCTGGGCTGGCCTTGACCTGCCATTCACAGTAATCTCACTGACACCTGTGACACTATTTCTTCTCTCCCTTTTATTCAATCATCAAATCATGTTGGAACACCTGCTAGATGCCAGGTGTAGACTGGTGCCAGCAGTAGTAAAATGACTGTGACACAGTCCCCTGCCCTCCAGTTCAGGGGGGGAGTCACTCATGAGCATATGTATTAGGATGAGGTAACTGGAGTGGCAGAGACAAACATGGGAAATGGGGAAGAAGGCCATGACTAGTACCTCAGAGCTCAGGAGCCAGAGAGTTAAGAAGAGAAAAATCACCCCATAACTTCCCAGAATTCCCAGAAACATTCAGAAGGGCCTTGATTCGCATCAAAACCAAACACGTTGCGGTCGAGTCAATTCCGACTCATAGTGACCCTATAGGATAGAGTAGAACTGCCTCCACAGGGTTTTCAAGGCTTAATCTTTACGGAAGCAGACTGTCACATCTTTCTCCTGTGGAGCGGCTGGTGGGTCCAAACCACTGACCTTACGGTTAGCAGACGAGCACTTAACCACTTTGCCACCGGGGCTCCTTTGGACTCCCACAAGTCACGGGAAATGTATGTGGAAATGCTACAAAAGTCTACCTGGATTTCGAGGGCCAAGGAGGCCCCCAACTGACATCTGGGAATACTGGGATGAGAAACATGACTGGAAGCGAGTGACTTTAATGTCCATACTTTGGGGCAGTGTGTGTGTGTGTGTGTGTGTGTGTGTGTGTGTGTGTGTGTGCACGTGCGTGTGAGGGTGTGTGTATACGTGTGTGCGCGCGCGCGCAGGTGCTGGCCAAGTACCTTCGGAGAAGCAGGGAGGGCCCCCTCGGCAGAGCTTATTCCCTTACTTCTAGAGCAAGCTTTTTTAAGAACTGAGGGTCCTAAGACATCCTTTTTTTTTTTTCTCTTTTCAAAACCCTTCCTTTAATGACTGAAAAGTCTGAGATCTAGAGAGACCCAATGCTTAGGTGCTGTGACTGGACCTCATGTTACCCTGACTCCCTGTATCACTGTCTTTCCATCACACTGCCTTTCTGACCAACTGTGAACAAGTGGGCAGCACCACCACAGACCTTCCCCAAGCCCATTGTGAGCCCGTCAGACAGCACGCGCCTGGCCCTCTGCTCTGTCAGCACGTCCCTCATGGTTGCTGACAGTCCCATGTGCTCAGCTGGCAAGTCTTGTCTGTCTTGCTGTACAAGGGCTGTATTCCAGCACTGGAACTTAGAGGATTGTTATGGATTGAATTGTGCTCCCCCAAAAAATATGAGTTGTAAATTCTTACCCCTATACCTGTGAATGCAATTCCATTTGGGAATAGGGTTTCTTCTTTGTTATGTTAGTGAGGGCATAAGAGCGCAGGATGTATTCTAAGCCAATCACTTCTGAGATATAAACAAGCAGATTAGGCAGCGAGGAGAGCACACACAAATGAGGGAAAGATGTACGCCACGCGGAGATCATCAAGGAATGACAGGAAGAGTACTAGAGAAGCTGAGACAAGGATTTTCCCCCAGAGCAGAGAGAGCCTTCCCCTAGAGCCAGTATCCCAAACTCAGACTTCTAGCCTCATAAACTGTAAGAAAACAAATTTCTGTTTGTTAAGCCACCCACATGTGGTATTATGTTACAGCAACACTAAGTAATTAAGATAGGAATACACTAGCACGGTTGGTTGATTGAATGGATGAGATGTAACTGTCCAAGTCCAGTACTAATACAAACCCAGGCAAGAGCCAAAAGCAGCTCTGGGCTCCTTCCCAGTCTCGGCAGCAGCTGCGATAATGGCAATAACCCCCTGTTTTCACATGGCCCTTTGCTATTTCCAAATCATTCAGCTGCTTAGCCACGTTTAATCTCCAGTGTCCCTATGAGGAAGGAGCCCTGGTGGCACAGTGGTTTTAAAGCAACTTGGCAGCTAACTGAAAGGTTGGTGGTTGGAACCTACCAGCTGCTCCTTGGGAGAAAGGTGTGACAGTCTGCTTCCATAAAGATTTACAGCCTTCTAAAACCTATGGGGCAGTTCTACTCTGTCCTATAGGGTCAGTATGAGTTGGAATTGACTCAACCGGTGTGGTTTTTGTGGGTCCCTATGAGGTGGGCATTTGTCTGAGAGTAAGACAAACAAACAAAAAACCAAACCAGTTTCTGCTGAATCAGCTCTGACTCATGACAACCTCATGCGTGTTAGAGTAAGAAAACTATATTTTATAGGATTTTCAGTGGCTGATTTGTTAGAAGTAGATCACCAGGCCTTTCTTCCGAGGCACCTCTGGGTAGACTCAAATCTCCGGCCTATTGGTTACCAGCCAAGTGCATTAACTCTCTGCACCACCCAGGGACTCCTGAGAGTAAAGAAAGCCTGAAAAATTCTGGATTTTTCTTTGGCACTTTCATTTAGGCCCATAAAGCCAGATTCTCTCATCCCAACAAGTGGTTGCATGATATATATAGATTCTGAGCTAATTGCATCATTTAATACAGATTATCGCTTGTTAAATGTATGATGTTAAAGACGCTGGCCCTCCCACAGCTGACTGTAGAACTGTAATTTATCCACCTGGGGTTGTCCTGTGTATGTGCAGCCCAAACTTAGGGCGGCATGGTGACCATGGGCGACATGGTGACCACAAATGCAGGTTTCTTACAAGCCTCTTGGTCTGGGAATACAAATGAGTTTCAGCCCAATACAGGCTTCGAAGAATCTTCCCACTTGGGAGAAGTTTTCAGTCCTCTTTTACTGTTCAGTTGATCTCTTCACGTGAGAGTGCTGTAGTAACAAGCAGCTAGAAAGAAGTGCATTAGCTGAAACAGAGAGCAGGTAAAAAGACCAGAGAGCAGGGAGTTCCCCGCAGGGACTATCTCAAGAAAGAATAAGGGCCTAGCGAACAAGAGCGGCTAAGAATCCATATATGTATTTTTTGGAGCCTCAGGCACTTAATCTTATTCTCACCAAAACATGATAGGAGGGACTACAGTTTAATGAATATTTCCTCTGTGTACATTACTTTGTTGAAGACTATCCATGCTTCCTCTCATTTAAAATTCACAACTTTTTCAGGCCAACACTATGATTGTCCCCATTTTACAGATGAGAAAACTGAGGCTTAGAGAGATGGAGTTGAACCTAAAGTCAAAGCTTACGATCTTAACTGCTATGATTTACTATTCAATGGCAAGAGGTTTTTCTTTCTTTCTTTCTTTTTTTTTTTTAAGGAGGTTATTTTGATTTTTTTTTTTCCTTTTAGAGAAATGAAGAAACTGAGGCTTGGCAAACTTAAGAATTTTGCCCAAGTCAATAAGTGGTAGAGCTAGTATTTGAACCTAAGTGTGCCTGACTTCAAGTCCTGACTTCAAGAACTATCTTCTCCTTTGTTCAATGGATGCAAGGTGGACCACTAGAAGTGACTTCAGATGGATACAGAGAAAACAATTTTGACCAGAAACTTAGGGGTTGTGTCTGATACATATTTAGAAGAAAAAAAAAAGAGGTTTCCTTAAGGCTTGTTGTTGTTAGGTGCCATTGAGTTGATTTCGACTCATAGCAAGTCCATGTGACAGAGTAGAACTGCCCCATAGGGTTTTCTAGGCTGTAATCTTTATGGGAGCAGATCTCCAGGTCTTTTCTCCTATAGAGCAGTTGGGTGGGCTTGAACTGCCAACCCTTCAGTTAGCTGCCAAGTGCTTAACCACTCTGCTACCAGGGCCCCATTTTATGGAATAGGTATTTTATATTCTTGGTATAAAATTAAAACTGTACATAAGGGTATATAGTGAAAAATAATTCTTCTTCTCTCCCTCACCATTCAGTTACCCAGTTCCCCTCCCAGGAGGCAACCACAAGGAGAGCACTAGCTGTGTATGTGGGGAGGGGGGTGGGGATAAACCTGGACTGCCCTGCCCCCCAAACATACACATATGCATGAGAGTGGGAGGAGAGGGGAAGTCTCCACAGGGGGAGGGAGAGAGAGGAAGAAGAAGATGGAGGTGATGGAATGAATGGCATCTGCCCCTACTGGCCCCCTCTGGCGACAGGAAGGTAGAGATCAAGGGGATGAAATGATTATTTGAGAGCACTGGGTGAGATCCTGGATCTGTAAGGCTGGGTAGGGGCAGGCCCTTCTCCCCTCCTCTGCTGCCTTAAAGCCCAGACTTGTTCTGATGCCAGGACAGGAAGCTTTGGGAGCATTCAGAGTCCACTCTCTTGGTGAACATCAGCGGTCCCCTGTTGGGCTCAGCTCTCAGTCACCTCACAGCCAGAGGCCACGGGCTCGTGGCAGCCAAGACACAAGAGAAGAAAGAAGGTCAGGCAGTGTGGTAACAGCAGCTGACCAATTGGGTATGAAGCATGTCCCCTCAGGGGACACTTTGGGAGTGGGCTGAGGTCATAGTCTTCAAATGAATGGAGACAATCAAGAAGTAGACATAGATCTGTGATAACAATAATTACCTTTACTGAGTGCTCACCGTAGGATAGCGTACCCTACTGTGCTACATGAATTACAGACATTTTCTTATTTCATCCACACATGAAAGCTCTTCAAAGTGAAATACCTTTGGCTAGGTCAGTATGTGTCTTTCTCAGGCTGGTGAAAGTGGAGGGCACTGGAAAAAATGAGGGAAAGAAAGCTTGCTTGGTTCCCAGATTATGTATAGCTTAAAAAGGAGAACTGCCCGATGCCTGCATATAGCGGCAGAAAATGTCCTGTGAATTTCACTGTTGTTGTTGGTTACCCTGAAGAAGTCTGGAAGTCAACCTGGCATTCCCTGGCCATGAACACCTGCTAGAGACCCATCTGACTGGCAGGTGGACGGTCTGTCCTACTTGGTCGCAGCCAGATGGGAGTGTTCCCTACAGCCCTGTTAGTGCTTGTCCGTGTGTCGGTTGCCTCTGAGTTCTAGGGGCCGGAAAATCAAGTTCTTCAAGTCTAAAAATCCCACAACCCTATTCTTCATTTCCCCAGCAGCACCTCAGAAGCCTCAGAAAATAGGCTTAAGAGACCCAAACTCTGCTGAGGTTGATTTGTAAACAAAGAAGCTAATAGTTCACAGCGAGATGCAACCCATTCTAGGATCTCCTTAGCTGGTAGTAGGCCTCCTTGTGAAATTGGAAAAATGATAGGAAGGTTTCTTGATGGGCAGAGAATTATCCAACAGGAAGACTAAAATCCATTGCCGTTGAGTCAATTCCAACTCACAGTGACCCTAAAAGACAGAGCAGAACTGCCTCGTAGGGTTTCCAAGGAGCACCTGGTGGATTCGAACTGCCGACCTTTTGGTTAGCAGCCGTAGCTTTTAACCACTATGCCATTAGGGTTTCCAGGAAGACAGGAAGACTAGGCCTGGTCAAATTTATCCAAAATTGGGTCTGGGAAGATCTGCTAAAAATGTCATGGTAAGAGTTGTAGTCTTGGGTATGAATTTTAACTCTAACATTAGTAGCTGTGTGACTTTGGGCAAATTGCTTATCCCCTCTGAGATTTCATTTCTCTATAGATCTAATGGGGATTCCTACTAAATATCATCCAGTAAGCGATATTGGACGCACTGAGATTTGAGCTCTCAAAAGCTGGTAAGTGGACTGTAATTTTCATCAGTTCGTGGCTAGGTGAAAAGAAAGGCCAACATTGTACATTTCCACCACGCTGAATTCATTAGAACATTGGTGTTAAATGTCATTTATTTCTTCAAATGATGGTGATGAGACTGCCTTTTTTTTTTTTTAATTTGATGCTCTTATTTAGTTATATAAAAAGTTGGTTTATTAATTCTATTCTCTTAGGATTTGTGCCTGCACAGCCAAACATGTTTGGATTAGGCGAATCCAGCAAAATAAAAAGGCGTGCTCTTTTGTTTCAGGTCTTCCATTTGGTCGGTGGTTTCAGTGAATTTAGGGATAACAACTGAAATTTTAAGTCCATTCTATTCAGTCTCAGATTTCTAATTTGTTTCAAGAGAGAATGTTAGCATTTGATGGTGCCTGGTCTTTTGTGGCATTTTCTTCCTCATCTGCCTACCATATCTACCTCTGTTGCCCTTTGGATACTTGGGCACCTAGTGACATGCGTTATGTGAGACCCTGAGCCTGGCTGGGGTCCCAAGCTCCTGTTTGGGAGATTTGTCCAGCAAGTAGAGCCAGGAGAACGGAACTTTGGAACTAAGACAGAGTGTCCCACTTTGCGCAAGGGTCAGTGACTTCAAGAAGGAGCAGGAGGGATGGGCGAGGCCTGCAACATTATAGGAAGAGAGAAAACCAGTTACTGTTGAGTTAAACGCTTACTCGTGGTGACGCCATGTGTATCACGGTAGAGCCATGCTCCACAGGGTTTTCAATGACTGATTTTTCAGAAGTAGATCACCAGGCCTTTCTTCTGAGGTGCCTCTGGATGGACTCAAATCTCCAATCTTTTGGATAGTAGATGAGCGTTTTAACTGTTTGCACCACCCAGGGACTCCATATGAAAAGAGAAGAAAAGAGAGAGAGAGAGTGAGAAGAAGGAAGGAAAGGAGAGAAGGAAGGACAGAGGGACAAAGGGAACAATGAAGAAAGAAGCAAGGAAGGAATGAAGGGAAGGAAGGAAGGAAGGAAGGGGATGGATTGTTATTCCGAGGCAGACAAGATCTCTAAATAAAAAATCCATATGGCCCTCTGCAGGGGAAAAAAAAAAACCAGTTAAAATTTGGAAGCTAGATTGTGAGCGACACCTGTTGTGTTTACAGGCAGAGCTATTTAAATAGCAGCACCCAAGGCACCACTTTAGGTACACACAAGCTGTTTTTCTGTTCTGGAAACTTGAGCAGGGGGAAGGGAGAAGGAGAAGGGGCCTGGATGAACTAGCTAACCCAAGGTTGGGTAGATCTAGGGGCATGCCCCACTGCTGCTGCAGGGCTCCAGTAGCCAACTGGTAACTTCAGCAAAGAACCCTCGGAGTAGGGACCCTCACTCCAGCCCTCATCCTTTCAGACAGTCATCTGGTTCAGTTCTGAGCCATCTAGCACAATTCATGGTTTTCACCTCCTTCACAACATGGCAAAGGCTTTTTTATAAGCTATTGTTGTAGCGTTCATCACTATTTTGACTCCTGTGAATCTTTTCATGGAAATCAAGGGTGGTCGAAAGACCCAGCAGAGCCTTTCTGCCAGTTTTCTGGGCTGCCCCTCCTTGAAATTTGGGGGAGGAATGTTATCCTGGAATATCTGTGGGCATTTGCAAACATGGCTCTGGGAGATGAGATGAAGGTGGAGGAGATAATTCTTTGCTGAGTCTTAAAGGTTATAGGTCCGTGCTTTTGTACTGGTGGCAAGACTGTGGATGGTTGGGGGAGATAGCCACATCCCCCACCCTCACTGTCACAGGAATCAATGGCTGGAAAATCTTGGTGGTATTCCCTGGTGGCAGTGAGGGGGTGGATTTCAGTCACTGAAAGGCATAGAATGCTGGACTAGCTCACCTATCTTCACCTCTCTGGAGAGAGGAGGGAGCTGTGTGCCCAAAGGAAAGGAAAGTTTAGGCTACTATCACCTTTTGTGTGGAATAACCTCCAGACTAATTTTTCTGCCTCAGTGGCAGAGCCTGTTCCACTGGCTCATGAGAGACAATTGTGGGTGTCTCTTTCTAACTTCGTGTTTAGTTGGATATTGTTATCTAGTGCTGCTATAACAGAAATACCACAAGTGGATGGTTTTAATGAATAGAAATCTATTTTCTCACAGTTTAGGAGGCTGAAGTCCAAATTCAGGGTGCTGGCTCTGGGGGAAGTCTCTCTCTGTGTCGGTTCTGGGGGAAGGTCCTTGTCTCTTCAGCTTGTTTCCTGGTTCCTTGGAGATCTCCATCTAGCTTGGTATCAATCTTCCCTCATCTCTGCTTGCTAGTTTGCTTCTGTAATCTCTTTTATATCTCAAAAGAGATGGACTCAAGATACACTCTACACTAACCCTATTCTTTAACATAACAAAGACAACCCATTCCCAAATGGGATTATAAACATAGGCATAGAGGCTAGGATTTACAACACATATTTTGGGGGGACACAATTCAATCCATCACAGACATCAAATTGGCAGCTTGAAATTGGCCATGGTGGGAGTATTTACACAACAGAAATTGGCAAACACCACAAATCAAGGCTTTTGTTTTTTTCAGGGAGCTGATGCATCAGCACACCACTTCAGTGCTGCTTTCAGTCCTGTTCTCCTACATTCATTTTCTTCAACAGCTGCTGTGATCTATCCAAAGATAAGGCTGAGTTGTTGTCACCCGTTATTTAACAGGGAGCCCCGGTGGCACAGTGGTTAAGTGCTCAGTTGTTAACAAGAAGGTCAGCAGTTTGAATCCACCAGCCGCTCCTTGGAAACCCTCCGGGGGAATTGTACTGTGTCCTATAGGGTCGCTATGGCTATGAGTTGGAATTGTCTCAACAGCAAGGGATTTTGTTTTGTTTTTGGTTTCCAATTGCTCTGTCAAAGCCCAAAATCCGTACCACGGCCTATGAGGCCAGCCTACACAGTCTGGTCCCCGCAGGTCTCCCCAGCCTTGTCTTGCATTATGCTTCTCCTCACTATATGTGCCCCATCCGTCCTTCCAACAGAGGGCCATTTTCTCACCCCAAGTTCTTTGTATACAGTGTATAGAGCCGTTTGCTGCTCACGGAATAGTCACGAGCTTTCTGACATTTCCCAGTCCACTTGCAGTTGGGTGGGGCCATGAGACCAGTTCTGGCGAGTGGGCTGAGAGTAGAAGTGACACACAGCACAAGATTTAAGAGCCGGTGTGCCATCTTCCAGCTCTCTCTTCTACAGCTGCAGTCATGGAGGCCATGTGTTGAGACAGCAGAACCACAAGATGGAGTAACCTAGATTGCTGAATCAGCACATGGAGGCAGCTGTCCTCAGAGAGTTGCCTGATGCTCTGTGCACGAGAGGGAGGAAATATTTGTCGTGTTTAGCGCCTGAGATCCTCGGGTAATTCTGTTACTGCAAAATAACTTAGCCCAGCAGTTCTCACATGTTACTTGGTCTCAGGACTCCTTTATACTCCTAAATATTATTGATGATCCCAAAGAGCTTTTTTGATTATGTGGGTTATATCTATCTGTCAATATTTCCATATCACAAACTAAAATAAAAGTTTTTTAAATGTGTATGTATTAATTCATTTTAAGACAATAGTAAAACCATTACGTATTAGCATAAATGACATAGTTTTATGACAAACAACTAGTTTCCAGAACAAACTAATGAAAAGAATGGCATTGTTTTACATTTTTGCAAAGCTATGGCTTAACTGAAGACAGCTGGATTCTCATATCTGCTTCTGCATTCAATCAGTTGCAACATGTTGTTTTTGTTGAAGTATGTGAAGAAAATTTGGCCTCACACAGCTACGTAGTTGAAAAGGGGCACATTTAATGGCTTTTTCTGATAATTGCAGGTATTTTGGGTGGTACTACATCATAACTTGACGAGCAGCAGTTTCTTGAGTTAGTTACAATGTGGAATCTAAACTTTTCATACTTCGTTTCATTACAAGCCATTCATCTATCTTGCACCGTAATTAGAGCTTTTACCCATGCAAGATTTTGTAACATCATGTCTTGGTCATTTGGAAAACATTGGTTCACTGAGTTACAAAGATCTTCCAAATCATCACATATTTTACTATGCATGTGAAAGCAGTCACATAAATTAGAATCACCACCGAGCTCATCGGAGTCTTTAGGTATTGGGAAACTGTCAAACATGTGGTGGTGGATACAAGCTTCCTAAAATTCAAATTTTTGTTGGAAAGCCTGAATTTTATCACTGACAACAAACCTTGTAAGGTATTTTTCTTGACAGTGACAGCCTTACTTTATACATTTTCAAAAAAAATGTCTGCCAAAGACGCAAGTTTGAGTAACCATAGTTTGTCAGTTGTTGCCTTCAAGTAAAAAAATGATGCTCCATGATAAAAGCAGCTAGTTCCGTTTGCAACTCAAACAATCAAGCAAGTGCTTTTCCTCCAGACAGCCACTTACTTTGTATGCAGTAGAAGTGCTTTATGCATACTTCCCACTTTGTCACACGGAATTTTGAGAAGATGTGTGCTCAAGAGTGGAGATTTAATAAAAACAGTATCTTTTACTGCTTAATCAAAGGCATTTTTAAGTGAAACTGATTTTTTTTTTTCCTGCAAGTGCATGGGGGTAAAGAATACAATGATTACTGGTACAGTTTGGTCCACTGCCTTGATTTGTGCTAAGGAGACAGTAGTTGTACACACTGTTGCTTTTACACCATCAGTGTAGATGTCACCCCAGGGAAAAGGGTAGTAACATCTTAGTTTCATTTTGAACTGAGTCCCGGGTGGTGCAAATGGTTAACACACTCAGCTGCTAACCAAAAGTTGGGTGGTTTGAGTCTACCCAGAGGTACCTCAGAGGAAAGGCCTGGTGATCTACTTCAGAAAAATCAGGCAGTGAAAACTCTACGGAGCACAGTTCTACTCTGACACACATGAATTGACTCAACAGCAACTTGTTAGCATCTTGAAAATAGTTTTGACCTTGTAGAACCTCTGAAAGTGTTTCAAGGACCTTCTATGATCTGTGGACCACGCTTTGAGAACCACCAATGTAGCCCATCCTCACTAATTCACACAAGCTTTTCTTTTGGCTGGAACGCACTCCTCCCTCATCCTCTTCACCAGGTCATGATCTTCTTTACTGTAGAGCTCAGGTTCATAGCCAAGTTCTCACGGCTCCTTCTTTGACTTCTTAGCTCTATTCACCCTTCAACGTTTTTAAGTACCTCAAGCATGTCTTCACTTATAGTACAGCATAATTTATATTGACATTGTTTTCACTAGATTTTAAGCAACAGTGGAGTAGGGACAAAAGAGCCCTAGTGGCATAGTGGTTAAGTGCTCAGCTGCTAACAGAAAAGTTGGATGTTCAAACCCACCAGGATGCTCTGCAGGAGAAAGATGTGACAGTCTGCTCCCATAAAGATTACAGCCTATGGGGCTGTTCTACTGTGTCCTATAGGGTCACCAAGAGTCAGAATCAACTCAACGGCAATGGGTTTGTACTTTTTTTAAGTAGGGACAGTCTTTTTGGCTCACTGTTATATTTCCATTGTCTAGCATGGTATCTGTTATGTAATAGGACTCAAATCTCGACTGTCTGAATGAATGCAGGCATCTGGAGCAGCCATGTGAAAAGGCCTAATGAGCTTAGATGGGGCTCTTGTTGATTTGGGACTAACTGGAGGGACTCTGGGGCCTTGCTTAAGCTTTGGCTCACCCAGGTTCTTTTATAAACAGGTTCCATATAAAAAAGATAGCAGGCGTGAGACTGGTGTATATAAAATATCTACATTTAGCCTTTTTCCTACTTCTGAAGAAGGTATGTGTGGTTGTGAGAATGGGGCTGGAGAAGGGAGATTGATAACTCTTAATTACCTCTGTAATGGGGAAAAGCACCAATAATTCCTGAAAATGTTATAAAATTCTAAGTTTTTATCTCAGAGCTGTTAATAAGTAGGAAACTGCTTTCCATACCATTGCCTTTTCTTCCCTCGTAGCCTTTTGAGGATAAAGACCTTATCTTTCTCTTCCTCTCTCACATACCATAAATATTTAATAAATGTTCATTAAATTGTCATGTGGCAAGAAGTAAGGCAATGTGGCAGAAAGAAGGAAAGGCAAAGGACTTGAGTTGGGAGCTGACAACCAAGTATTATACAGCAGCCACCATCTTCCCTGTCTAGTAAAAGATTCAGGCATAGCTCGTTCCTCCAGCGGCTGCTGGTGGCCACAGTTAGCATCTCTCAGGCCTGTGTCCTTCCTCTTTCTGTGTCCAAGATGTCCAGGACCAAACTACCCCACGCTGCTGGAGAAGGGTGGGGGCCACACCTGTGATTCTCAACCCTGGCTACACATTAGGTTCTCCCGGGAAGCTTGTAAAAAATACCATCTCTCTGGGGAGGGGCCCAGGCATCGATATTTTTAAGAACTCCCCCAGGTAATTCTGATATGCAGCCAAGAGAAGGCTCATATCAAGTTCTCAGGGCTTCTGAGCTAGAAAAGGAGTGGGGGATTCAGGTGCTCATGGGGCTCCCCCTACCTCTGTGGGATAACTTGAAAACCAGGTAATGAGTCCTGGAGAAATTAGCATGTGGCTGTGGGTCTCCATGATGGCTGTTCCTCTAGAGAAGAGTGCATGGGATTGGAACCAGCTCCAGCCTGCTTCCTGAGCCATGGGACCACCTCTGAGTGGCTCAGCCTTGTGCTGCTTGAGTGCTCCTTGCATAATCTACCTTTAAAGCACCATGATCTCAATCTGTTGTTCACACCTTTCAGTTACTCGAACTAGAGGCAAGTCGAGTGGCATGGTGCCCTAGAAAGACAGGTGTGTGATTAAATTCTGCTTATAATGGAACTCCCAAAGGGGGCCACGTGCTGAGAGGACTGGGAGCAGTGCTTATAATAAGCCTTTGCTGATAGTTCAATTAGAGTTCAATAGCTCGACAACCCCCTTCTTCCCTTCTACTCCCACCCTCCCACCCAATGACTTCCCTCTAATAAGGGTCTTTAAGCTACCCTCTAACGGTCTGGTGGGTACACAACCCAGGTCCAGTTATGCTTTTAATGGTGTTTACACAGTCAAAGGGGCTCAGCTTGTTCGACCTTCGAGCCACAAGGACAGGCAGAGCATCTGCTCAGGGCTCTGTTAAATTAACCTTTACTCGGTTTGCCTTAGTTGATCCAGTGCTTCACTGCCAGGGCATTGTAAGTATTTAAAATGAATGTAAGTAATGAAAGATCTGACTAGTCTATAACCATGGTGGTTTAAGTGAACTACTATAGTATTCCTTTCGAAATATTCCATTGAATTAAAAATTATTTAGGAGATATTGGATGCAACATAAATTAATTCATTTTGGGTGAAATCAGTCTCTAAAATGTGGACTAAAAATGTATGTACATGAAAGAGCTTGTTTTCAGCCCAAGGCAGAGTTGTTGGAAGGCTGCCATCCCTTCAGCTGGTCAGAATGTTTGTAGGAGACTCTTATGCTTCTGGCAGTTTCTATCAGTGGAGGCCCACATGGCCAACTTTGCCTCAATGTGTCAACAAATGGAATTGACGTAGCACAGGTGTGTGGCTCTGCCTTGGGGTCGAGCTGTGGCCAGAAGCTTGCCAGAGGACAATATAGGAGGTGGCAGAGGGTCTGGAGTGAGAGGGACCCACATTAAAATCTCTGCTCCCACATTACTGGCTTCATGACCTTGGTCAGTCTCAACCTCTTTAAGCTTCAGTTTCCTCATCTATAAAATGGGGTGATAATAGTATCTACCTTCAAGGGTTGCTATGAGGATTAATAAAGATAAGTGTAAAATATCAAGTACAGTGGTTGCACATAGTATATAATAGATGTTAGCAAAAACAAAAACCAAACCCAACAAAGAAACCTAACACACCAGGCAACAACAACCAAAACAGGACAAGAAACTCTCAAGAGCCACATAAAAAATTTTAGCTACTTGAAACCACCACTGCCCGCTTCCTTTTCCACCCTTCTGCAAACATGGTAATTGCAGTGAATTCAACCCGAAAACCCACTGCTGTCAAGTCGATTCCGACTCACCGTGACCCTGTAGGGCAGCGTAGAACTGCCCCATAGAGTTTCTATATTTAAATAAAATCATAAATATAAATACTTATGTTATAGGGACCTAAAATCCAAGTGTCCTATCGCAAGTTCAGGACAAAACTGCAAACCAGGAACTGCCCCCTTGATAGCTGCCCTTCTCAGAAGAGGCTGCTAGAACTTGTGAATGTCCCTGAGCCCTCGTCTTCCTGAGCACACAGTTAGACTACATTTCCCAGCCTCCCTTGCAGTTCGATGTGGTCATGGGGACAATGGAATGTGAGTGAACAGGAAGTGCTTCACTTCTAGGCCTGGCCCATTAAACCCTCACAAGTATAATCCTTGCTCTGTTTTATCATTTCCTGGCTGAATGAAGAGGACACTAAAGACATCAAGGGCCTAAAAGAGAGTACAGCCCTGGAGGAAAAGCCCACCTCCTACCTGCATTGGACTGTGATCTAAGTGAGAAATGCAGTCTTTTTGTGTTAAGCTATGGATATTTGTTGCTGTGGTCGTGGTGGTGGTGGTTGTGTTATTGTTACAGCAGATTGCCTATCTGCTGGGTACAATGAGCTTTTCTATTTTCTGCTGGTCTCTGCAGGGTGGGTAAAGCGCCAGATGAGTTGTCAAGAGGCTTGATCCTAGTCTGGGCTCTCCCTCTCACTTCCTGATGAACCGGAGTGGTCTCTGGGCTCTAAAAGTCTGAAAAAGAGGCGCCACAACGGTGAGTCATCCCTCTCTGATGATGACACAACTGCCTGTCAGCCAGTGCAGAGACTTGGCCGGGAAAAGGGCCAACCCTTGGAGGGAGATGCCAGCTGCCGTTGCTGTCCTCTCCCCAGAGCCTAGCATATATGCAGGCTCTGCAGCCTGGCACACTTAAACTAGCTCTGTGACTTTGGCCAAGTTCCTTAACCACTTTGTACCTCCGTTTCCTTGTCTGCGTAATGGGAATAATGACGTACCTACCAGATAAACCAAAAACCTAATCAGATACCCTCAATTCGATTCTGACTCATGGTGACCGCGTGTGTGTCAGAGGAGAATTGTGCTCCATAGGATTTTCAATGGCCGATTTTTCTGAAGTAGATCTCCAAGCTTTTCTTCTGAGACACCTCTGGGTGGACTTGAACCGCCAACCCTCCAGTTTGCAGCCGAGTACTTAATTATTGGCACCACCTAGGGACTCCACCTATCAAATAGAGTTCTAATAAGAATTAGAAATAATTTTTGTAAAGCACCAGTCACAGTGCCTGACTCTAGTAATTACACAATAAACAGTCATTATTATTAAAGTAGTATACTTAAAACTTGATTTACTCCACAAACATTTGTTGAGCACTTGCTATGGCCAGGCAAGGTACTAGGGATGCAAAGGCAGATGAGGTGACAATTCTCTGCCCTTACTGCATGTTTGCTCTGGTCTTGGCATCCTCTGGACCGCCCCCACTCAAATGTACACATACATGTGCACGGCACACACACGTATGGCATGGCAACCTGAAGTGGAAAACAAAGAAATTTTTAAAGGGACAAATTCAAAGGGAATCTCAGGCATAACATCCTCTCGAAGGATGTTACCTTCCCTCTACAAGGAATGTCCAAGGGTTAGCAAAATTCCCTGGTCAACTCTCAGAGAATTCTGACTCTCAGTAACCAAACAAAAAACCAAACCAGTTATCATCGAGTTGACGCTATAAGACAAAGTAGAAGTGCCCCATAGGGTTTTCAAGGCTGTGATCTTTACGCAGACTGCCACATCTTTCTCCCAAGAGATGGCTGGTGGGTTTAAACCGCCAACTTTTCGGTTAGCAACTCAGCGCTTACCCACTGTGCCGCCAGGGCCCCGTCTAACTCTCAGTACAGACCCCAAATCTTCAGCTGCAGCTAAAGCCTGACTCCCTTGGTCTGAAGGAGCCAGATTTTAGAACCATTCTCTGTTTCCGTGGGGGGAGCACTGGAAGCCTCACAACATGTTAAGAAGGAGTACAGATAATTAAATGTTCATGCATTATTATTCTGAACGTAAAATCTCCAATAGTCGTTCTACACACAATATAACAAAGCCTTTAAGGACAAGCTTAAGAAGGAGTTAATTTACAAAGACCCGAGAACTAGAAAACTCTAAAATCATTGTAAATGGAAAAATGATGCTCAAAATCACAGAGTTTAAGATTGGGAAAGAACCTGAAAGGTCATCTAACTCAGATTCTCAAATGCTGATCCATGACAAAATTGTCACTGGTCTATGAGTAAATGAAAAAAAAAAAGGTAATTTTTGAGTTTATCATACAATAAATTTTATTCATTTTCAATGACTTATCCTTTATTCTAAGATTATGGACTTTCTATTTTTTTTGGTGTTGAAATATTCTTTCCTTTAACAAAATGATGATAGTATTTTAAATGATAATCAGTATTTTATTTTTTATCTTTTCTGCCTAGGTTTTTAAAACACCTTACCTGTAAAAGTAAAAGGTTGGCCATTCCATACTGATCTCTCAGTTGTCTGAAATTCTCTTCATCCCTGAAATCCAAAGTCTAGAAACACTTATCAAACTCAACCATCATATATAATATATTAAGAAACTGATTCCTAAAACATTATGTAATTTTTCTAAATTTTGAGAATTACATCTGAATGTGGAAGCTTTGAGAAATGGAAAGGAGAAACAACTCCCTCAAACAAAATAAACCTGTTTTTCATTGTTGTCTGAAGATAGCATTTCTGTAGGTGCTAATAAAATTAGTCTAAAAAAATATAAACTTAAAAAGTGGAGTAGTGGGAAAAACACTAGTTCTAGTCCTTCTTGTACCTCTTAACAAGGTTTGCAATCTTGGGCAAATCATTTCACTTGCCTGGGCCTCAGTTTCCCCATCTGTAAAGAAAAGGCGATGGGGGCAAGATAAATTCCAACGCTATTTCTTGCTCAAACATTCTGCTATTCTAACTGGAGACAGTGTGGTTTAGTGGTAGAAAGTTCAGGCTCTAGAAGCAGACTGCCTGGCTTGAATACTGACTATAATGTTTACTGACTGAGGGACCTTGGGTAAATTACTTAATCTCCCTGTGCCTTAGTTTCTTCATCAATAAAGTGGGGATGATAATGGTACCTACTTCATGAGGGCTAACTTAGATAAAATTGATAAAGTGCTTAGCACAGGGTCTGACATTTAATAAACTCTTAACAAATACCAGCCTTGCTGGTGCAGATGGTTAATGTACTCGACTACGAACCGAAACACTGGAGGTTTGAGTCTACCCAGAGGCTCCTCGGAAGAAAGGCCTGGTGGTCTACTTTTGAACAATCAGCCGTTGAAAACTCTATGGAGCACAGTTCTCCTCTGACACACATGGGGTTGCCATGAGTCCTGGTTGCCATAAGTCAGAGCTGACTCAATGGCAACTGGTTTAATTATTAGTGATAGTTTGTTTTCTAAATGAAATGCTTCATCATCACGTGGGAATATAATTATTCTGCTTAAAGTGGACTGTGACGCGGAGCAGATCCTACTCAGAAAGGATGAGCAACTCAGGAGATTAACAAGAGGATTCCAAATTCTGTTGTTGTTGTTAGGTGCCGTTGCATTGGTTCCGACTCATCAAGACCATACGTACAACAGAATGAAACACTCCCCGGTCCTGCACCATCCTCACAATTGTTGCTATGCTTGAGCTCATCATTACAGCCACTGTGTCCATCCATCTCATTGAAGGTCTTCCTCTCTTTCACTGACCCTCTGCTTTACCAAGCATGATGTCCTTCTCCAGGGACTGGTCCCTCCTGATAACATGTCCAAAGTACGTGAGATGAAGTCTCGTCATCCTTGCTTCTAAGGAGCATTCTGGCTGTACTTCTCCCAAGACAGATTTGTTTGTTTTTCTGGCAGTCCACCATATATATTCAATATTTTTTGCCAACACCATCATTCAAAGACATCAATTCTTTTTTGATCTTTCTTATTCATTGTCCAGCTTTCACATGCATATGAGGTGACTGAAAATACCCTGGCTTGGGTCAGGTGCACCGTAGTCCTCAAAGTGACTTCTTTGCTCATTAACACTTTAAAGAGGTCTTTTTGCAGCAGATTTGCCTAACGCAATATGTTGTTTGATTTCTTGACTGCTGTTTGAGACCATTGCTTTCCAAATTCTAGGATGTAATAGTAAGTGCAGACCCTTTTCAAAGCACCTTACATATATACCTCATTTAGTCCTCATGAAAAATCTCTGAGGTAAGTAGACTATGTTGTTTCCTCATCCACCATCCAAACCAGAAGCAAATCAAGGGCAACCCTCCATTTTGCACTGAATTATGAAACTCTTCCCTTGAGGGTTGGGTGTAAGGGATGGTCTGGCTGGTGAGTCATGGCTGGCAGAGGAGGTACCTCTTACTCAAAGCAGCAGGTGTGAGCTGCAACATGAGGCAAGAGAGAAGCACAGGTGGGTAGAGAGCTGATGCTGGAGCTGTGGCCTAAGGCTACTTTTTTTGTACTTCCTGTGTATATGGGCTAGCCTCACGGAAAGGGCTATGGATGGAGCAGATGCTGGATGGCAGTTTGTTGATATGGTAATAGATAAAACAAGCTTCCAAAAATCTCTCTGGTATAGTTCCAGGACAGTGCTTGGAGGATCACTACAAATCCTAACCTTTCCAACATACAAGGCAAATAAGAACTATGGTCTTCTATTCTCCATCTGCAAAAGTAATGCTCTTAGGCCCAAACTCTGGATTGTGGTGCACCAGAGTCATCTGTCAAGATGTCCAGATTGCTCTTTGTCGCCTAATAATGGAAACTGCCTCCCAGAGACCCCTGTTGCAGGAAGCAGGACCTTAGACTGGGGTTGAAACAAAGGGTGGCCACTGGCCTGGACCAGGATGGGGCAGCCACCAAAGGCAACCAATCCGGGGGTTGGATACATACCTGTGAGATGGTCTTGTCTGAGAAGCTCTGCCCATGAAACTACTTCGAGTAAGTATGAACGAGGACGTACAGAGAAAAGCAGCTCTAGGTAGGGAGGCCAAATGAGATAATACACAAAGATAAGCAGGGCCTGAGAGAGTAGGAGTCACCATAACAACAGAGCACGAGAATGGAGATCTTTGGCTTTTGTAAGTGAAGGGAATGACAGAAACGCTTGAATCTGATGCCTGCCTGGGATCTTGATCAGGGCCTGCTCCTTGGTTTCCACAAGCTTCTTTACCTGTCTATTACTCCCCTGTAATAGACCTGTGAATAAAAAAAAACAAAAACCATTACTTGAGGTAGTTTGAATGAAATTTCTATTCTTTACATCCAAAAGAACTAATGCAATGTGAATCTGGTTCTCAGTATTTGTGAACTGGATCTATGGGGAAATCGGGTTGGATGACTAGAATTTACCAGGCAGCACAAGGGGAAAGGGCTCTTCTAGGTATAGGACACAGCTGATCTAGGTATGTTGCTTTGTTAGTTGCCATCAAATAGCTTCAACTCACGACGAGGCATGTACAACAGAATGAAATGCTGCCTGGACCCATCCTTATGTTTGCTGGCATGCTTGAGTCCATTGTTGCCTTCCAGCCTAGGGGACTCATCTTTCTGCACTATATTGGACACTATTCTGTTGTGATCCATAGAGTTTTCATCAACTAATTTTTAGAAGTAAATCACTAAGCCTTTCTTCCTACTCTGTCTTAGTCTGGAAGCTCCGCTGAAACCTGTTCAGCATCAAAGCAACATGCAAACCACCACAGTACAACAATTTGACAGATAGGTAGTGGAGTCCAGGTATATAAACATGAAAGGTCAAGGTGGGTCTAGAGGATGGTGGGAAGAGCAATGGGACTATAGAGAAGGATGAGGAAGCCTGAAGACAGGCTAAGGTTGCAATCATAGGGATCTACTTGTCATGTTGAGGTTTGGACAAGATCCTTAGGCAGGGTGTGAGAATGGGAACATGACCAGATTCACTTCTCTGTTAGATTCCTTCAACTTACAAAGAGTAGTTAATGCTGGTAAAGGTACATTGCAAAAAGGGAGGCCAAGAAACTATCACATCAGCTGCACATTTAGGTTTCAGGAAGAAGCAGAATTTCAATCAGGAGACAACAGTGGCTCTAGGAATTAAAATTGTTGCCTTAAAAAAAAAAGTATTTTAAATTCTAGATGATGCCATTTTGCTCTTCACAATTCAGCATTCCAATCACAGGATTATCTCCTTGCAGCATTTTCCTACTTAAAATTTCCAGGGCTCAAATGAAAAACATATAAAGAATATTTTCTAATTGTCTTTTACACTTAAATTCAACTGTGCATGTTTGGAAACCCTGGTGGTATAGTGGTTAAGAGCTACGGCTGCTAACCAAAAGGTTGGCAGTTTGAATCCACCCGGGGCTCCTTGGAAACTGTACCCGGCAGTTCTACTCTGTCCTATAAGGTCGCTATGAGTTAGAATTGACTCGATGGCAAGGGGGGTTTGGTTTTGGGCTGCAGGTTTAATGAACCACAAGCCACTGATCTAACCCGGAGAGCACTAATTGTTAAAGAGCCCGAGTAAGGTCAGTACTAGTGTAACGCAGGAAATCCCTTTGACCACACGATTTAAGCAATCGGATGTTGGTCTTTCATGATGCATGGCATGAAAGGCCTGTGTAATATATTGTAATTAAATTAATAATGATAATGATGGTGATGATGATGTTTTCCTGGGCGCAGAATGCTAGGCTGACAGTTTTTTGTTTCAGTGCTTTAAAGTTGCCACTCCATTGCCTTCTGGCTTACCTTACTTCTCATGAGAAGCCTGCTGTCATTCTTATTTTTTGTTCCTCTGTACCTAGTATGATTTTCCTAGCTCTGGCTGTTTAAAGATTTTTCTCTTTATCACTAATTTTCAGCAATTTGATTATGATGTGCCTTGGTGTGGTTTTCTTCCTGTTTCTTTCGCTTGTCCTTAATATGATCAGTTTTCTCCTTCTTCATATACCCTTGGAAAAATAACATGGGACTAGTGTGCTGAGCTTAGCTATACTTATTACAGAGGCATCCGACTGGCCAGGGGCCACCAGGGTCTGTTGCTGGAAGACTAGTTTTTGAATGTTAGTTTAATGACATTTTAAATGTTCTCATTACTTATTATTAATAATACACCCTCTCCTTGCTTATTGACACGGTTAAATTCCAAATACCAGGTTGTTATGCAAAATCTGCATTTTGCAAAAATGGAGTATGACCACTATGATGGTTAAGATTGTGTGTCATCTAGGCTGGGCCGTGATACTCAGTGTTGTGGCAGTCATATAATGTTGTGATCACTTCCCTGTTGAGATTTGATACGTGATCACCCCCATGATGGGGTCTGCTGTGAGTTGGTAGCTCCGAGGGCAGGGCCTGTGGCAGCTTACTGCCCCCTCAGCCTTCATCTCTCCGCCATCCGCCACCTAGCTCTTCCTTCTCTCCTTGCCAGGGCTTTTGCTTGTTCTGGATCCTGCAGCTGGCTCCTGTTCATCTGACTTCCAGTTTTGGGAACTTAAGCAGTCTTGCCTGCCATTCTTGGGATTCGTCAATCTTTATAGCCTGTGAGCAAAAGCCCTGCTTTCTGGCCTACTAATCTTGAGTTTTCCAGCCCCTGTGGCTACATGAATCAGAGGAAGCCTCTTTCCTGATCCATGGACTTGGGACGTTACAGCTTCTACAACTGTGTGAGCCACTTCCTTGATAGAAATCTCTTCCGCTGTATATATATTTATATGCTTTACTGGTTTTGCTTTTTTAGAGAACCCAGCATAAGACATTTGGTACTGAGAGTGGTTCTAGAGAAACAAAACTGTAAGGATGAACTTTCTAAATTGGTTCTAAAGTCTGGTTAGTGTTAAAGATGTTGATGACTCTGCTTCCAGCAGTAAAGAGGGCAATGCTAATCCATGGCATGAGGTGGTGATACAAATACACAAAATATCACCACCAATAGATCATGTATTGGTGAAAGATGAGGCTCTGGGTGATTGCATGTATGATACCTTTCTACAATTTTGTCGTAATGAGAAGTATAAGGAAGCTGGTTGGTTAGTCCTACTTTCACTAAACAAACTGGTGAAAGAGATGAGCTCAGGGCTTCAGAGTCAAAGCTCAGTGCTGCATAAACAACCTCAAAGTTTCCACTTGTGCCTTGAAAGACAGCCTTATTCTTGTAGTAACAGAGATGATATTGCAAAAAACCAAACCCTGAGTCTTATTGTAAGAGTGGCTGAATTACAATGCCAACTCAACTGCTAAACTCGAAAGGAGTCTGAAGTTAAGGTGAGGGCATTGATTGGGAAGAATTAGAATCCTGAAACCTGGGATAGGGACATATGGGCATACAATCAGGAAGCTGGAGACCCTGAGCCCCCAAATTTCATTGAATCACTCCTGCCAACAGAACCATTAGCCCCTCAACTCCCATCTAATGAGATTAAGCCAGCTGCAACTACAGTGCCCTTGTTTGGGTCATTGCCTGGGACATCACCCGAGGCAGATGCTTTGCAAGACAATGCTGAATGTTCTTAAAACATTTCCCACTGATTTTGGCTTGTAGACACATAACTAGACTTAAGTCCCAGTGAGCCCCAAGATTTAAGTCCCAGCAAGCCCCAAAAGGCAAAGTACACTGTGTGACCCAGGAGGAGGTAAGCTATACTCCAAAAGAACTGCTTGACTTTTCTAATACATACAAACAGAAACCTGGGGAATATATGTGGGGATGGCTATTAACGGAGTGGGATAAAGGTGCAAGGAACATAAAGATGGATCAGTCTGAGTTTATTGATATGGGTTCACTAAACACAGATTCTTTATTCAGTGTTTCAGCTTGAGCAGTTAAGAAAGGATCTAATAGTTTATTTGGCTGGGTTGATGAAGCATGAATTACATGGTGGCCTATACCAAATCAAGTTGAAGTACCACACCTGCCTTGGTATACTGAAGAAGAAGGTATCCAAAGGCTTAGGGAAATTCACGTGCTAGAGTGGATTTATCAGGTTAGACCCACAGACCACACATGGAGGGCCCAGAGGACACATGTTACCACAACAGTGAGGAACAAATTTTTGAAGGGAGCCCCAGAATCCTTGGAGAGTGCTGTGATTCCTATTTTATGTAAGTCAGATTTGACAGTGGGAACTGCCCTAACTGAATTAAGACAGCTAACTACAATGGGGCTGATTGGAGCCCCTAATGGTGGGGGTCAAGTGGCTGCACTCAATCGACAAAGACAAAGTGGGCATGGTTACGGTAATGGACAGAGGAGTCAAAGCAGTAATCAGAATAGTCTGACTCATATGGACTTATGGTGTTGGCTACTTAGTTATGGTGTCCCTAGGAGTGAAATAGATAGGAAACCTACTAAATATTTACTTGCTCTGTACAAGCAGATGAATTCCAGGTGAAGTGAACAGCAGTCTAACTCGAATTACCAGAATAGAAAGTCAAGGTCCCTCAGTCAATTCCCAGACTTGAGAGAGTTTCAAGACCCACAACCCCTTGATTGAAAGAGAGGCCAGATCCCCTTGAGGAAGGACTCCAATACACTGCCAAAAACTTAAACTGTTAATTGGAAAAGCGTAGTCGATGTTGCTGAACTGTGCATGTAGAAATTTTTGAAATGGTGTGTCTTTGGCTTTGTATATTTTCACCAGAAAAATAAAAAGGAAGGTTGAGAGGGGAGGGGGTTGACCTGTTGTGGGGTTGTTAACCAGTGTCATAGAGCAGTGCGTGTGCTACTGTTTGGTGAGAAACTGTTTGTTCTGTGGACCTTCGCCTAAAGTACAATGAAAAATAAAATAAATAAGTAAAACTTAAACTGTTAATCTTTCTCCCAGCCTTTCCCAAAGGGATCTATGGCCTTTTACAAGAGTGACTGGTCATTGGGGAAAAGGAAATAATCAGACTTTTTGGGGATTACTGGATACTCGCTCTGAGCTGGCACTAATTCTAGAAGACCCAAAATGTCACTGTGGCCCACCAGTCAGACTGGAGGCATATGGAGGTCAGGATATTAATGGAGTCTTAGCTGATACCAGTCTCACAGTAGGTCCAGTAGGGTCCCCGAATGCATCCTGTAGTGATTTCCCCAGTTCCAGAATGCATGATTGGAATAGATACACTCAGCAATTGGCAGAACCCCCACATTGGTTTCCTGACAAATAGAGTAAGGGCTATTATGGTAGGAAAAGCCAAGTAAAGGCCACTAGAACTGCCCCTACCTAGGAAAACAGTAAACCAAAAGCAATACTGCATTCCTGGAGGGATTGCAGAGATTACTGCCACCATCAAGGACTTGAAGGATGCAGGGGTGGTGATTCCCTCCACATCCCCATTCAACTTGCCTATTTGGCCTGTGCAAAAAACACATGTATCTTGGAGAATGACAGTGGATTATCGAAAACTTAACCAGGTGGTAACGCCAATTGCAGCTGCTGTTCCAGAAGTAGTTTCATTACTTGAGCAAATTAATACATCTCCTGGTACCTGGTATGCAGCTATTGATCTGGCTAATGCCTTTTTCTCCATACCTGTTTTGAAGGACCATCAGAAGCAGTTTGCCTTTAACTGGCAAGGCCAGCAATACAACTTCAGTTGCCTACCTCAGAGCTACATCAACTTTCCAGCCCTATGTCATAATTTAGTCCACAGGGACCTTGATCACCTTTCCCTTCCACAAGATGTCACACTGGTCCATTACATAGTGACATTATGCTGATTAGAACTATTAAGGAAGAAGTGTCAATGACTCTGGACTTGTTAGTAAGACATTTGCATGCTAGAGAGTGGGAAATTAATCCCACAAAAATTCAGGCACCTTCCACCTCAGTGAAATTTCTAGGAGTCCAGTGGTGTGGGGCATGTTGAGATATTCCTTCTATAGTGAGGGAAAAGTTATTGCATCTGGCTCCTCCCACAAATAAAAAGGAGACATAATGCCTAATGGGCTTCTTTGGGTTTTGTAGACAGCATATTCCTCATGTGGGTGTGCTACTCCAGCCTATTTATTAAGTGACTCGAAAAGTTGCTAGTTTTGAGTGGGGCCCAGAACAAGAGAAGGCTCTGCAACAGGTTCAGGCTGCTGTGCAAGCTGCTCTGCCACTTGGGCCATATAATCCAGTTGATTGAACGGTGCTTGAAGTGTCCATGGCAGAGACAGATGCTGTTTGGAGTCTTTGGCAGGCCTCTATTGGTGAATCACACTGCAGACCTTTAGGATTTTGGAGCAAAGCCTTGCCATCCTCTGCAGATAACTACTCTCCTTTTGACAAACAGATTTTGGCTTGTTTCTGGGCCTTAGTAGAGACTGAATGCTTAACCATGGTACACCAAGTCACCATGTGGCCTGAGCTGTCCATCATGAACTGAGTGTTGTGTGACCCACAGTGTCATAAAGTTGGACGTGCAACAGCAGCACTCCATCATTAAATGGAAGTGGTATATACGAGATTGGACCCCAGCAGGATCTGAAGGCACAAGTAAGTTCCATGAGGAAGTGGCCCAAATGCCCATGGTCTCCACTCCTGTCACATTATCTTCCATCTCCCAGTCTGCACCTGTGGTCTCATAGGGAGTTCCTTGTGATCAGTTGACTGAAGAAGAGAAATCTCACGCCTAGTTTACAGATGATTGTGCACAATATGCAGGCACCACTCGAAAGTGGACAGCAGCAGCACTACAGCCCCTTTCTGGGACCTCCCTGAAAGACAATGGTGAAAGGAAATCCTTCCAATGGGCAGCACTTCAAGCAGTGCAGCTGGTTGTTCACTTTGCTTGGAAGGAGAAATGGCCAGATGTGCGATTGTATACTGATCCATGGGCTGTGGCCAATGGTTTGGCTGGATGGTCAGGAACTTGGAAGGAACATGATTGGAAAATTAGAGACAAGGATTTATGGGGAAGAGGTATGTGGATAGACCTCTCTGAATGGGCCAAAGAAGTGAAGATATTTGTGTCTCATGTGAATGCTCACCGAAAGGTGACCTCAGCAGAGGAGGATTTTAACAATCAAGTGGATAGGATGACACGTTCTGTGGAAACCAGTCATCCTCTTTCCCCAGCTACTCCCATCATTGCTCAATGGGCTCATGAACAAGGTGGCTATGGTGGCAGGGATGGAGGTTATGCATGGGCCCAGCAACACTGACTTCCACTCACCAAGGCCGACTTGGCTACAGATACTGCTGAGTGCCCAATCTGCCAGCAGCAGAGACCAACACTGAGTCCTCGATATGGTGCCATCCCTGGTGGCAAATTGATTACATTGGACCACCCCATCATGGAAAGGGCAGCATTTTGTTCTTATTGGAATAGACACTTACTCTGGATATGGATTTGCCTTTCCCGCATGCAATGCTTCTCTCAAAACTACCATCCGTGGACTTAAGAATGCCTTATCCACAATCATGGTATCCCACACAGCATTGACTTGGATTAAGGGACTCAATTCACAGCAAATGAAGTGCAGCAGTGGGCCCATGCTCATGGAATTCACTGGTCTTATCATGTTCCCTATCATCCTGAAGCAGCTGGCTTGATAGAATGATGGAACGGCCTTCCAAAGACACAATTATGGCACCAGCTAGGCGGCAATACCTTGCAGGGTTGGGGCAATGTTCTCCAGGAGGCTGTATATGCTCTAAACCAGCATCCAATGTATGGTGCTGTATCTCCCATAGCTAGGATTCATGAGTCCAGGAATCAAGGGGTGGAGATGGGAGTGGCACCACTCACTATTACCCCTAGTGACCCACTTGCAAGGTTTTTGCTTCCTGTCCCCATAACCTTATGCTCTGCAAGTCTAGAGGTCTTAGTTCCAAAGGGAGGAATGCTCCCACCTGAAGACAGATCACTGATTCCATTAAACTGGATGCTAAGAATGCCACCTGGCCACTTTGGGCTCCTTATGTCTCTGGATCAACAGGCAAAGAAGGGAGTTACCATACTGGCTGGTGTGATTGATCCTGATTACCAAGAGGAAATCAGATTGATATTATATAATGGAGGTAAAGAAGAGTATGTCTGGAATG
>NW_004443994.1:6057456-6059298 GCF_000243295.1 Trichechus manatus latirostris
ATAAATCTAACCAGAGACGTAAAAGACCTATACAATGAAAACTACAAGACCCTACTGCAAGAAACCAAAAGAGACCTGCATAAGTGGAAGAACATACCTTGCTCATGGATAGGTAGACTCAACATTGTGAAAATGTCAGTTCTACTCAAAGCAATCTACAGATACAATGCAATCCCTATCCAAATTCCAATGACATTTTTTAATGACGTGGAGAAGTGAATCACCAACTTCAAATGGAAAGGGAAGGGGCCTCGGATAAATAAAGCATTACTGAAGAAGAAGAACAAAGTGGGAGGCCTCACATTACCTGATTTTAGAACCTATTATACCACCATGATAGTCAAAACAGCCTGGTACTGGTACAACAACAGATACATAGACCAATGGAACAGAATTGAGAATCCAGATGTAACTTCATCCACCTATGAGCTGCTATTTGACAAAGGCCCAAAGTCCATTAAATGAGGAAACGACAGTCTCTTTAACAAATAGCGTTGGCATAACTGGATATCCAGCTACAAAAAACTGAAACAAGACCCATACCTCACACCATGTACAAAAACTAACTCAAAATGAATCAAAGACCTAAATATAAAATATAAATCGATAAAGATCATGGGAGAAAAAATAGGGACAACGCTAGGAATCCTAATACATGGCATAAACAGAATACAAAACATAACTAATATTGCACAAACACCGGAAGAGAAACTATATAACTGGGAGCTCCTAAAAATCAAACACTTGTGCCCATCAAAAGACTTCATCAAAAGAGTAAAAAGACAGCTACAGACTAGGAAAAAATTGTTGGCTACAACATGTCCAATCAATGTCTAATCTCTAAAATCTACAAGATACTGCAAAACTTCCACTACAAGAAGACAAATAACCCAATTAAAAAATGGGCAAAGGATATGAACATGTATTTTGCCAAAGAAGACATTCAGACAGCTACCAGATACATGAGGAAATGCTCACGATCACTAACCATTAGAGAAATGCAAATCTAAACTACAATGAGATACCATCTCACCCCAACAAGGCTAGCATTAATCCAAAAAACACAAAATAATAAATGTTGGAGAGGTTGTGGAGAGACTGGAACTCTTACTGCTGGTGGGAATGTAAAATGGTACAACCACTTTGGAAATCAATTTGGCACTTCCTTAAAAAGTTAGAAATTGAAGTACCATATGATCCATCTATCCCACTCCTTGGAATATATCTTAGAGAAATAAGAGCCACCACATGAATAGATATGTACACACCCATGTTCATTGCAGCACTGTTCACAATAGCAAAAAGATGGAAACAACCTAAGTGCCCATCAATGGACGAATGGATAAACAAATTATGGTATATTCACACAATGGAATACTACACAATGATCATAAACAATGATGAATCTACGAAACATCTCATAACACGGATGAATCTGGAAGGCATTATGCTAAGTGAAATTAGTCAGTTGCAAAAGGACAAATATTGTGTAAGACCACTAGCATAAGAACTCAAGAAATGGTTTAAACACAGAAGAAAACATTCTTTGATGGTTATGAGGGTGGGGAGGGAGGGAGAGAGATGGCTGTTCACCAACTAGATAGTAGACAAGAATTGTCTTAGGTGAAGGGAAGGACAGCACGCACTACAGGGAAAGTCAGCACAACTGGACTAAACCAAAGCTAAGATGTTTCCTGAATACCACGAAACACTTCGAGGGACAGAGTAGCAGGGGCAGAGGTCTGGGGACCATGGTTTCAGGGGACATCTAGGTCAATTGGCATAACAAAGTTTATTAAGAAAATGTTCTGCATCCCACTTTGGAGAGTGGCATCTGGGGTC
>NW_004443994.1:6059398-6091684 GCF_000243295.1 Trichechus manatus latirostris
ATTTGGTGCTTCCTTAAGAAGCTAGAAATAGAAGTACCATATGATCCAGCAATCCCACTCCTTGGAATACATCCTAGAGAAATAAGAGCTGTCACATGAATAGATATATGCACATCCATGTTCATTGCAGCACTGTTCACGATAGCAAAAAGATGGAAACAACCTAGGTGCCCATCAACAGATGAATGGATAAACAAATTATGGTATAGTCACACAATGGAATACTACGCAACAATGAACAATGATGAATCCGCGAAACATCTCATAACATGGATGAATCTGGAAGGCATTATGCTGAGTGAAATTAGTCAGTCACAAAAGGATGAATATTGTATTAGACCACTATTATAGGAACTCTATAAATGGTTTAAACACAGAAGAAAACATTCTTTGATGGTTGTGAGGGTGGGGAGGGAGAGAGTGGGGATTTTACTAACTAGATAGTAGACAAGAATTATCTTAGGTGAAGGGAAGACAGCACACAATGCAGGGGAAGTCAGCACCACTGGACTAAACCAAAGCTAAGAAGTTTCCTGAATACAACCAAACACTTCAAGGGACAGAGTAGTAGGGGCAGGGGTCTGGGGACCATGCTTTCAGGGGACATCTAGGTCAATTGGCATAACACAGTTTGTTAAGAAAATGTTCTGCATCCCACTTTGGTGAGTGGTGTCTGGGGTCTTAAAAGCTAGAGAGAGGCCATCTAAGATGCATCAATTGGTCCCAACCCACCTGGAGCAAAGGAGAATGAATAACACCAAAGACACATGGAAAATATTAGCCCAAGAGACAAAAGGGGACACATAACCAGAGACTTCATCAGCCTGAGACCAGAAGAACTAGATGGTGCCCGGCTACCACCAATGACCGCCCTGACAAGGAACACAACAGAGAGTCCCTGATGGAGCATGAGAAAAGTGGGGTGCAGAACTCAAATTCTAGTAAAAAGACCAGACTTAATGGTCTGACTGAGACTGGAGGAAAACCAAAGACATGGCACCCAGACTCCCTGTTAACCCAGAACTAAAACCAATCCTGAAGCCAACTCTTCAGACAACGAATAGACTGGACTATAAGACATAAAATGATACTTGTGAAGAGTGTGCTCCTTAGTTCAAGTAGATACATGAGACTAAATGGGCAGCTTCTGTCCGGAGGTGAGATGAGAAGGCAGAAAGGGATAGGAGCTCTTTGAATGGATACAGGAAAGCCGGGGTGTAAAGGAGGAGGGTGGGGTCACACTGTAGGGATAGCAGCTAGGGTCATATAACAATGTACGTATAAATTTTCGTAGAAGAAACGAACTTGAGCTGTAAGCTTTCAACTAAACCACAATTTTGAAAAATTAAAAAAAAATTTTTGTTTTCCTCACTTATAAAATATAAGATGTAAACAGGGCTATTGCATTTTCAGTTGTATTCTGTTCATTGTATCATGTTAGGCCCAAGTATGAGTTTATAATTTTCTTTATTCAGAGATTATGTATGGTTTGGGGAGATGTGTAAAGGTGCCAAGTTGACAAGGGGTGGACTGTGATAGTTAAAACTGTGTGTCAACTTGGTTGTGCCATGATTCTCAGTGTTTTGGCAGTTGTATAATGTTGTAATTGTTTTCCTGTTGAGATTTAATACGTGATCACTCCCATGATGAGATCTGCTGTGAGTCAGTACCAGTAGGGGTGGGGCCTGTGGCAGCTCACCACCTCCCTCAACCTTCATCTCTCCACCCTCTGTCACCTAGCTCTTCCTTCTCTCCTTGCCAGGGCTTTTGCTTGGTCTGGATCCTGCAGCTGACTCCTGTTCATCTGACCTCTGGTTCTTGGGACTTGAGTTAGCAGCTTACCTATGGTCTTCTTGCCAATCTTGGGATTCGTTGATTTTCATAGCCTGTGAGCAACAGCCCTGTTTTCTGGCATGCTGATCTTGAGTTTGCCAGCCCCTGCAGCTATGTGAATCAGGAGAAGCCTCTTTCCTGACCCAAGGACTTTGGATGTTACAACCTCTACAACTGCGTGAGCCATTTCCTTGATAGAAGTCTCTCTCGCTATATATATATTTATACGCTTTACTGTTTTTCTTCTGTAGAGAACTCAGCCTAAGACAACCACATCAGATCACAAAATGGAGGATGGCTACATCATTGCATAACTTCCAAATTACATCATTACATAGCTGCCAAACCCCTGACAATTATGGCCTAGCCAAGTTGACACATAACCTTAACCATCAAAGCTAGCATTACTTTCACCTCGAACCTTGGTGTTTGTTACTGCCAGATGTACGTCGTTAATGTGCAAAAATTGTCAGTACATTTTTTACTATTGTCGTAAATGTGAAATGTCAGATAACGAGATAGTTGATAAGTGAGGAGAATGTGTATTTTATATTTGTATAGTATTTTACAGAGTCCCTTAGTGGTGCAAACAATTAACGTGCTGAGCTGCTAATAGAAAGGTTGGAGGGTCAAGTCCACCCAGAGCTGCCTCAGAAGAAAGGCCTGTGATCTATTTCCAAAAAAATCAAGCCTTAAAAACCCTATGGAGCTAGCCTAAAGGACTAACGGGCCACATGAACCGCAGCCTACAAGACCACAAGACCAGAAGAACTTGATGGGTGTCCGGCTACCACTACTAACCACTCTGACTGAGATCACAAGAGAGGGTCCCGGACAGAGCACGAGAGAAATGTAGAACAAAAAATCAAATTCACAAAAAGGACAAGACTTACTGGTCTGAGGGAGACTAGAGGAACCCCCAAGACTATGGCCCTAAGACACCCTGCTGACCTGGAACTAAAGTCATTCCCCGAGACAACCTTTCAGCCAAACAATAGACAGGCCCATAAAATAATAACATCGAGAGGAACGTGTTCCTTAGAACAACCAATTATATGAGATCAAAAGGACAACATTTGCCCAAAGCAAAGATGAGAAGGCAGGAAGGGGTAAAAAATCTGGATGAAAGCAAACGGGGAAGCTAGGGTGGAAATGGGAAGAGTGCTGACACATTGAGGGGAATGCAACTAGCGTCATGGAACACTTTCGGTACAAACTATGCAATAGCAAACTAATTTGCTCTGTAAAATTTCACCTAAAGCGCAATAAAAATTTAAAAAAAAAAACCCTATGGAGCACAGTTCTACCCTGATACACATGGGGTTGCCATGGGTCAGAATCGACTCAAGAGCAGCTGGTTTTATAGTATTTTACAGTTGTAAAAGAAATTAACCATCACTTTATTAGTGTGTAGGTTATTTCAAATGTAGCTGTATATCAGAATTACCTGTTGATTTTTAAAATACAGACTCCTTGGCCCCACCCTAGCATGTCTGAATCAGAATCTTTGGGGAGAGCCACATTTTAAAAAAGCTTGAGAAACGATGACATGATCGGATTTATAGTTTTTGCAAAAAAATACAATGTGGTTATCTTCTTGCAGATGATGAAACTGAGGTTTACCAAGACCAGTGAGATGCCTAAGGTTTCATAGCTCTCTAATGACTTCGAGAGTTTTCTGACTTTTGTCTTGGGATTCTTTCAATGACACTATCACTCCAATCTTTTGGGGGTGCTCGGACCTCATTTTAATATTGAAAAGATTTTTTCGTACTGCTTCCCCCTACACTAGTATAGTATCTGTTGAGCAAAAAGTAGATCTCTAGGTTTCTGTTTTACTAATCGCAACAGCAACTATAGGCACTTAAAAAGTCATATGTGTACAATAGGTATTAAGTATTCAAACCACAAATTATGCTTGACATACAAATAGATTTGAGGTGCTCTTGCAACAGCTCTAAAACCCCCAGGGGTCTGCATCTCTGGGGCACTGCCCTGCAGTGTGATGGCCATTGAAATGATTATTACTACGGTGGTTTAGCTTACTTGTAGGCAATCTTTAGATTATTCTAAGATTTACTGAAAAAAGGAAGTGCCATTTCTTTGTGTAATTTATTAAATGACATAGGTACCATGGTATTATTAAATTATAAGATTCTTAGAATTAGAGAAGAAATGATTACATCCAAGAGCACAATAAGAGCCCCCAGAATTAAAATAATTATTATGAGGGTAAACTCTATTTCAGCAGAAAGTCTCCTTTTAAAATTAGCTCTACATAAACATCTGGAAAAATGAACAAATCTCGTTTCAGAGCTGAGAAAGAGGTTTGCACAGTCTGTTCAAGAAGATGGAAGAATTCAAGCTGAGCACTTGGGATGCTCCCTGCACACCTCAGCTGCTGAGATAAGATGCAAAGTGTGGCTGCAGTGGGGATTCTCTTGATCTGTTTCATCTTCCTGATTTCCCTGGACACATTTTCAGGCTGAAAGTGATGACATTGACCTGCCCATTGAGAGTGTATATGCGGATGAGAGGAAACAATGCGGATTAAAAGTAACAGTGGTTTAAGGAAGCAAGAGTTCTGAATCTTGAGTGCTGCAGGGAGAAAGAGGCAGAGAAGCCTGGTGGGAGCAGGTTAGAAACTGAGACTTGCAGCCCCAGCCCAGATGGCTGCATTTTTGTGATGAGCCATGATTGCTGCCTGTTTTGTCAGTCCTGAGAGAGCCGCCTTCTCAAAATAATGCCTTGACCTTTGTAGCGGGAAAAGTTTTTATCTTCTGTTTAAATTCACATCTTCATCTGCTTTAGGGAAGTCCAGTCCTTAAGGAGCCTTTGGCTTGGAGATGTTGGCTGTCTTCTCTGCCACGGCCACATCTTTCTCCTGATATTGTCCACAAATGTTAATCAGTAGTGACTCTGGAAAGAGGAAGGAGATTCGAGATCCTCTTCAAAATCGAACAGAAAGAGAAAAATCACCGTGGTCACTAGCAAGAGAGCAATATGTGCATGAATGAACTGGTTTTCTTGAGAAATGGGCATTCTCTGTCCACTTGTCTTAGCCTAAGTGACCCTAAAAACCCCAGAGCCTGAGACAAAGGTTTCCATAAGGGTAGTTTACTTGAGAAAGTGGTCCCAAGGGCAGGAATGAAGGATGAGCAGGAGTGAAATAGAGAAGAAAGGAAAGCCAATACAAGCATGCATTATTGAGTTGATCACGGCCAACGGCAACTAGGTCTTGATGCCGTGGAACTTTCTGAGAGCCATATGGAATGTGTCTCAGAATGTCTACCTGGGGGATGAAAGACAAAACATTTACTTACCAGCTTTCATCCACCACTTGTCAAGGGTGGCCCGAGGGCATTAACTCCTCTGCATTTTGGGTTACTCATGTGGAATGCTGTGCCTTGGTGTGAAGTCAGAGAAGCCACAAGTCAGGAAGTGAGCGAATGAGACACACCAAGACACTGTCAATGGTTATACAGAATGGGTTGCTTCTTCAGTGGCTGGAGCAATAGGTAGGGCCGAGTGGTAGATGAGGTTGTATCTGATACACCAGCCAGTTTCAATCAAACATTTTTAATATTCTAGGTTACTTCAATGGTCACTCTGTTTCTAGTTCATTGTAAGGGACGAATAGTTAAAACCTTTGATTTTGGGCTCCTACAGTCCTGGGTTTGAACCCTGGAACTATCACTTAGAGTTTTATTTTGAGCAAGCTACGTAACTTCTTTGAGCCTTGGCTTCCTTACCTGTAAATGAAGACAGTGTATCTACCTCATCGTGTTGTGAGAATGAGCCGAGATAGTCCATCTTAAGTTCTGACCACACTGCCTGCCAAATGGCAAAAATTTGAGAAATGGTAGCTCTTATTATTTATTTAAAAAATAGATGTAGACTGGAGGAACCCAGAAGATTATGGCCCCCGGACACCCTGCTAGTACAGAACTGAAGCCACTCCCGAAGTCCACCTTTCAGCCCGAGATTAGACAGGCCTATGAAACAAACAATAGCACAGGGGAGGCACGCGCTTCTTAGTTCAATCAAGTATATGAGACCATCTGGGCAACATCTGCCCAAAAGCAAAGACGAGAAGGCAGGAAGGGACAGGAAAACCAGAACCTGGGGTGCAAAGGGCAAGGGAGAGCGTGCTGACACACTGTGAGGATTGAAACCAACGTCACAAAACAATTTGTGTATAAATTTTTGAAAGTAAAATTAATTTGCACTGTCAACTTTATCTAAAGCACAATAAAATTAAAAAAAACAGTTGTAGTTGTGAAGCATAAGGCAACATGGAAAGAGAGTTATTAGGGCTGGGACTGGAGACAGGATGAACCAGACAGGTCCCAAGTAGGAATGTGGGGTAGGGGATGGCAAATCTATTCATAAGTAGTTAGGCTGCAGGCCCTGGGACAGGGCCAGTTAAAGTTTGACAAGCTGTCAGGACTTCCATCAAAGGATCTGTGGTCACAGAAGGGGAACTGGAGTGCTATGGAGACGATAGAAACAGTTATAGGATTTCAGGAATTGGGGAACAGTAGTAGGGTTCAATAAAGTTTCAGGCAGCCTTGTGGGCACAGAGTTGCTTCCAGGCTGTGCCCCACCTCCATTATCATGCTTAAGGCAGCCAGATTAACCTCACAGCAAACATCTGGTCTGGTTGAGTTTATTGTCTCGACTGCATGGATGGTGTGACTCATGAGCTCAGAATGTGGGAGGGTAGTCCTGCAAGTTGAGGATAGTGATGCAATCTTTTGGGATTGAGGGTGACAAACCCAGAGACCTGACTAACTCTCAGAGCTCAGCTGAAGCTGAGCCGGAGGCCCCTGCCTTAGAGAGGCTGACACATAACCCCTGATGTTGGTCCCTATCTGATACATCCTGCCAGTTGATCCTCTGGCCAGAGGTTAACCAGGCCTCCTTGCCTTGGCTGAGTAGATGATCATCCTGCTTTTAGCGCTTGGAGCCCTGGTGGCACAGTGGTTAGGTGTTTGGCTGCTAAGCAAGAGGTCAGCAGTTTGAATCTATCAGCTACTCCTTGGGAACACCATGGGGCAGTTTTACTCTGGACTGGCAATAGGTTTTTTAGTTTTAGCCCTTAATCCTTTGAAGCCCAGACCAAACTCTCAGCCAGCACTAGTGGCTGGCTGGCTGAGTACAACATAAAAAAAAAAACAACCCAAAAACCCAGTATCCCAAAACCTTAACTCGGAGTTCCTCTATTTAGTTATAATTTTGGGAAAAAGAGTCATACTTCACTAAAATAGACCAGCACTTTTATCTCTTTCTATGTATGCTTTCACATGGTAAGAATGTAACTAAATTCATCTGCTATATTTTTTATTCCTACAAACTTTCCATTTTAATCTATTTAATGTTAACACCTTTCTTTTATGTTGTTCAAAGAATCCTCTCAGACTCTAGGTCTTCACGGAGAGAAAACATGATTAAAGTCAACACACTGAATTGATGTTTTTGATTGAAATGAATATGTCTGAAGCAAATTTAAATTAGATGTGTGGTTTTACATGGAGTTGGTTATTTGTAATAATCGATAGGTTAGCCTCCTTTTATTATTCTTCAAAGAAAAAAAAAATCCAATCGAATGATGCTTTGAAAATAGCTAACTGGAAGCGTGAAGGACTTGTCTAGAAAGTTGAGGTGACAACTGGAAGTCAAGACTGCACACGCTTACGTGCTTCCCCAGGGAAAAGAAATCTCCGATTTAAAGAGACTTGGGTGCTGTTGTTATTTCTTCATATATGATACCTAGGGATGGAAAAAATGGCTTTTCTTAAGGAAATATTACGTGTAAATTGAAGAAAAATTAGTATATAAAGTGAGATTGTTTTTTTTCTTTTTCAAGATTTTCCTCGTCTCTTTGTAGTTATCTTATGCAGCGATTTAATGCTCACATCTTTACCTATGTGCTTGAGCACACTCGACTTTTCCGTAGCACATGGGGATACTTACCATGGTATGTGGAGAGTGACCCAAATGGTTTGCGCCCCACTCCGAACCTAAAGGTTGGTGGTTGGAACCCACCCAGTAGTCTCACGCGAAAAAGATTCGCTTGCGTAAAGATCACATCCAAGAAAACTCTATGGAGCAGTACTACTCTGTAAGACATTGGGTTGCCATGAGTCTGACTCGATGACAATGGGTTTGTTTGTTTTCTGTATTTGGGAAAAAGAAGTCTTACATTTATCCACTTTTTTTCCATTCCAGCGGCTCTCTGCTCCTCACTCTTGAGCCAGCCTCCTCTGTGTCCTGAGCGCAGTCCTCAGCTCCACTCTTGTGCAACTTTCATTTGAAGACATCTTTTCCCTGTTCACTGAGACAGATTATACTTGCTTCTCTTCTTTTTTTCTGGCAGATTTCTACTCGTTCACCATCTTTAAAGATTAATCACGGATTACAGAGTTGATGAGTAGCCTGAGCTCCTTAAATGGGTTGCATTTGGATCAAGGTGGAAAATTGAGGTAATTGGACTGCTGGAGTCAAGTGAATTTTGTACAGTAACAGGCATTTATCCATCAGGCATTCTTCCAGCAATTTTAGCTCTCATGAACACAGTGGAAAAAAATCAGAAGTAAGCAAAAAGTCTTCTAAGCGATGGGTAAAATAGCTGTCACAAAATCCACATAACTTTATTCCTTTGATTAAATGTAACAAACAGTTATTGAGTATTTTCTATCTGCCAGACTCTGTCCTGGGTGCTAGGAATACTGTGATAAATAATTTATCTCTCTCTCACCTTGTTCCAGAAAGTATCTGAGGCAGCTTGTAGCAGAAGCATATAAAATAAAATGGCAAAATGCAGGTTTTAAAAACTCAGGGCAAGGGAAGTATAAATTAAAATAGGCCAGGTCCAGGGGGAAAAGAGGACACAGATACATGGCCACAGGGGCCTTCATAATTGTTATACTTGAGCTGTGAATTTGACTCTGAGTATGTTAGGTGGTCGAGGGAAAGGGGAACATGGTCAGTTACACATTTCTCATTATAGAAACAGAGAATTTGTGTAAGTTACTCAGGGGGAAAAGGATGAATAAGAACCACCCCACAGGGGTCCCAAGATTGTAATCTCTATGTAAGTAGACTGCCACATCATTCTCCCATGGAGTGGCTGGTGGGTTTGAACCGCTGACCTTTTGGTTAGTAGCCAAGCGCTTCACCACGGCACCACCAGTGCTCCCCCACATGACTCCTAATGACAAGGAATTTATAAGCCACCCGGAGAGACATATCTGCAGCAAACATCTGTAAAACCATGTGCAAAGCTGTATTTTGAGGGTCTGTATAAAGTGCTGAAGAAATAGAGGTGGGGAGCAATTAATTTGAAGAGAGCAGAAAGCTACGATGAAGAGATGCTGTATGAACAATGCCTCAAAAGAGGAAGTGGAGAAACAGAAGAAGGTCACGTGAGTCAGAAGGGACAGAGTATGGTGATTCAAGATTAGCGGCTTCCAGCTTTAGTGTGCATAAAAATTGCTTCAAGTGCTTGTTCAAAGATTCGGAGTCAGTAGGACTGGGATTTTTCATGAGCACCCCACCATTACTAACACCATCAGTTGCCATTGAGTCAATTCTGACTCATGGCGACCCTATGTGTGTCAGAGTAGAACTGTGCTCTATGGGGTTTTCAGTGGCTATGAGCTTTCAGGCTTTTTTCTGAGATTTTGCTCGGTGGATTTGAACAGTCAACCTTTCGGTTAGTAGCTGTTATGGTTAAGGTTATGTGTCAACTTGGCAGGGACATGATTGTCAGTGGTATGGCAGTTATGATGTAGTTTGGCAGTGGTATAATGACATACTCACCTCCATGATGAGATCTGCCTTGAGGAGCCAATCAGTTGAAGGGGAGTTTCCTTGGGGGTGTGGCCTGCATCCAATATATGTGGACTTTTTGGCAAAGCTTGCTGACTTTTGCTCTGCTCTGGATCCTGCATTTGGCTTGTCAGCATCTGATCTCCAGTTCTTGGGACTTGGGCCAGCAGCCTGCCATCTTACCTGTGAATCTTGGCTTCATCAGCCCCTGCAGCTACGTGAGTCAGGAGTAACCTCCAGCCTGACACATGGTGCCTGACTCATGGACTTGGGACTTGCCAGTCTCCACAAACTCGTGAGCCATTTCCTTGAGGTAAATCTCTCTCTATACAACATATATATACGTGCTTCACTGGTTTCACTTCTCTTGAGAACCCAGCCTAAAACAGTAGCCAAGAGCTTAACTGTACCACCCAGGACTCCTCACAAGCACCCCAGGGGATGCTAATTCTGGTGCTCAGGGACCATAGTTTGAGCAACACTTGAATAGATTCTTGGGTATGTGGAGCACTGAAAGATAAGATTGGAAAAACATCTAGGCCAATCTGGGGTGGGCCTCATAAGCCACGGTTAGAAACTTGAATTTTACAGGTAGCGGGATGCTATTGGATACTTTTAAGCTAAGCTGGGGGATGATGACACTATCAGATGTGTGTGTGTTTTAAACTCTTCCTTTGCCTATTTGTAACAGCACCTAGAAGATAAATAACAGGAAGAAAGAGACTGAAAATGAGGAAACCAACTAGGAGAGTGTAGCTGGTGCAAATCTAGGAGGATAAAGACAGGACACTGGCAGGGGGAACGGAGCAGAGTGGGTATTTTTTTTTTTTTTGCCTTGAGCACGAACCTATTATTTTATTATTAGTCACAAATTTACTTTTTTGATTAATCTATGCTGTTTCTTCATGTCTCACCAACTATTATTTTATTTCACTTTCCACACTCTGGTATTTCTGACCTAAATCAACAAGCAGCTTGGTGACCTGCAGGGGAGGGTGTCCTTGTTGAGCTCTGCCTGGCCCACTTGTGGGCTTGGTTTGAAGGGATGTGAGGGATGTTTGCTCTCTGTAGTGTGGGGAATGCAACTTCTCTATGGTGAACTGATACTGGAGGGTAACACAGTACATAGGCTTTTGTTTTAAGAAAGTAGCTAATAATGTTCAGTTTATTGGATTCTGCAAACACAATGTCCTCCCTTCAGAAATGGTGGAAAATACCAGCAACTTTGCAAAAGTTTTTTTTTTTTATTTTTTACAAAAACCAGTGTACCGGAGGCTGGACCATGTTCCCATGCAAAGGCCAGTTGCTTTGGGTCTCCTCTCATGCTGGCAGGGTGTTTGTGAGCAACCAGCCTGTGGCCCAGTCCATTATTTTGTTTACGGTAGAGTGCCCACAGAGCACAGCCCCAAGAAAGGCTCAGGTGAATAATGTTTGGCTAGGATCCCCTGTGTAGCCCCAGTGGTAGGCAGAATAATAGCCCCTCAGAAATGTCCATGTCCTAATCCCCAGGACCTGTGAATATGTTACCTTACATGGCAAAGGGGACTTTACAGATGTGATTAAGTTTATGGACCTTGAGATGGGGAGACTATCCTAGATTATCCAGGCGGGGTCAATGCAATCACACGAGTCCTTAAAAGTGGAGTATCTTTTCCTGGCTTGGTCAGTGAGAGAGAGCTGTGATGACAGAAGGAGGGTCAGAGAAATGCAACGTTGTGGGCTTTGAAGATAAAGGAAGATGTCACAAGTAGGCAGCCTCTAGAAGCTGGAAACAGCAAGGAAATGGATTCTCCCCTGGAACCTCCAGAAGGAATACTGCTCTGATGACATTTTCATTTTAACCCAATGAGACCAATGTGGGATTTCTGACCGACAGAACTGTAAGATCATACATTTTTGTTGTTTTAAGCCACTATCTTTGTACTTTGTTGTGGCAGCAATAGGAAACTAATACAACCCAGTCCCAGCCACAGTCCCCAAGTTCACAATGCGATTCTTCATCCCCCTGTAAATAACGCTTCTTCTGCTGGGAGTAACTCTCCACAAAACTTCTCCCACCCCCGCTATAGCCTCTAGTCAAACTGATCTCACTTATGTGAAACATCTAGAATAGGCAAATGTATAGAGACCAAAATTTATTAGTGGTTACCAGGGGTAATAACAGAAAGCGTTGACTTTCTGTTAATGGTGAGGGAAAATTTGACAACAGATACTGGTGATGGTTGTACAACATAATGTAATTGGTGTCACTGCATCGTACATGGAAAAAATGTTTTGTTATACATATTTTTACCACACCCCTCCCCCCCGACACTGGGAAATATATATAAAAAAGAAAACCCAAAACTGAGTCAAGTAAAGTGGCAGATAGCTTCTGGGGCGTTCGGCCAGCCCATAACCCACTCCTTGGAGCACCTCCCCAACCTCAGGGGACCCCCATCAGCCTTGTTTACATGAGACCCTACTACCTAGACATAGCTGATTGGAGCAGGATAGACATGTGCTCCAAGATGAATCAAACAGATTCTCTCTCTCAAGACTTTGAGCTAAGAGACACTGAGACCAGGAGTTGACTCCTGTTAATGACAGTTTTCTGGAGGAAGGCCTGGGGATTGGTGGTGTTAAGGTCTCGAGGGCTGGGCTGTTTTGCTTAAACTAGTTTGCAGTGACTTTGTTGACTTGCAAAGAAGAGCCTTAGCATTTAAACTTACTGACTCAGACAGTCCCACTAGGGGCTGTCACAAGTCAGAATCAACTTAATGGCAACTAACAGCAATAACCATGTCAAGGAACTGTGCTGAGGGCCAGGGTCCTGGTGAAGAAGACAGACACAGTCCCTATTCTCATGAAGTTTACATTCTAGTGGAGGGCTTCTATATTCATGTTCACGGAGTCTATGCAGACTACAGATCTATGCAGACTATTCCTGGACCTATGCTGGCTGCTAGGAGCCCTGGTGGTGTAATGGTTAAGTGCTTGGCTGCTAACCGAAAGCAGTGGAGAGAAGGAAGAAATGGAGGGGCAGAAAAGTCCCAGGAGACCAGACTTAATGGTCTGACTGAGACTGGAGAAACCCCAGAAGCATGGCCCCTGGATTCTCTATCAGCCCAGAACTAAAACAATTTCCAAGGCCAACTCTTCAGACAGGGATTGGACTGGACTGTGGAACATAAAGTGATACTCGTGAGGAGTGTGCCTCTTAGTCAAGTAGACACAAGAGACCAAAGTGTCAGCTTCTGTCCAGAGGTGAGATGGGAAGGCAGTGAGGGTTAGGAGCTGGTTGAATGGACATGGGGAATCAGGGGCGGAAAGGAAAAGTGTGCTGTTGCAGAATGGGGTGAGCAATTAGGGTCACATAACAGTGTATGGAAAAAATTTTGTATTTTGTATGAGAGACTAACTTGAAATGTAAACTTCATTTAAACTACAACAATAAAAAAAGAAAAAGAAAAAAGAAAATAACCTCCCGGGCTAGGTCCTGAAGGAGGAACCAGGTCAAATCATCTCATAATTGATCTTTCAGAAAAAAAAAAAGAAAAGTCCCAGGGCAGCCATACTGCTTGGAGCCTTGGTGTGGGAGAAGGCTGCCCACCCCTGGCTAGCGGGAGTCTCAGAGAAGTTTCCAAGTCCATTGTTATGATGGAATGTTGTCCATTGGCCCTCCTTAGCTGTACTGTTTTCTATGAAACTAGTTGCCAACTCTGGAGGCCTTGTTTTCTCTGAAAATCCAAACCACACATGTCTTATTTTAGGTGGTCGTTGGCTCTTGTATTTTGGGCAGGTTATCTTGCTGACATAAATGATTGCAAAGTGTGTGACTGCCTCTGTGCTTTTTTTTGTTTTAATGTGTTTGATTTTTTTTTTTTTTTTTTAAAGCTGTTAAGACCTAGATTGGAAGCTCTCAGGTGATCAGACCCTCTCCGGTGTCAGGATGCCAACATGCTACTCCCCTGCGTAAACAAGGCCCTAGTCTTTTCTTTGTATCTATTGTATCAGGAACTGCTGGAGATAAAAGCAAGTGTCTTAGAAGAGGGAGTGTGACATCTGGTACACTATCAAGAATAAATCTCTACCTGCCGAGCAAGACTGTCATGCAATCTGAAGCCAGTTACTGTACAAACTTGTTTTATTTCAAAACCGTATCACCTGATTTACTTTTCTATTTCTTGCCTGTCTTGAATTCTTTTCAACATCGAGATTCTACTAATCACACACAGTTGACCTGGATTTTGAGGTGAGCTGCAAGACGCGGTTTATACAAAGGGCTTAAACGGAAAGAGCCCTTGTGTCCTTTAGCTCTTGAAAAGGATGGTGTTAACAATGGGGGCTATAAAGGTACCACAGAAACCAAGCCCCTGGCTCTGAAAGAAAGAGAAGGGAAGGGAAATTGGTGATTCTCTATTGATAAAACCTTCAGTCCTAGGAACTGGTTTTAAGATGTGGCAAATATGCAGCACAAGTTTGCACTGATGTAAGCCATGGAGTCAGCTGCCTGTCGGGCCTCTGCCTGGCCTATTGAAGGGTGCAGATGGAAAGATGCTGGAGAGCAGGGCCTGTACCTGGTTAACGTGCCCTCCACTGCACCACATCCAGGCCCTGAGATGACTGACAGGTGATGAGAGTGTCTGTCCAATGCCATGTGTTGACCCTGGCTTTTCCAGATGCTGGTGTCTTCCCAGGTGAGTATTTGATGTGTGAAGACCTGAAGATGTCACATGGCAGGCATCATTGCAAGCACAAAAAACTAGGGAGTAGCAGGCGTGTGATGTAGTGCTCACGTTTGTATTATTAGCCATGACAGTTTCTTACAGTCTGAAATATGCATTATGTCATAATACTCTTCACCAAAATCTGATGAAAAAGCTGCCATCTTTCCCATTCTACATGAGGACATGAGGGCTTGGGGGGCTGACTTACTCAAGACCTCTCAGCTATTAAGTTGAGGAGGTGGGTCTCAAGCCCATCTGATGCGAACGCAGGGTCTCAGATTCAAACGGTAAGGTGCCAGATGGGTAATAAAAGTGAGAGCAGGGGCCTGGACAGCACACGGCCTGTCCGAAGGGGCACCCATCCTTCAGCAATAGCAGACTGCTGCTATCAAGAGTGCAGGTCCTAAGGTGCAGAGTCCTTCTATGTTTCAAGAGAAACCAGACTATGGATGGCTGTGTGAGAGCACAACTTGTTAAAAACCACTTATGTAAAGTGTTTAAACTTTGTGTGCGCCCCGCAAACATGTCTTAAGCACAACGTGAAGAATGTAACCAATGGCATTGATCTATACATGTAGAAATTGTTGAATAGGTGTATGTTTTATTGTGCATATTTTCACCCCAAATAAAAAAAAAAGAATAAAATACAATAAAACAAACAAACAAACACGTCTTCAGGCCCTGTCTTTCACAGAAGTGCCCCCCCCCCGCGCTGCTTGTGGCTCCCGTCTACATTTATTGAGCACCTATTATGTCAACGGGGTCCTTGGGTGGCACAAATGGTTAAGCTCTTGACTATGAGCCAAAAGGTTGGCAGTTTGAACCCACCCAGAGGTGCCTCAGAAGACAGGTCTTGAGAGCTGCTTTGGAAAGGTCACAGCCTTAAAACCCCTATGGAGCAGTTCGACTCAACATATATGAGGTCACCATGAGTGAGAATCAACTTAATGGCAACTAGCAACAACGATAACTATGTCAAGGAACTGTGCTGAGTGCTGGGGTCCTGGCAAACAAGACAGACCCTGTTCACATGAAGTTTATATTCTAGTGGAGGGCTTTTTTATTCACGTTCGTGGAGTCTATGCAGACTACAAATTTATTCCTGGACTTGTGCTGGCTGCTAGGAGCCCTGGTGTTGCAATGACTAAGTGCTAGGCTGCTAACCCAAAGGCTGATACTTCTGAATTCACCAGCTGCTCTGCGGGAGAAAGATGTGGCAGTCTGCTTCCGTAAAGATTTACAGGGGGCAGTCCTACTGTGTCCTGTAGGGTCATTATGAGTCAGAATTGACTTGATGGCAATGGGTTTGATTTGGTTTTTGGTGCTGGCTGCTGGGAATGAAAGACGGTAACACAATTCTTATGCTCAAGAAAAATAAAACCTAAACAAGAAGAGGGAACATAGCATTATCAAACATTTTAACTCACCGAACATTTGAGCACCCACGGTGTATCAAACAGGTGCTGAAATACAGTTGATCTTCAATATTTGTGAATTTCATATTTGGAAATTTGCCTACTTGCTAAAATTTACTTCTAACCCCCAGATCAATACTCAGGGCATTTTTGTGGTCACTCACAGGCATGCAGAGAGCAGCAAAAAATTTGAGTCATCCAGAGCGCATGTTCCCAGCTGACGTCAAACAAGACAATGTTCTGCCTTGTTGTTTCAGCTCCCATACTGTAAACGAATATCCTTTTTGTGGTCTATTTGGTGCCACATTTTTTTTTTTTTTCATTTTTGTGCTTCTTGTTGGTGATCTTGCTGTTTAAAATGGCCCCCAGGCATAGTGTTGAAGTGCTGTCTAGTATTCCTAAGCGCAAGAAGGCTGTGATGTGCCTTAAGGAGAGAATAAGTGTGTTAGATAGGCTTCATTCAGACAGGAGTTATAGTGCTGTTGACCATGAGTTCAATGTTAATGAATCAACAGTATATGTTAAACAACATGTCTTTAAGCAGAAATACACACAAAACAACATTGTGTATTGATTGGTTGATGAAAATGTTGTGACCAGAGGCTCACAGGAAACTGACCCTGTATTTTCCCGAGGAACAATAATGCAGTATTTGCTAATTCAGTGTTTACGGCAAATTTATAGAACCTAACTACCAGGAATAATGAGAATTGACCGCGTAAAGTTAAAGAATAATTCCTGTCTTCAAAAGTAGCCCCGACCCGGAGATGAGAATAATGTCAGGAGCAGCGTTGTTTTTTGCAGTTAATAATAACAGCCATTCACAGAATGCTAAGGAGCCCCGGTGACACCACGGTTAAACACTGGCCTGCTACCCAAAAGGTTGGTGGTTCGAACCCACCCAGCGGCTCTGTAGGAGAAAGACCTGGCGATTTGCTTCCATGAAGATTACAGCCAAGAAAACCCAATGGGAAGTTCTACTCTGTCACATGGGGTCACTATGAGTCAGAAATTGACTCGATGGTACCCAACAACAACAATCACTCCCTGCCAGGCCCTTTAATAAGCGTTTTATGTGCACTATCTATTTCATAGGAGCCTCACAGCAACCCCATAGAGCAGATACTATTATCAACCCCATTTTACAGAAGAAGCAGCGGAGACTCAGAGAGTTTAACTTGCTCAAGGTCCCATGTGCTAGAAAGTGGAGAAGTCAGGTTTTGAACCCAGGTACTCTTTACGCCAGTCCCCATGGAGCAGAGAGATTCCAACAGTCCTGGTGCAGCCAGCTCAGCAGAGATGAGCGTGGGGCTCAGGAGGCAGGAGTACCGAGAGCACTGGCTTCAAGATCAAGATAGAAGTGAGGCACTCCTGATACAGGTCAGTACACGAAATGTCTCCTGTTCTCAACTCAGGAGCAGTTTCACAGAGGAGGTCGTTAGTGCTGATTTCTAGAGGATGAGAGGGAATTCTCCAGATGCACAAAGTGGGGAAGGGTATTCTGGCCACACAGAACAGATTCACACACAGGCAGGGCAGAGGGGCCTGCCCATGACGTTGAGCCTACAATGCCCATGCTGTGGCATAGTGAAGGGTAACATCACATGACACAGGGGGACATCTGAGGGAGATGGCACCTGTGGCAGGGCCTGGGCACCTTCATGAGGCTTGGTGGACCTCAGAAACCTCAGCAACAGACACCCCACCCAGAAGTGGACCAGAGGATAATGTCAGGTGCCATATGGCAGTTGAGTGGGCCAAAGATGAAGGTTCCTAGAAATAGCGGGAAGGTTGCCTTTTAAGGGAGACTGAAGTTTCTGTGGAGCGCCTGGGTGGTGCAAACAATTAACACACTCAGCTGCTAACTGAAAAGTTGGAGGTTCCAGTCTACCTAGAAGCACCTTGGAAGTAAAACCTGGTGATCTACTTATGAAAAAAAATTGGCATTGAAAACCCTATGGAGCACAGTTCTACCCTGACACACATGGGATCAACATGAGTCAGAATCGACTCCTTGACAACTGGTCAGTTTGTTGGTTGGTTGGAATTTCTACAGGTATGTATGGGTAAAGACTAAGAAATATAGTTTGATGCAGATGATGTGACAGTTTTATCCTGAAGCAGGGTGGCTGGGTACATACTTCATTCACTCATTCTCTCAACAAATATTGATTGAGTGAGCCTCCACTAGTGCCACATGCTGTTTTAGATGTTGGGGATACAGCAGTGAACAAGACAGATGCGGTCTCTGCCCTATAGAGCTTATATTCTAGAAGAGTTTATTATCTAATGAGATAATATACAAGTGAACACAAAGTTTATAAGAACATTTCAGAGAATAAGTCCATGAAGAAAATAGAGGAGGAGCATAGAGGACAATGACGGTTGCTAGTCTAGATAGGATAGTCAGGGAAGACTTCCTTGAGGAGGTGACATTTGAGCTGAGACCTGAATGAGAAGACAGAAGTAGGCATAAGCTAGTATGCAACAGGGAGAGGGAACAGTAATGCAAAGGCCCTGAGGCAGGTGTGAGCTTGGCTTCCTGCAGCTTTGAACACATCTGCTTGAGGAAAGAGGAAGATAAGTGTGGTTGGTGGGCAAAATTGGGGAAGAAGGGTAATAGAAATGGTTAGAGTGGGGCCTTATAGGCACCGGCGTATAAATGCACATGTACTGGGATTATGCCAGGCAGCCTCAACACTGCCCCAAGGGAGGAAGAGTCTCCTGGACAAGCTGGGAAGGGGCCAGGGAAACTATCTTGGCTCGAGGGTGAAATTATATGGGATTGGTGGACAGTCCAGGGTGCCGTGTCTGAAGAAATCTGGAAAATTCAAGCTTGGGTCTAGGGCATGGCCATCTGAGGAGTGATGACCAGCAGAATACAGTTGTGGAAATCCACACGGGAAGTGCCCGGCCAAGTCAGCCCCAGCCAGTGGCAAGGGGGTTGGGAGAGCAAGGGAAAAGATCCCAGCCTGGGTAGGGGTTAGCAAGAACTGGGCAGGTGTTAAGGTCTCTATGAATTTCAGGACTTGCAGGAGAAGAGAAGCCAAAGCCCAGGTAACATCTAGGTCAACACTTTGGCAGGCAGAAGGGGAGCTATAGTGGACGGAGGTTGAGGGCAGCTTGGGGGTGGCAGGGGGAGGGCACTTGCTTCCAGCACAGTCCATTGCAGAGCCCTGGTAATAAGGCTGATTTGGGTGCCACCTGCTGGTGGGCTGAGGCTGCCACTATTCTCCTGGTCCTGGTCCAGTCCACCTTAAATGGAGGCCAGGAGGGAATTTTTAACAGCGTTTTTGATGGAATTCTTATTATCTCAGTTTTGGTTGAGGCACGAATACAATAGATGCTAAATTCTAAGTGACCACTGTGCAGAAATTTCAAAGTAGTATCAAGAACAGGGCAAACAACTCTCATCCTTACTCACTTAGAAAAGGCAAAGAGGATTTGCAAAGAGAATTTTCTAGAATGAATTGCTGTTAAATCCCAGCCCTCCTAGGGTTGGAGGGAGTGTGGTGTGGCTATTCCTTGCATCAATCCTAGATAGAGGCCCTAAAGAGACCGCTTGGAAAGCTTGGTAGGTGTCTCCTGAAGAGAGAGACACTCTGTGTGTGTGTGTGTGTGTGTGTGTTAGGTGGGAGTTGGGTTCTGCCTAGAAAATCTAACAGACAAGAAATGGGCTGGCTGTCCTGGGGGTGGAAGGGAGAGGTGGCTGCTGCTTCACGCAGAGTTAGTTGGGGCAAAGCATATGTGTGTGTGTGTGTGTGTGTGTGTGTGTGTGTGTGTGTGTGTGTGTGTGTGTGTTTCCAGATGTGGTGAGAGAGAGAAAGAGAGAAGGGTTTTGGTTGCAGTGGTGGTTGTGGTTGCTGCTTTTCAAGGAAAACGGCAAGTATTAGTTAAAATACCTAAGCATAAAAATTAAATGGCAATGTCACAAGACAAGCAATGCTTTATTTACCAAAGTGAATATATCTAATTTTTTCTGATTATAAAAACAACACATTTCAGCCAAATTCAAACCGTTCAGAACTATACATTTCCCCTTCACTCTAATATAGCCGACACCAACCTTCAAGGGCTTCTCCTGCGTTAATACCTTCAATCTACTTTGTGGGGCGCATTCTGCCTTGTGACCAGCAGGTGGCAGTTCACCACTGCTTTAGGGGAACTCAGACGTATTTGATTGGGAGTCCCATTTAGCAGAAGACTTTGCAAAATGGTTTTAATTTAAAACAGATGTTAAGCTTTCTAAAATGATGTCAGGAAAACCTAGTGATTAATTTGTTTATGTGTTACAATCTGGTCAGTTCTGGCCACTGTGCCCTAGATGAAAACATTATTGTCCCTTAGCTCTGAGCTTTTGATTGCAAGGAAAAAAAAGTTTATATAACAAAGACACTTTATTGATTTATGCAATCGACAAGTTCAGAGGTCTTTTTTTCTGGAGGAAGGAAGATGTGCTTCAGGCCCAGTATGATCCAAAGTTTCACCCCATCATTTGGAGTGGACTTTGGGTAGGTTTTCCTGATGTTCTCTGAGCTCCACTATCCATGGGCCAGCTTTGTCCCAAGGCTGTCTTCCTTCGTGGTAAAAAATGGCTGCAGCATTTCCGTTTCACCTTCCAGAGCTCCCAGAAAATGTTGCTGTGGGTCTCAGTGGTCTGAATTGAGCCACGTGCTCATTCATAAAGCAAACACATTATGACTAGGGAATTGAGTTAAGCTCAGGCACTTGGGCCTAAGCCTCATGAACCAAGATTTCAAGTTTTCCCTGAAGTATAATGGGCTGTGTCGGGTGAGCGAACACCCACATGATCCAGGATCCTTAACATGGGCAGAGAATGGGGGTGAGGGGTAGATGTTTGGTGGCCAGAATCAGCAAATGTCCACTGCTGACAGTCACATACCACAGGTGGGATGTGAGTGTGGCTCTGTGTCCTGGGTTTCCTGGCAGTTCAGCTGCCCACCAAAGAGCCAGTGAAAGGCGTAGAACCAAGCCTTAAGGTAGCTAACTGGACAACCTTCTCCTGCCTACTCTAATCTATCCTCCATCTATCCGGCCCCTGAATGACTGGACAAGTCCTCTGATGAGAACCGCATTCCTGGCTCCCACTCCTTAAGCTCAAGTTCAGCTCCTTAACATGGCACACGAGGCATTACACTCTCTGGCTCCTCAGGCTCATCCCCCTTCACCGTCTCTGGCACACTGATCTGCTTGTTTACGCTCTTCACTCTGATGGGAAGGGTCTCTCCATCCTTTTTCCTTGGTTAACTCCTCTTCCTCCTTCCAAAGTTAGCTCAAGTGTCACTTCTTCTTCCCCAGAGACCTCCAGGCTGGGTTGGTGCCCTTGCTCTGGGCTCCCATGGCACCCTATGAGTACCTACAATGTGGCTCTGACCACATTGTGTTGAAATGATGTTTTCCATGTGCTCCCCGCCCCCACTACTCTGTGAAATCTTTGATGGCATAGGACAGCGGTAGACACTCAATGAGTGTTTATGGAGCTGCTGGAAGACATTATCAATCCCCCCTTCAACAGCACAGTAGTTTCATTTTCTTCTGCATTAGGCCCTAGGAGACAGATGGTGAATTTTCTCCCTAAAAACAGTACTTTCTCAGTCAAGGGTCTTTTTCCCTAGGGAGTCTCACCATTGGCCTAGGTGATCTCTAGGTCCCCTCTAGTCTTAAAAGTGTATATTTCTTCACTGGAAATAGCATTGAAGGAGCAGAGGAAGAGAGTGGGTCCCACTTATCAAAGATGGTACCTTCCTGAAGACTTCCCTACATAGCAGATTGGATCATTAGGAGACAGCCCTAGTTTTTGGATGTCCTGAGTTCCAAGTAAGTCATATAAGCTGCCTGTGGTCTGCACCACTCCCAACTCCCCCTCCCCTAGAAAGACAACATTTTCATTTTGCAGAGACTTCAGCTTCCTGGTTGGCCTGCCAGGGTGGATAGGTCCCAGTGTTCTTTGAATGAATAGGGACTTTAATGGAGTTGGCCATTTGGAGTTATATTACAATGACTAATAAAGACAACTCACTTTTTGTGTGAGCTCACTTTGTTAGCTAAGACTTATTGAGCTATTACTAGTGTAAGATATCACTTTAAGTATAATGTATGTAATAAATCATTAAGAGTCACAGCATCCTATGAGGTAGGTACCATTATCATCCTCATTTTACAGATGAAGAAACGGAGGTGTAGAAAGATTAAGTATCTTACCTAAGGCCATGAAGCTAGTGTGAATCAGGGAAGCCAGGAGCTAAGATCAGTCCCTGCTCTATCCCCAGTCTCCTTAAGCAGGTGGCAACTCATCCATTCATCCATTCGAGTGCCTGCCATGAGCCTGGCAAGTGCTGAGTTCAGAGCATACAAAGAAAACAAGAGCTAGGCCATGGCCTCCATACATTCAACACCTAATAGTGGAGACAGACATGTAAGTTAGACTACAATGTGACAAGTGCTGAGAGAGAGGTGGGTAGGAAGTGTGTGGGAACAGAATGCTGAGTGAAATAAGTCAGTTGTGACTGACAAATATTGTATGATTCCACTTATATGAAATATCTAGGATAGGCAAGTGTATAAGAGACCAAAGTTCATCAGTGGTTTCCAGGGACAGGTCGGAGGGAAGGAAAAAGGGGTACTCACTGCTGAGAGGACACTGAACTTCTGTTAAGGGTAACAGGAAAATTTGGAAATGGATAATGGTAATAGTGGCATGATGGTTAAGTGCTCAGCTACTAACCAAAAGATTGGCCATTTGAAGCCACTCAGTGGCTCCATGGGAGAAAGACCTGACAATCTGCTCCCATAAAGATTACAGCCTAGGAAGCCCTATGGGGCAGTTCTACTCTGCACATGGCGTTGCTATGAGTCAAAATCAACTTGACGATACCTAACAACACCAGCAATGGTTGAACAACGTGATAAATATAACTAATGTCACTGAATAGTACATGTTAAGAATGTTGAAAAGGCAAATGATTTGTTACATATATAGGTAGCACAATTAAAAAACAAAAACATAGAAGTATATTCCAGACAGGAAGATGCATGTGTCAAATTTCAGAGCCCTAAAAGAGAATGTCCTTGTGGGAAACCACACAGTGACCCATATCCCTGCTGGACCCCTCTGGGAAGGCAGGACGGAGCATACCCACCCAGTAGCTGGATCACCCCTGAGATTCCCAGCCGCTGGACAAATACCCAATTGACCCTTCCGTAGGATTTCAGGAGTGGGTGATGAGAAGCGTAGGTGAATTACCAGGGTTATTTCACAATGATGGGAGTCCTGCTTTCTGGGTCCTCTTAAAATGCATGTTGTGGTTTCTTGATACTTTCCATATGTCACAAAATTTATGAGTCTGATCTCACAGAGCAGCCAGAAAGCTCGGAGGTAGTCGGTGATGTATGTGGACCGTCTGGCTCCTCCGAGAAAGGATTCCATTGTGTCTCTTAAAGTGATTTAATCCTAAATCTTAAGCTGGCACAAATAGGAAATGCAAATCTATCTTCCTTGTTTAAGGATTTTGCATTCTTTGATAGTTTCAAAACAATCATGCAGAGACAAAACATATTTTAACAAATATATCTTGTTGGAAAGTGTAGCTGCTCTGGCAAATTAGAAAGCCAACCAAGTCAGACACTTCCTTGTCAACTCATGCTTCCAGCTGGCAAGCATTTAAAATAATATTCTGAGGAGGTCTAACATTCATGATTACATTGTTTGATTATTGCACTTTCTAGATAATGGTTTTTCAAAATTGTATCTTGCAGCTAAAAATTAAATAGCGACTTCTGGGTATGCACGACATTCTTTAATAAAATGAGACCCAATATAATATTCGCAGAGGCCAAGCAGTAATATAGAAGAGATTTACTGTAGTCCAAATGAGTGAGATCACTGATCCTATAGGATTCTGATTATTTTCTCAAGCTAAACTCCAGAGAATGCTGGGAATGGAGCTACCGGCTCTGTTCATGACTGTCAGGATCCTAGATGGGTTGTCTTTCCTGCATGGACATCTGAAAAATGGTTGGGGTCTTTTAGCTGTGTTCTGGGACAATGCCTTTCAGGATAAAGCTGTGGAAAAAGTTGCTTATTGGTGTTCACTATAAAAATGTACCTGTGGGCAGCTTAATATACCAGGAAGTTCTTCCCTGCCAATGTAGGGGGCCATGGCTCCAGTCTTAGACTGCTGCTTTCCTGCTCCACTGCGGTTTCTGCCAGCTCCTAACCCTTGACTTGACTTCTTGCTTGTCTCTCAGCAGCTGGGTGTTGTCCTTCCTTCCTTCCATCAGTGTTTGTGGAGATTCTGATATGTACCAGACACTGCCTTACGCTTGAGTTCAAACTTTGATCCCGTTATTCCTCAAGGACTTTGGCTTACAGCCAGCCAGCCTTAAGGCAGAGTCCATCTTGAGTAGTCCCCAGTTAAGTTTAAGCGATGTTAGGTCTGATGGGCTTTTTCCATCTGGAGTCTTTATTTAATAAGAACTCATTTACGAGTGTACTGGAAAGTAGGTAGCTGGCCAAAGTTCTGGGTGTTGGGTGCATCTTGTGTGGATGGATCAGAGCAAAGAGAAAAGATATGCCTGCGGATGAAATACTTGGAGCGTTGGCAGCACGCTTACTCATCGGGCTCAGCTGCCTCAGTCAGTCCAGGCGTTGTTGCTGTTAGGTGCTGTGGAGTCAATTTTGACTCATAGCTACCCCATGTGACAGAGTAGAACTGCCTCACAGGGGTTTTCTAGGCTGTAATCTTTACAGAAGCAAATCACCAGGTCTTTCTCCCACTGAGTCGCTAGGTGGGTCTGAACTGTCAAACTTTCAGTTAGCAGTTGGGTGCTTAACTGTTTGCGCCACCAAGTTAAGTGTGGTAACAGATAACTATGACATCTCAGTAGCTTAACACAATGAAAGTTATTCTGCATTCACAAAAGTCCAATGTGAGTGTCGCTGGTTTGGTGACTCTAAAAGTCATGAGTTCAGGGTTGTAGCTACTGACATCTTGTTTGGCTCTGACATCTGAGTCCTTTGATCTCAGAATGCAGATGGCAAAAACAGAGGCCACGGAAGAACATACGGGGCGTTTTAGGAGCTAGGCCTGGAAGTGGCATACTCCCTCGTACCCACATTGGCTGGAACTCAGTCATATGCCCCCATCTAACTGCATCGGAAGCTGGGAAATGTAGAGAAGTCCAGGAGTCTGAGCGAGCACCAGCAGTCTCTTCCACACACAGCACGGGAGCCACTTCTCTTGGGGACAACTTTAAAGCTAAAAGTTCATTGTCCATATTTCCTAGAATTTTCCTATTTTGTCTGCTAGGCTTTTTGTCTTATATACCCACAGCCATTAAACCAAGACTCCTTGATAAAGGTGTACTGAACTGCCCACCTTCTGCCCAGAGACACAGGAAAGCCCTCTACGGGGACAGGGAGCTCGTGAGGAACGCCTCTTTGCTTGTCAAGAAATGGATCCTAATAATCCAAGACGTTCTATGACATATGCAGCAAGAGTTCTGTAAAAGGGATCTAGTAAGAAAGACAAAACCACCCTATTTTTCTGGGAACCCCTAAATAAGCCCACAATATGTGGCATATCTTGAATTGCAAGTTAATCTTAAGTCAAAAAACAAAAAAAATCATTCTTCTAACTGAAAACATGTGGTTCGGTCCAAAAGTACTTGGCAGTTTTCTCATCATTATCTGAAAATATTTGTCACTGAAGATGTGTTGTGCTAAGTAGTCCTAGAAAAGTTATAATAATGAACTCTATTAAGCTTAAGGGAAAATGCAGATTTTCCCCTTTGTTACTTCAGGTAATTATATCTTCATTCAGAAAGAATTTTTCTCATTACAGGATCTCAAAGTAGAGATTATAAAATTAAGTGTGGGTGTATGTGTTTTCACACATGTGCATTAGCCATATAATGGTACCTGTCTAGAATCAAACCCTGTTCATGTTAATGGTTTGAAGTATGCTATGATGATAGTGCCTTTATCCGTGTACTTGGGGCTACAGTAAGGTACTCCCCCACCAACAATGCTTCCTCAAAAACCAGGAAGTAAGCAGGTTGCCCTTTGACAGTCAAACTGTAAGATCAACATTAGAGATAAGCAAAGTCCCTTAAAGAAGACAAAATAGCTCTTGGGTCTGCCAAACCTCACTAGCAATCCGGGGAAAGTATAACATGCATAAAGGAAGAATGTGTCCATTGAAGAGCAGTTAGTCAGCCCTGGAAGCCTAGAAAAGGAGAGATCCAGGGACATGTGCTCATGATATAAGCAAAGGGCCTCAAACGCCAGTGCAAAGGAGTTGGGACTGGATCCCAGAGGCAATGGGGAACCATGGAAAGGAATCCCACCCTATAGAGGTCATGATTCTGGTCAATACTTACTGATTTTTAAATATAATTATAAATAGTTTATCATATATGCTCAAATATAAAAAATTTTTTCCCTGAAAATTACTCTTTGTAAAGAATACCAAATCCCAAGCTCATTGCCGCTGAGTTGATTGTGACTCATAGCAACCCTACAGGACAGAGTAGAAGTGCCCCATAGGGTTTCCAAGGAGGGGCTGGTGGATTTGAACTGCCAACTTTTTGGTTAGCAGCTGAGCTCTTAACCACTGAACCACTGGGGCTACTGTAAAGGATAAAGCAGCTTTATACTCAAGTCTCGAAAAGACTCTCACAAGGCTGCTCTCTCAGTTACTTTATTGTGAACAGTACAATGTTGTTTGGAGAAGATTCATCCAAGTAAAATGGGGTCTCCCTCAACAAACTGAGTAACTTGGTCTATTGGCAAAGGCATCCTAAATGCAGAGATGAACGCAGAGGGACTAGGCTGATGGAGTTCTAGTCTTCCAGTACTAATGGCAAGGCCAGCTCCTCTTTGTCAGATGGCACATCAGGCTATCTTTGTTGTAATGTCACTGAACATTTAAGTCCCCTAACTCTTGTTGTTCTGATTTCACGTTCACCCAGCAATGTTCTGATCTTGACTTAGCTTCTGAAAGGATTCTCCCTTCAGAGAAAGAAAGCACTGATCATATAGATTTTTGAGCATTTCGGTCCCTATGACAGTTACTTCTCATTGCCAATTAGTGTCCTGGCATACGGCTAAGGCCAACAGCCTCCGGGCACCATTACCAACCCCCAACTTCCTTATAAGTAGAGTAGCATGAGTCACTTCCCCCTTTTAACTGGTTTCTCCAGATGTCTTTTTTAGGCAATTGGCCAACTTCCTGCCCAAGGCAAGAAAAATAAGAGGCCGGGGTCGCAGACCACAGAATCAGTTAAGACTAGATCTGGCCCACCGATGTGCACAGAACTATCAACCCCCGTCCTCTGGGTGACCCTGGAACTTTTCTCCTGCCGGACAGAACCAAACTTTAGAGGCCCAAGAGTGAAGGAAGTCTTTCAGAGGCGAAGGGTCCGAGCCTAAGATCCGGTTTGAGAGACCCCCCCCCCCCATTTTGGACTGAGCAAGCGCAAACAACAGAATGACCCTGGAACGCCTTTTCGGGCCAGACAAATCAATGAACTTGCTCTTTGCTGCCAGGACCCTTCCTCAGTTTTTGTCCCTAATAAAAGCTGTTTCAGTTATTGTTCAGGGAGCCATCTTGGCTATGGAAGTCCTGGTGCGCTCCTTTGCTAGGCTCACCAAATAAAGGTCCTTCTTTCGCTTTCACCCATTTCGTGTCTCTGTAGCTGCGCAGAGCTAGACCAGAGGCCCCGGTAACACTACTTTTATCCTTTAGACTCACTACATGGCCAGTGAGTCTCTACCTGGAAAAATGAATCTGCTCTTGGTGGGTTGTCCAAGTTCCAATCTGCAAGGCTGAAGGCCAGACTAGCCTATGGACAATCCACAAAGATAATGAAGGCTACAAGTCAAGCCTTCCCAGCAGATGGACAGCTAATCTTGTTCTTCACGAAAACTTTTTGGCGGGTTGTGTGGATGAAGAGAGAGGTAATATTTTTTCATCGTCCTGTGATCGGATTATTTTCCATTTTAAAATGGCAAGCTTTCAATCCTCATCTCTGCACACAGCTCCACGTTGCTTCTCCTTTGGGCCCTGAGGATGAATTTTGCAAGGAACGTCCATAATTTCTATGTTACTGGCCATTTTGGAAGTAACAAATGTATCAGTTCTTACTAGCGATTCCCAAACAAGAAATCACAGTGTACTCAACATAAAATGTGTATGGAGATAAGCAAGATGTAAACTATGCATTAAGATCTGAAGGCAAAGACTGAGACCAATAAGATTGACAACCAATACTTTGTTTTTTTTTTTTTTTTGGTTTAAAACCCCCTCCCCAAGCTCCTTCCAAACCAACACCAAACCCATTGCCATCAAGTCAATTCTAACTCATGAAGACCCCATGTGTTACAGAGTAGAACTGAACTCCATAAGGTTTTCTTGGCTGTGATCTTTATGGAAGCGGATCACCAGGCCTTTCTTCCATGGCACCACTGGGTGGGTTCGAACCACTGACCTTTTGATTAGTAGACGATCACAAACCGTTTGTGCCACCCAGGGACCCCCAAGCTCCTAAAGGAGTCCGTTTCTTGAGAAGCTTCCATGTATACATGCGGGCATACATGTGCACACATCTGAAGTAAAGCTTTGACGTGTCCCAACTCTGCTGCCTTTTTTTTTTTTTTTTTTAACAATTCTATTCTAGACATACTAAGTTAGCTTTCTCTAACGAAGGAAGGCTAGTTTAGAACACAGGTTTTAAACAAAAACTGAAAACATCAGGAATCGCTGCCTAAATCAGAACTTGGGACATGAGCAAGCTTCCCTGGAAGTTTTGCAGGAAAGCAGAGATCTGGTCGTCTGTAATAGAACAGACAAAGTGGATCATTTCAGTAGACTGCTTCCGGCTCCCTGGAACATGCTCATATGGCACCCTGTCCTCTCTTTCATAACTTTTTGCTTGGTTGTAATTAATCAATTATTTAATTATTGGGTCAATGTCTATATCCCTGATACATTTTAAGTTCTAATAAAGGCAAGGATTGTGTCTAGCTTTTCTCCCTCTGAAAACTCAGCACCTACTACAATGCCTGTGTGGGACAATGAACTTGGTTTGGCTTTTTGTCTCTAGTTTCTGAAAACAGCCCTTGGAATTCTCCAGCAATCATGGTGCTTTTGTCTTTCTAAAACAGCCAGGCAACACTTAAGCATGTGTAAATGAGTTGGCAGTTTTCAACTCATCACCTTGGCAATAGGCCTCAGGAAGGGAGGGGGGCATGCTGAGGCCTCAGAACAAACCACCACCCCATACCCTCTGGGGTCTGATGTTAAAGAGATACCTTTCTGGGTTGACACCAAGGTGTCTGACCCACCCCCCTCGTAGGGCGGTCGGGTGGGAAATGTCTACATCGCCCTCCATGTAGCATGGCAAGTGTAAGCTTTGAGGTATAAAAATGGCTGGGGGAGTGATTTTGGCCATCCCTTGGCTATGACGCTAGGTAGGACTCGAAGAGTAGAAGTTTTCAGCTCACCTGAGTAAGCCTACCTTGTCGCAGGGATCAGAAAAAGGTAAGCCCCTTTCCAAGTCCTTCAGCTATGGTGTTAGGTGGATGCATATGTAGAATAATTCTCCAGCTTCCAGAAGTCAGGAGGCCAGCTCTGTGAAACTGGTCCCTGAGTCCTTCAGCTAGGGTTCTAGGAGAAAGCAAGTGTAGAAGAAGTTTTCAGCCCACCTAACTAAGCCTACTTGGCCAGGGAGATCAGCAGAAGGTAGGCCCCCTGTTTAAGTCCCTTCCTTCTTATGGTGCAAAGTAGGGTACGTGTAGAAGAGTCATCATCTCTACCCAGACAGCCTTCTTGAGTCAGGGGTATGCTCAGAAATGGATCCAAATTTTTCCTGGTGTGCTTTTCGTTGTAAGTAATAAAAGTTACTTTCCATGTGCTAACGCTCTGGGAGCGTCTAGTGTGTTCAGGATCTGGTCAGAAGGATGTAATATTCATGGAGGAGGAATCACTGTTAGTGATTGGTCCCCTTTTTCTAATGGCCTCCTGGCTATTTAGGAATCTGGGATGACCTGTGAGTGTATCCCAGCCTGATATATGGAAGATGTTTAATAAATATTAGGTGAATGAATCAATGTACCATCCAAGGGACTACGTTTTTCATCTTTGAACCACTAATGCATAGCAGAGTGCTTGGCATAGCAGGAACTCAAGCATCAGTCGCCCGTGTGAGTAAGAAAGTAAGGAAGGAAGGAGGAAAGGAGGGAAGGGGGAAGGGAGGATAGGGTCTTCTCCGTCCCATGAACTCAGTGCAGTTGGAGTTGAGGTTTCCTGAACATCATCAAAGGGCAAATTCCCTTCTGTTAGCAAAATATATGAAAAAATAAGCAGGATGTCATCTAATTTAATTTGAGTGCAAGGAAAGTGACTAACGAGGCATTTCAGTATTTGACTAGGAGGAGGATACTCTAAGCGCTACCTGGAAATGGCTTTAGTTACTTTGGTGACTGTTATAGTCTTGTGAGAATAATCTTCCCTTAATAAGGACAATTACTTAGATTTATTACTCCTCTGTGGTCTTGTTAAAGATCTAAGAAGAATCCTATTTAAATGAAAAGGACAATAGGAGCTTTTTAACTGGGAGCAGGGTTTAATTAAAACTCAAGCACAGGATTTGTGCCTCTGTGGCTGGGTGGGAAAACTGGGTTAAAAAAGAATAAGAGGAGTAAATAAACAATGGTACCTACTTCACCTACTTTTGAGAAAAGTCCATTTTGAATGAAAAGTCTCAAAAGTATATTATATATATTTATATATTATTCAGTATACAAGACATCCCTTTTTTAGGGTAGCCTTATTGGAATCTAAGTCCTCCTACCTCCTTTAATGAAATATTCTCTAGACTTGAGATAATGAGCTCCATTACCTGCAAGAGTGCCCAGTCCAAGAGGGAGAGCTGGGATGACTTATGGGATCACTGTAGTAACATGTAGTGCTATTTAAAAAATACTTTATAATGTTCCCAGGGAGAAATAGGAACCCAGAGTGCTCCCAAAGAAATACATCATCCCAGAGAGTTGCATCCCATAAGTAGAAGTTCAAGATTCTTACTGCTTGAGCAATAACAAGAGTTGTTTGGAAACCCCCAAAGCTCCGGTCCTGAGAACTGTCATTAAAAAGAATTAATACGCTATTAACTCTCAAAACAAAAAATAGGAAATAAAACAAAACCAGTGTGACAGACTACCAGGTGGGTGGCCCAATAAACAGATGGGCCCAAAACCAGTGTGACAGATCTACCAGGTGTATGGCTCAATAAACATGACAGAGAGACAGCCATGTGGCTGATGTTTCCATGTTGGAGTGATACAAAAATATAGTCTGTTTGTAGCATTATTCTCTCTAAGTAAATAACCAGTGGTAGTCATCTAGCTGTATTTTGGGTGACTACGGCAATGGAACTCATGCCATCTAACCCAAGCCAGAAGTACTTCCACATTAAATTATATTACTGGAAACAGTAAAGGAACAAGTATGGTTTGGGGTTGGGGTTGGGGATAGGGTAAGGAGGGCTCTTTCTTGGCTTCTGTGACATGTTCTCATTTTACGTTACCCTTGTGGTCAACAAATGTCACACCAAGAACAGATGAGCACTAAATGAATCTCTTCTTGTGATGATTATAACAAGACTGTAAAATGGTAAACAGTAAATATAACTCATCCTTATTAAAACTCCCTGGTATTTGTTTCCAGCTAGAGCGCCTAACAAGAGAGTAAACAATACATGGTCCCTTGGGGTTGCTAATTAAAATGCAATAAATTATGGAATCAATTTAAATTCTGGGTCAGCTCTGCAGTGCGTTCAACAAACCTCCTAAATTTTATTTTCCCACTGGGATTCCTTTTCCAGAAACTTGAGGTAGGGGTATGTGTGTGCATGTTCTCTTTTGTTTGATTTTTAATTGCTCTGGTGGCTCCTTCCAGGACAAGATGGCCATAGCAGGACAAATCTCAGGATCCTGGCATATGTTCTCCCTGGCTCTGAGTTAACCTCTTTGCTTTTGGCTTGTTGTTTGGTCCAGGACAAGACTCCAGGTTGCTGCCCAAAGTTGTTCAGTGACCGTGACTTTCACAAGGTACCTAGAATAGGCAAATACTCTGGGTTACCCACAGTCCAGTCTAGGCCCAGCGAGAACAATGGGGACCAGATATTATCCCATATGTGCCCAGTGTGTGAGGGCAGAGTATTGTCAGGATGGCCCAGCTAGAGGCTAGTGCCTTTTGAGAGACCCATTTCTGTCGACTCGATTCTGACTCATAGTGACCCTATAGGACAGAGTAGAATGGGCCCATAGGGTTTCCAAGGCTGTCATCTTTATGGAAGCTGACTGCCACATCTTTTTCCCACGGAGTTGTTGGTGGGTTCAAACCGCCGACCCTTCAGCTAATAGCTGAGTGCTTAACCACTGTGCTACCAGGGCTCCTTTTGAGATATATATA